>NC_064292.1:17425060-17437704 GCF_019186545.1 Solanum stenotomum | reverse complement strand
TGACTTCCAGGTTCTGGGAGGGATCTTTATTTGTATATATGTTTTGGGTTGCTTGCGCCTGTTTATATTGTTATTTGCCTACTCTTGTTTAATTTCTACCCTCAGACCCATTACTTGTTGTTCCGGGTTACGGGTTGGCTTACCTGCTGGTGGGTTATAGTAGGTGCCATCATGACTTGATAAATCGGGTCGTGATAAACAACTAAGAAAATCATTTTATTTTTGTAAGAAAAGTTTTCTACTTTTATAAAATAAGAGTTTAAAAGAAACATTTCTCAAAAAATAATTTTTACAAATCGCTATTCGAATTATACTTTTTCTGAATTCATCATAATTTTTATACAATAATAATAAAATTATTATTGTAAAACAACATACCGCTATTTGAACAATATTGGCTGGTGAAACGTAAGGTATTATTTCACAACAATTGTTGATTTCAGAAGAAGAATCCATTCTTCTCTAAAAGCAAGATACAAGAGATAAAATTTACTCAAGAATATTGAGAAGAAATATATTTTGAAGGATATATAGAGAGATGTATATATAGATAAAGTGTAAAGAAAAAATATCTAACAAATAAATGTGCAATTATGAGGATTAATTGATATTTACCTCTTTTTAGTAAGGAAATAATATTTTTGCCATATTTAATCAATTATTTACTAATCAAATTTGAATATTTGTTTATAGTTATGTGGTTATTACTTAGATTCTAGTAATTTTTTCTCTAGATATAATGTAATTACAATCCTTACTACTTACCATTACTAACATTGATAATAGGTTGATGAATTAATTATGAAACAAATATGATTTTTCTTTAATTACAATTTTACATTCTTTACACTTTTACTTGTTTTATTTATTTTTTCTTACCAATCCAACTCAATAATTGAACCTAATAAGAGTTGAATCAATATGTGTGTTCTTTTCGTAATATAAATTTTAGGGAAAAGGATCCAAAAAATACTTCAATTTTAGCCGAAATTGTTGTTACGATATCAAACTTTGAAAAGGACCTTTTACCCCTGCACTATTTAATAGTGTATTTTAAAGGTATATATGTGCCCACGTGGACATAAAAAATATTGCATAATTATAAATAGTAATGTGTCCACATGGGCACATATATACCTTTAAAATATACTATTAAATATTGCAGGGGATAAAAGGTCCTCCATAAAGTTTGGTATCGTAACATCAATTTCGGCAAAAGTTGGAGTATTTTTCAGACCATTTGCCCTAAATTTTATTGTACTATTTTACTTGTAAATAGTTTGGAACCCACCGTGAGGCTAGAGCAATTATTTGTTGATTTAACCACTATCATATTATCTTGAATATATTTGTCTCTTAGAGGTAGCATCAAATGGAAAAAAACGATGACAAAATTATTGAAAAATAGACTAAAAAAAATGTGGTCAACAAAACGGTAGTGGAAACATTACCTGAAAATGAGATAGTAGATTGTCACGATCCAAGACTATGCCCAAGATGTGACATGGTACTTAGAATCCGAGATACTCTAAGAAAACTACATGACATAGCATGACACTAAGAAAACATACATAAATGAACAATCTAAACATATTGTATGTCTAAGTTCAAAACTTTTCTTATTTATACAATTAATTATAAGATTTACATCTACTTTTTGAACGGATTTATAACTTAGCTTATATTAGTTAATCTACTATATTGGGGGTCGATCACTCAACTAATAATTTTCATATAAAATTATCACATTTTGAGATAATAACTATATGAGAAATCAACTCACTGTATTAATGTCAATTTTTACTTGACGATGTTCTTAAAGTGTTTGTATCCATGCATTTTTTAGGAGGAAAGCCAAATTCAACAAGAATAGATCGGTGTCAAATAATTCGTGATTACATGGAGTAACTTTAATTTCCGTGTTTTTCTTTGATATGTGTTGACTATTTAATTTTGGGAAAATGCATAAGTACCCCCCCAGCCTATGCCCGAAATTCCAGAGACTCACCTCACCTTTTTGGCCTACGTGGCACTGTCTTGTGGGCCCAGCGCATGTTGATATTTTTTTCGAGGATAGTGCCACGTAGGCCGAAAAGGGGTAGAATATTATAGATAAATTAAGTTCGAGGGGGTAATAGGACCTTAGTAAAGGTTAGGTGTGTCTCTGGAATTTCGGGCATAGGCTGGGGGTACTTATGCATTTTCCCTTTAATTTTGAAACCCTTTAATTTTAGTTCGGTACATTTTTTTCTCTAGTACTTTTTGGGATTTTATCTCTTTTTTTAATGTCGATCTAGTTTTAATTAAGTTAGTATCTTTCAAACTTTTGTCAATATATTGCTCCTACCATGCTAGTAGTTTTCATTTATTCCTTTGTAGTAATTCATAATTACTATTAAATGTGGTAGAAACTAAACTCATAAATATTGTTTCCATTGTTTCATATTAAGTGATGCTTTTATTTTGATACGCTCTTTATGAAATCTACTTATTTTTAAAGAAAAAGGTGATTTTCTTAACCTACACTTAATTAAATAACTCACTCCATTTAATTTTACTGGTCCACAATGCTAATACAAAATTTTCACTCTTACTTGTTTTGTATAGTTTATCAAGATTTTTTTTTTACTTTTTACATTAACTATAGTTAATTTTCTGAATCATTTTTAAGATTATTTGAAATGCTAAAATAGTAAAATATGCATTTTATTGATTTATTTTTTAAAAATGTTATGTCCATTGTGTACAAGTAACACTAAACGAAAGAATGTTGGGAAAATACATCAAATGCCCTTTAAACTTAGCAACAAAATTTACTTTAGCCTTTTAACTATGCAAACATTTAAATACCCCCTATTCTTATTCGAAGTGAAATTAATATCGCCCTATAACATTTGAAACCACCTTCATCATAGTTACTATTTTCACGCACCGTTCATGTTATGACACATGCTTTTTTTCTTCTTCTTTCTTTTTTTCTCTCTTTCTTTCCAGCCTCTCATTTTTACATATTTCACATGGGGGTGGGCGTTTGGTTCTTCGGTTCGGTTTAATCAAATTTCGGTTCGGTTCTTCGGTATTCGATTTTAGAAAAGTGTGCACCATATTTCAAACCAAACTAGATCGGTTCGGTTTTTTCTACTTCGGTTTGGTTTAGTTCGGTGTTTTAAAATCGGTTTTTCGGTGTCAACAAAAATAAAGAGAGAATATGATAAAGTAACAGTTGTTATTTACTTCACACTTCAAACTTCAAAGTAACAACTAACCGTCTAACAATAAAAGGTAAGAATATCAATTTGTTGTTCTTACTTCAAAGTAACAACATAAAATGATAAAAAAAAAAAGTAGAAAGTAGAAACACCAAGTTGCTGCTCAAACTTGAATTAAATTGAGTTTAGTTTAGTTTAGACTTTAGGTCTTTAGGGTTTACTATTTTGTTATCAAGATTTTTGCTATTTAAGTTTAGGATCTAAATATAAAAATTGAAATGGGCCAAGTAAAGTTAAAAATTAAGTAATAGAATAAATACTTTTAAATTTATTTAATGAAACTTCGGTTCTTCGGTGCACCATAGTTTCGGGACCCTTACACCGAACTCCAAACCAAAGAACCGAAGTTCCGAAAAAAAAAAAACCGACACTGAACCGAAACATCGAAGAACCGAATTTTTTCGATTCGGTTCGATTTTTCGATTTTTCGATATTTATGCCCACCCCTAATTTCACACCCTTCTTCCTGGCTCAACCAAAACGGAAACCACTAATGTATCACCACTTTATTTCATGATCATTATTTCTTTCATAAAATTTTAAAATTTATTTCTTGGGTTATAATATAGTTATTGAAAAATACCCAACGAAGAAAACCAGAATGTTTCCTTATGAGATAGAACAATAACTTTTTTTATGGATTAAGCTTAAAATTTCTCAAAGTTTCTCACCCACTATCATAGTGATTGATCCCTCGAATTTTTATGATTGATTAACGAAGAACGAGAGAAAATGATGTGAAGTTTTGTGCCTTAAATAGAGATAAATATGAAATTCGATCAATGATTCGGGATCTTTCATATCAAATTTGAAAATTCATTTTTCATTGGAGGATTATTCTAGAAGGTTGAATTGACGTGTAAGAATGATAATAATATGAATTATGTTTTGAGGCTATTGGCTGTTCTTATGTAAAAATTGAAGTGCTGAAAATGAGGAAAATAAATTGTGTGCGTAATTGATAAAATTATTTGATATTTAGGTAGTAATGTGGATAGTGAATGAGTGAAGTTGGTGAGAAATAGAGGTAGTGTTAATGGTGATTTGTTTTTCAGAAGAAAAAACCCTCAATTTATATTTATATTTACTTTTGCAATTACAGATTAAATAAAATAGAAGAAATTAAAATGTATTAAAAAATAAAAAGAGGGGAGTCCACCGAAAAATGTCTGGCAAAAATTTCATCCATCTGTTTATTTTATTTGTTGGAGATTGCGGGTTTGAGGAAAGAAACAAAGAGAACAGGGAAAAGAAAAATAAGGAAAAACTTAGAAAAGAAAATTAAAGAAAAGGTCCCACTAAAAATTAAGTATGATTAATTTAATATATCCAATAAGAAATTGCCATGTGTATCATTTAATTCATTTTAAAAATTTGTTTCGTCTGTCACGTGCCTATAGCAAGTCACTTTTTTTGTCACGTCATCTCTTAAGAGGAAAATAATTTCACTTCTAATAATAATGGGAGGGAGGGGGTAAATAAATGTCCGTGTAATTAAAGAGCTAAAGTAAATTTTATTGTTAAGTTCAGAGGATTTGATGTATTTACTCAAGAGTATTTAATATACTTTTTTAATTACATCAAAATTCACTCATTTAAATAGGAGTAAATTTAAAAAAGAACAATTAATATTATTTTGATGATGTGAGACAACACTTTTTTGAATTAAAATGAAAATGTAAAAATGCCATTTATGATGAGAGGATGAGTATTGTGTCACTGTATGTCACATACCACTCTGATGAGGTTTTTCTCCTTAATTTATATTATTTTTTATGATCAATATATAATATAAGGGTTACATTGAAATCCTCTACCTCATCAAGACGATTTTAATTAATTTTATTTAACGTTATAGTCAAACAAAATATGCAATGCCAACAGATCCACACATACTATGGAAAAGCCAGAACTGTGTGAAATATGGAGGCCAACAATGTTTCATGGTTAATAAAGAAAATTCTCAAGACAAAGGAGACTAGGAAGTTGCAGGATATGGAGAAGCTGAGTTGATGTAGATGCCGCGATTCTCTATACATAATATGACCATTCACGTGAAGCTACTTACCAAAGACAAATTGCTGAAATGGGGGGAGGGGGTAAAAAGACAAAAAATGCTCCTTCTGCAATACAACGATGGAATCTGTAACACATTTAATGCTTGAATGCATTATACCAGTTGGAGTTTAGAAGATGTTGTTAGTATGGCAAGGAGTAACACGACAAGTATAGAAATGGCAAGGAAGTGTTATGGACTAGCTGATAATGCTCAAACTACTATTCAAAACCAATAAAAATACAAATACCCAACTAAGAATCAGGGTCGAATCCCACAGAGAACAATTTGTCGGTAATTGAAAAAATAGAGAGTGAATAGTTACAAGTTTGAATCTAAACAAAAAAGTTACAAAGTTTATCAAATAAAAGGTGATTTTGGTAACTAAACAAAGGTATTAGGCCAAGACAATATCTAGCAAGGGGTATATGAGAATTAAGAAAATTTGAAATTCAATAAACACTCAATGATCCATTGCAATTCACCACATGCTCATTCAATCATAGATAGGCTAGATCATCATAAAATAACCCTAATCTCCTTTCGGTCTCAAAGGGTTATATCACGATATCTCCTTTCAATCTCAATCATGTCAACAACAAAGCAATCCAAGACCTTAGTCTGAACCTCTATTTCTAGAAAGTTTATCATTCAACAATGTAGACCTAAATTATCTCCTTTCGGTCTCACATTTAGGACTCAAAGACAAAAATGAATATCAACTTAATTCTCCACTTCATGAATTCTCTTTCGACCAACCCCTAAAAATTAGAAGCTAAATTCAAGCTTGCAATCCTAAATCATAAATTCAAAGGAAAAATGACAAATATACCCCCCGAACTATTGTAAATGGTACGCAGATATCCTCCGTTATACTTTTGGGACATTGGTTCCCCTGTTGTCCAAAAACTAGAGCATATATACCCATTATACTAACGGGCATACACGTGTCATAATCTTATCCAGTGACTCGACATTTATTAAATATCGAATAGACGGATAATATTGCGCCACGTGTCCCTATTTAGTCTCCCGTTAGAGTGAAGGGCATATTTGCTCTAGTTTTTGGATGACAGGGACATCAATGTCCTAAAAATATGACAGAGGATATCTGCATACCATTTACGATAGTTTGAGGGAATATTTATCCTTTTTCCCTAAATTCAAATATGATAATTAGATTAAACCCATTTCATGAATTCAAGCATGGAAACAAGGAATTACAAAAGCAATAGAGCAATAAATAAAATACCCAAATAGATTTGTCTATTTCTAGCACAAAAGCTCCAATTTCATACACATAATTACACCCATAATTCTAGCAATGCAAAACAAGGAAGTGAAGAAGGGAAAAAGATTTTACCATCCAGAACACAATCTTCAAACCAGAAAGATGAATTGTGAGACAACTTGCCTTCAATGTCTCAACCCAAAAATTAAAAACAATATGAAATTTATTCTAAGCTAAGAAGATGAGTTTTTCTCTCTACAATATGTTGCCTAAGTTCATGGATGATGAATAATGTTCCTCCTTAACCCCTTTGTGTGAATTTGGATGCAATGCCAGAGAAATGCCATTTTCCATTGCCGAGTTGGCTTCTTCCCAAGGCTGGCCTGCTGTACTTTTTGGCGAGCTGAAGTGCCACTTGGTGACTCGCTGAGTGATCTTGACAATTATCAGCCTTTCTTGTCTTCAGACTTTTCAGCTTTTTTGCTCCTTTTTGTCCGGTAATGTCCTTGCCTTGCTCTTTTGCATTCATTGCTGCAAATTAGCATCTAAACATTAGTTTAGAGCACGAAATAGGTATAGATGACATTAAAATTCTAGATATTAAGCCCCAAATGTGTCACGACCCAAGCCTAGGGCCTAGACGTGACATGGCGAATGAGGAACCCGAAGGAACCCCAAACAAGCCTCTCAAACTTGTCATCACACTTCATCGGTCGCGGAAGTACATTCAACATTAATTAACGGGAAATAGGGACTAAGGGGAAACCATTTCAAAATGACATCATAGAACAAGAGTAAAACTCATTTACAAAATACTTGTCCAACGCACACCTCTACATACATAGATAGGACGGGGGCCATGACATACTACCGGCTCCCCACATAGTTAAAATACAATTGCAAGCTAAAGTCTCAAAACATAGGAGTAGGAAACATAACATAGCCCTCGAATCATTGAGGACTCACCAACAAACTCGGATAAGCACCGTACTAGCCACGTGAANCAATAAATAAAATACCCAAATAGATTTGTCTATTTCTAGCACAAAAGCTCCAATTTCATACACATAATTACACCCATAATTCTAGCAATGCAAAACAAGGAAGTGAAGAAGGGAAAAAGATTTTACCATCCAGAACACAATCTTCAAACCAGAAAGATGAATTGTGAGATAACTTGCCTTCAATGTCTCAACTCAAAACTTAAAAACAATATGAAATTTATTCTAAGCTAAGAGATGAGTTTTTCTCTCTACAATATGTTGCCTAAGTTCATGGATGATGAATAATGTTCCTCCTTAACCCCTTTGTGTGAATTCGGATGCAATGCCAGAGAAATGCCATTTTCCATTGCCGAGTTGGCTTCTTCCCAAGGCTGGCCTGCTGTACTTTTTGGCGAGCTGAAGTGCCACTCGGCGACTCGCTGAGTGATCTTGACGATTATCAGCCTTTCTTGTCTTCAGACTTTTCAACTTTTTTGTTCCTTTTTGTCCGATAATGTCCTTGCTTTGCTCTTTTGCATTCATTGCTGCAAATTAGCATCTAAACATTAGTTTAGAGCACAAAGTAGGTATAGATGACATTAAAATTCTAGATATTAAGCCCCAAATGAATCGAAATTCTTGACTCATCAATAACCCCATCAATGGAGAATTACCTCTCTTTTAGAATAGTATGATCTCTAGCAGCTTTGATCATATTGATGGTTCTTTGAGAAATAATTGGAGAATGCGAGATGCAAGGGATTGAGCTTGAGGAGTTTATACCAACTTGGACTAGATGTCCATCCTCTTTCTAGCAGCCACCTTCTTTGGTTGCTCATTGATATGTGTATAAGAGTGTGGAGAGGTTTGTTGTTGTTGGGGAGCCTCAGATGGCTCGTTGATAGATATATACTTATTATTTTTCAAAGGGGTAGAAGGAGGAGATTCTTTCTCGGTCTCGGAGTTGGAGGATACCACTTTCTTTCCTTTTGTTCTGGCCATATCCTGCAAGGCAAAACAATTTCAAATATAAATCCGGTGAAGGTTTGTGGAAATCAAATGCAAAAAGACGCACAGTTCAAAATAGATGTTGAGGATCGCCTACGGGGAAGGAAATTCGGTTAACAGGTTAGGCGAGCTCGCCAAAGTTGACAATGCATAATTTAATCCTAACTCATGCATGAAAGGAGGAGTCATTTCCAAGTCAGCGATCCGCAAAGATGGTTTCAACGAACTAAGACAAGTCCACTAAATGTGATAGTGAAAATTAAAAGGAACAAGCACAACGGTCGATGTCCACTCCCACTGGGTGATACGTCGAGTGGGTTTCAGCAAGCTAAGGCAATCCTGCTAAAAGGGACGATACCCAGGTCACATATTTAAGCACAAAAGAGGGTTTGGGACTTACTCGGCGATTCGACTAATCACCTTGGAGAGTTAAGACAAGCCCACCGAACATGTAATTTTTAGCCTAGTGCCTATTTTCACAATTTCAACACCAATACACAACAATACCCAATTAGTTTTATAGTCTACCCACATGTTTTACTACCTATGGGTACTCAGACTTCCCCTAGATTTCACAAAGCACTGCCCAAATTGATGAATTTCCATTAAGAAAATCATCACTCTATCTATCATTGGAAAAATGCAAGCCTTCGAGGTAACACTGGCTAATCAGACTTCACCCATACTTAATTCAAGCAAGATACGGTACATTGAAGGATTCAATTTCAACTTTTAACCATCACAATCAATTTTAACAATTTTTGGCACAAAATCAACTATCCTAACTCATGGGCACAGTTCAGTATGATGCATTTAGCACTACACACACAAATTAAACAACAAGATATCAATGACAATACTAAGACAACATTGGAAGCATCAAGTTTTAGCACAAATAGCAATATATAGAACTCAAAAACCAACTAGAGATGATATATAGGCACAAAATCGAGGAAGAGGGGTCTGGGATCAAGAATCTAACCGTCCAATGCACTCCAACCAATTGAAATCACGCAAAATAGGTCACAAAATAACCAAATCAAAGGTATGTGGAGTTTAGGAAGAAAATGAGCTTAAAAAAATGAAAGATTTTCTTTTGGAACTTGAAAAGACCATTGGCCAAAGTCAAGTGCACTCGTCGGACTAGACTAACATCGTCGAATGAATTCGGTAAATCACCAAAGGAGTTTAAGCTCGTCGATGAGGCCTGAATGAGTACCAAACCTGAAGATCAATGGCAGACTCAATGAGTCCGCTTAATGCACTTCGGCGGATCGTTGGCTTGATCTATGTTTGCCGAAGTTGAAAGTACCATTTAAAAAAAAAACCAGCACAAAAGGAGAACATTAAGATGTCTACACAATGATTTTGGCACATCACCGACATGGTTTTGGCAGCACCAAAGTTACCTTTCTCAACATTTTGACTTCTTTTGAACTTGCACTCACAACACACGTTGAAAGCAGTAAATAAACATGAGTTTCCTCCCAAGTAGTGTCTTATTTAAAATTTTGGAATGACATATTTTTCATTTCATCAACACTCATTCTTGGGATTTGGGATAGTGTCACTAGGCAACAATCCTTTTTGCCTTGGATTTTGATAGGCGGAGATCTAGCACATTTGAGTTTCTAGTTGCTTGATTGATACTAAGTGAGAAGTAACCATTTGAGTCAAGGTGGAGAAGTCATTGTTGACACCCAATTTTGGCCTAACATTTTCAAAATTCGTAACTTTTAAGTTTTATTTATTTAATAGTTCAAAATAATTTTTTTATAATTTTAAAATAAGTTTATCGATAACTATCATTATTTATCAAAATTTAGGATCTTTTATCAGTTAATTTTAAAATTGCATGTTTTACATGTCATTAATAACGTTCATTATATTTTTTTTAATATTCATTTTATTTGTTACATTTGTTAATATTCATTTTGATATTTTACACAATCTAGAAATTCATTCAAATACGAATAAAATTTGTATACACAGATTGACCGATGATTTTGGGCCACAATTTTAAGCCCACAATTTGAGCTCATTGCATAATTATTTTCTTATTTAAGTATTGATTAATTAGGTAAAAAATGAAGGTGGTGGATGAATTTTTAGGGATGTAAGTTTGAGATTTTTTATTCTTTTATTGCTCATTATTTTCCGTGAGCTCCACCGAATTTCGGCGAATCCACCACCCAAAACCCCATTCATTTTCTTCTTTTTCCGGCAGTCACCGAACTCACAACCACCTCCGTTCACCAGTTACCAGCCAATAACCCCAAAACCACTATTCGAACAACCGATAATCCACCACTACGAAACCTACAACCAAGTCCCTCTTAGTGTTTTTTTTCTTTACTGTTAGCTCATGAGCTTCCGAAGCTTTGGAGAACCAGACCACCCACCTCCCTTCTCCAACCAAAACCTTACTTGAAACAAACAACCACCGTTCCTCCACCACGAACCGGCCAAACCACCCCCATTTTGCCCTTCTTCTCCGACCCAACACCACCAGTAATCGAGCAAAATAAGACCCAAAACCCTTCCGTTTACTCTGCTGCCACCAGCAGCTCCGATTCAACTCCAAAATCACCACCGAACAAGACCCAATTAGCTCCAAAAATGAGCTCCACCGGAGCAAACAACCAGAGTTGTTAATTTTGCAGGTGTTGTAGCGAAATACGAACTCTAACTCCGGCGAAGCTAATCAACCAGATCTCACACCAACGAGTTCCAAGCTCTATGAACAACAACAAATGAAGCTTGTTAGGACCGAAATAAACAGGTGTAACGCGAAAACTAGCAAAGCAAACCTCGAAAAACCATGAGTAAGAAGACAAACGAGAAATATACAAAGACACAAAGATTTAACGTGGTTCGGTCAATCGACCTACGTCCACAAAGGAGATGAGCAATCCACTATATAAACATGAGAGTACAAAATATAGAGAGAAATAACCTCAACCAATTCACTCGGAATACATGGGAGGTTCACACAAGTGATAACGTATCAAGCTTGTGACCCACAAATTCTCCCCCTAACCAAACCTCTCAAAGCCCTTAAGCCTACATTGTGAATGCTGATTAAGTTAGAAGGCACAAGCCTATATTTATAGAGTCCTAAAACCTTTCCTACAAGAAAAGAACTAGTCAAAATATTAAAACCTTTTCCTAAAAGAAAAACTTATTTATGGTAAGAAATCAGGGCAAATAACCCCAACAGTGGTCAGATCCGATCAGAAAAAATGCTTCCCTGCTAGTAACTCTATCTCTATTGTAGATTTCATTTTATTTATTTATTTATTTTGTTTTTTTTTTACTACTTGTGATGTTAGTTTAATTAGTTAATGATTTTTTATTTTATTTTATTTTTTAATCATATTCATTGAAATTATTTAAAACTTTCTGTTATTTTAGCTTCTAATTTGATATAAATGTAGTGGTAAAGTTATTAATTAATATGGATTGAGGTTGATTAATGTGGTAGAGTATAATATTTTATCTCTATTTTTCTGTTGTTTATTAGATTCAATAAAATGGTTTTTTATTTTCTTGTTTTGATTAGAATAAATTCGAAGTGTGGTTAACTGTTCATTTGGTCCTCATTGCTATTTCAAATTGTTATTTTTATTCCTTATATTATTTTCTGTTGATTTTGTTTGAAACTTTACTCCGTAATTTCAATTTTGGATGTTAATTTTGTTATCCAACTCTAATTGTTGCTAATGATAACTTCATGGGCTGCTATACATCAAATTTGCACAATTCTTAATTACTCCTTTGGCTGCTAATTGTTATTTGTATTGGGAAAACAACACAAATCCCACTAGTTTAGGAGCTAATTACCTTCTTTCCCATGAGTTTGCAATATTACCAAGCCTACCATAATTTGTTCTGCGGATACACGTATCTAACGCGCCTACAAATACATGTATCTTGATAATTGCATCTAAATAAGGAAGGTAACTGATACATGTATCTCGATAATTGTTTCTAAATAAGGAATGTAACTGATACATGTATCTCGAATACATGTTAATTAATCAGATACATATAATTAAGTTTATTTAAATAAGGAATGTAACTGAAATACATAAATT
>NC_064292.1:17410016-17424844 GCF_019186545.1 Solanum stenotomum | reverse complement strand
TCTTCGACTTCCTCGATGTTGTGCGCCATAGTTGATAATGAAGTCAATTGTGTTGGTTGCTATGACTGGATTTTTGGATATTTATGAATTAATCATAGTTGTGATTATTAATTAGTACATGGGTTAACCCCAAAATCAATTCCTAGTATCTTTTTGATAGATATCCTCACCTTTCCTCCGATCTTACTTGTGGTCTTGCTAGCTTCTCTGTTGGGATGGCCATCGGAGTGTTAGTGACGCTAGGAGAAAAAATGTGGAAGAGAAATAATTAATTTGGTGTCAAGGTATAAATTATGGAGAGAATTAAGTGAGTAAATAATTGAGGACTCTATTTTATGTTAATTTTAAAGTGATTGATCTCAATGTATTTTACTCCAAATTTGGTATTAATAAATCCTAGTTTTATGGAATTGTTTATTTGATTGTATCTTTTAAAATATATGGTATAAAATATTAAAAGTGGTAATATATGTAATTGTTTAAAAGTAGAGATAAAATTAGTATATATGATAGTGGTGTATGTCTAATTAAGTAGTTTTTCCATTTGTATTTGGGATATTTTTTTTTCTTTTATATATTATTTTAATTTTCATGTTGGGGTTTGTTGCTTCGGCATCTTATTTTGTAGATGTTAAAAGTTTTAATGTTTGTTAATGCTAAATAAGTTAAAATGGCCAATGAAAAAATCTCTTCGTCGATTTTTGAGGCCTCTCCATTTTAAAAGACGAAAATTTAGTCAAGGTCATGTACTTTGTTTATTATTGGCCGATGAAGAAATTACCGTCGATTTTCAAGGCCTCTTATGTTAATAAGACATGTTTTTATTTTTAAGTTGTTATTTGAGTTATTCAATTTTATTCATATTTATTTATTACTAATAACACTTTTACTAAGTGTGTTTACAGGTACCCCGGAGTTGCTTCCCATTGAAGCTATTCGAAAGGAGTTCGAATTATATTTTCCAATTCATTATTTTGTATATCGATGTTAGGTAAACTTTAGGCAGAGTTTTATTTTATTACTTGTATATATTGCATGTTTATTATATTTGTATATTGTTTTTTATCTCCTCCTCAATTTGAAAAAATGAATTTAGTCGGGACCACATTTGTGGATTTCGAAGGATGCATAACACCTTCCCTTCAGAATAACTTGAACCTTTTACCTAGAATCTAATGATTTCGTAGATCACTTAAATGGTTTCCTATTTTCCCTAAAATTAGGTGCTGACTCCTTTAAAATTTGTTTATTCTTAAAATTCCTTTAAAATTGATTATTTTTTGAGTCACCGCGACGTTTCGTCCTATTTGAATAACGTAGGGATGTAAACAGTCATTTTTCGAGTCCTTTCAACACCTTGTCGGACCCTTCAACCTTGTCGAAGATCCTTGTTAACATTTCCTCGATTCGATTTCCTTCCGGTCTAGCTGGTTCTCTTGGTTTTGGGTGATCATGAGATGGGACATACCTATCTTTTTCAGCTTTCTTATCTCTCCAATTGCCACATCGATCTCTCCAATCTCTCCAACTATTATCTTGATCCTCTTTCCAACCTTGATTCCCACCCGGTCTTGGGTAGTTAGGATAAGAACCCTCCAATTGATTTTCCATGTAGTTACTTCTTCATTGTACAATGCCTCAAACTTGGAATCCTTTAGGAACTGCCCACTAATTGTTCCAACTGCATTTACCGTTTTCACTCCACCTACTACGACATGTTTGGATAGCAAGTTGAGTTAAGTCATCATTTTAGCAATGTATTTATCGCGCTCATGATACTTCTCCATTTGTGCCTTGCGTGTTCCCTATTGTTGAGAAGATACTTCATCCTCTCTAGTATGTCATACTTAGTTCACTTTTGGTATATCAGTCAGCTACAATATTCACACATCAAACTTTAGTCGCATCAGTCCACCTTGGATAAGTTGATTATCCAATCCTTTGTTGACTGAATCAAGGCTACAACAAAAGTAATGCAACAACAAATTATCCGAAACACTATGTGTTGGATATTGTAAAAGAAATTTTCGTAACCGTAACTTTGTCTCGTGAAGAGGTTCACCTCTCACTCTTTTAAAATTTTGGATGTTGTCCCTAAGCTTGACCATTTTTGAGGGAGGAAAGTGTCACGACCCAAGATCACCCCCTAGTCGTAACCGGCGTACTCAACCTCTCGGAGGTCTAATACAAGCCTCTTAGCATTCATTCATCGCATAAAACTAAAAACCATAATGAATTAAAAACTTTCTTTACCAAGAAAACATTTCATAAAAAAAAAAAATAGCAAGCGGAAGACTTTCTAGACTTTATACATGATGTCTCAAAACCATCTAATACTTTAGAGTACAAAATTCGGGACTGATCCCATACACAACTTAAACAATACTAAAAAGACATCAAAGAACATATGGGGTATTGTCCTCGAATATATGAGGACTCACCAAGTCTTCATCTTCAACACTTAGAAACCNGTTAATTTTAAAGTGATTGATCTCAATGTATTTTACTCCAAATTTGGTATTAATAAATCCTAGTTTTATGGAATTGTTTATTTGATTGTATCTTTTAAAATATATGGTATAAAATATTAAAAGTGGTAATATATGTAATTGTTTAAAAGTAGAGATAAAATTAGTATATATGATAGTGGTGTATGTCTAATTAAGTAGTTTTTCCATTTGTATTTGGGATATTTTTTTTTCTTTTATATATTATTTTAATTTTCATGTTGGGGTTTGTTGCTTCGGCATCTTATTTTGTAGATGTTAAAAGTTTTAATGTTTGTTAATGCTAAATAAGTTAAAATGGCCAATGAAAAAATCTCTTCGTCGATTTTTGAGGCCTCTCCATTTTAAAAGACGAAAATTTAGTCAAGGTCATGTACTTTGTTTATTATTGGCCGATGAAGAAATTACCGTCGATTTTCAAGGCCTCTTATGTTAATAAGACATGTTTTTATTTTTAAGTTGTTATTTGAGTTATTCAATTTTATTCATATTTATTTATTACTAATAACACTTTTACTAAGTGTGTTTACAGGTACCCCGGAGTTGCTTCCCATTGAAGCTATTCGAAAGGAGTTCGAATTATATTTTCCAATTCATTATTTTGTATATCGATGTTAGGTAAACTTTAGGCAGAGTTTTATTTTATTACTTGTATATATTGCATGTTTGTTATATTTGTATATTGTTTTTTATCTCCTCCTCAATTTGAAAAAATGAATTTAGTCGGGACCACATTTGTGGATTTCGAAGGATGCATAACACCTTCCCTTCAGAATAACTTGAACCTTTTACCTAGAATCTAATGATTTCGTAGATCACTTAAATGGTTTCCTATTTTCCCTAAAATTAGGTGCTGACTCCTTTAAAATTTGTTTATTCTTAAAATTCCTTTAAAATTGATTATTTTTTGAGTCACCGCGACGTTTCGTCCTATTTGAATAACGTAGGGATGTAAACAGTCATTTTTCAAGTCCTTTCAACACCTTGTCGGACCCTTCAACCTGTCGAAGATCCTTGTTAACATTTCCTCGATTCGGTTTCCTTCCGGTCTAGCTGGTTCTCTTGGTTTTGGGTGATCATGAGGCGGGACATACCTATCTTTTTCAACTTTCTTATCTTTCCAATTGCCACATCGATCTCTCCAATCTCTCCAACTATTATCTTGATCCTCTTTTCAACCTTGATTCCCACCCGGCCTTGGGTAGTTAGGATAAGAACCCTCCAATTGATTTTCCATGTAGTTACTTCTTTATTGTACAATACCTCAAACTTGGAATCCTTTAGGAACTGCCCACTAATTGTTCCAATTGCATTTACCGTTTTCACTCCACCTACCACGACATGTTTGAATAGCAAGTCGAGTTAAGTCATCATTTTAGCAATGTATTTATCGCGCTCATGATACTTCTCCATTTGTGCCTTGCATGTCCCCTATTGTTGAGAAGATACTTCATCCTCTCTAGTATGCCATACTCAGTTCACTTTTGGTATATCAGTTAGCTACAATATTCACACATCAAACTGTAGTCGCATCAGTCCACCTTGGATAAGTTGATTATCCAATCCTTTGTTGATTGAATCAAGGCTACAATAAAAGTAATGCAACAACAAATTATTCGAAACACTATGTGTTGGATATTGTAAAAGCAATTTTCGTAACCGCAACTTTGTCTCGTGAAGAGGTTCACCTCTCACTCTTTTAAAGTTTTGGATGTTGTCCTTAAGCTTGACCATTTTCGAGGGAGGAAAGAATCTCTCTAAGAAAGCATTGGTCAACTCCTCCCAAGAAGTGATAGAATCATTCGGTAACTCAGCCAAACATCTCGTGGCTTCCCCTGTCAAAGAGAAAGGGAATAATCTCAACCGAATCAACTCTTGTGAGATGTTCTTGAAGACAAACGACCCACATATATACAAAAAAAATTTGAAGGTGTTCATGAGGGTCCTCATGAGCCAATCCTTTGAACATTTGGAGCAGTTGTAGCATTGTTCCAGTTACATGGAACATCACCCTCCTTATTATGGGCGGTAACCTGATAGCTCCCTTGATTGAAATGACATACATGTGCATGTCATTTGTGTCACCCATATTGTCATTTTGTCCATAGTAACTATCGTTGTCACTATCATTATCACTTATCTTTAGACCTCTAAGTCAACAACATTACAATGCCAAGTAACAATCTACTACAATTCAATAAGCTTACAAACTAATTTCGCTACTTGAATTCTTAGCCACAATTTTTCGACAACGACGCCATTTTTGTTAACACTCAAACTACTCTCAAAAATAAATTCGAAGAATAAGAGGTTGTTGTCAATAAAAATACTCAACTAACAGTCAGGGGTAGAACCCCACAAGGAATTCTATAATGATAAGAATTAAACTTAGGAAATTAAGATTGTGAACTTGTTTATTGTAGTAGGTTAAGACAAATGGGCGAATGATTCCATCAAATTTACTAAAAGAGTTTACGTATGAAATGCCACAATTTAACTAAAATTCAAAAATTCAAACAATTAACAAGTAATCTAGGGGTGCGGGGATTGAAATCGATGTCACATAGGGGTAATTGTGTTGCTCAATAGTGCTAAACAATCATGGATAGGCTGGGTCTTGTTCAATGACACTAATCTTCTTTAGCATCAGTTCATAGAATCACCTTTCGGTCTCATATGTGAAAAACAAAACAACCCAATACCTTACAATATCTCTCTTCCGAGCAGATTTGGGAAAAATAGATCTGAACCATATTCCCTCTTTGAAGAAAACTATATAAATCACACCTAAATTGCATGCATCAAACTAATTACCCACTCCAATCGATATCTTTCGAGCATCAATCAGAGATAAAAAATAGGATTAAATTTGCAACCTTAAACCATAAACTAACCTCATGCTAATTAGCCTAAATATATGAATGAACAATAATAAAGTATACTCCCTCCGTCCCATTTTATGTGGCAACATTTGACCGGGCACGGAGTTTAAGAAATAAATGAAGACTTTGAAATGTTTACCAAATTGCCCTTTAAAAAGTAGACTCTTTTTTCTCTCTCCTCATAAATGTATTGGAGTATTATTTTAAGATTCAGTGGAACCAACAAGGATAAAAGAGGAATTGTACCTTTATAAACTTACCATATAAGGAAATGTGACATTCTTTTTGGGACTGACCAAAAAGGAAATGGTGCCACATAAAATGGAACGGAGGGAGTAGTAAAACACAATACCCATTACGTTAAATAAACACCTAACCTCATAATTGCACCCCTAGACTTGGGGTTTAGCCACCTATCACAAAAAGTAAAGAAAATAGACATATCATGATAGCAACCATGGATGTGGTGAATTAAGGAATTATAATCAACACCCACGTTGGTTTTAACTTCCAATTGTCAATTGCAAAAGTAAAATTGAAAACCTCAAACTAAAGATGTTTTTCACAAGGTGAAATATCTCATACACAAAGCTCTCAAAAAGTACTCTATTCCAACTCTTTCCAAAAACATAAAACTCTCCAAATGCTCTCTATTTTCTCTCCCTTTTGGGCTATTTATAGTTTCCCAAAATTTGGCCTGAATTTTACTGTGTGACCAACTCGGCGACATTAGTTGGGATTGCCGAACATGATTGGTGAATCATCGTCTTTTCCTCAGCTCGTTTTTCATTTGCTTCAGGCTTCAGGTGTTTGAACCTCTATCGGTGAACTTGTTTGAGTTCGCCTTTCACATTTAGTGGATCACTGATTACCACCTTTGTTTGCCATTTAAGCCTTCATTTTTCATTCGAGTCATGTCACCTTCAGCGATGCTCATCTATTTTGCCTTTCAATTTCGGTGAATCGCCATTTCACTCTTGGTTTGCCGACCTGCCTCAATTATCTTCGATTGTGAATACTATCACTTTGGGTGAGGTCATGCCATTTGAGCGATCCACCCTTTAGGTTAGACAACTCTAGTGTGGAGCTTACACTTCTTTCAATGTTTTTGGCCTTTCTTTCAAGTATTCATCCTCCCCTTGTTCTTTAGCCTTCATAGTTGCAAACCATCAAAATATCATCAGAATAAGACATAATTAGGCATTGAGGACACTAATTGTTGAACTAAAAATGCCTCAAATGAGTGTAAATCTACCACTCATCATCATTTAGACACAACAAACACATAAAATAGAAACTGACCAATTTTAGAGTCAAACATAAATTGTGGGACCCGCACCAGAATTTCCAAAATTGACTCTGTCAAGATGTCCCAACCAATGCCTCGAACTTATGTTCCAAAAAGGGATACAGTTTGGGGCTCGAAACAGCCATAATCAGCAACATGAAACAAACAACAATTTAAAGCTCATATAAGGACTAGGACAACAACTTCTAACAACAATTCACCTCAAACAAAGAAAGCCAAACAACTCCACAACGTAGCCTCAAAATTGCCGAACGCGTGGGACTTTAAATCACCCAATCCGAGATAAAATGAGCAAGAAACCAAAAATTCCGAATGTGTGGGACTTTGAATCACCCAGAATCTCCTCTTCGTGAACACGGAGGCGCCCCACGAATGTGGGCCTCACAAATGTGGCCAAGAGGAAACATGGTCCGCAAATGCGGTAGGGACCCCGCAAATGTGAGCCCTTTGAACGCGGCTAGGACCTCGCAAACGTGGCCACCAGGCTGCCTGGCCTCCGCGAACGTGGTCTAGGGTCTGCGAACGTGAAGGGCATTTTTTCTTGCACCAGTCAAACATGTTTTTTGGCAAGTTGTAAATCTCCGATAGGATGTTTTGAATTCGTTCAGAACCCCGTGCACACAAACGAGATATGCAACCCTACCAAATTTAATATTTTAGAGTTAACAGAGTAGTCAAAATTTCCATACAAGGTCATTTCAACAAAAAGTGGGTCTCACCCCCAAACTCTATTTTAAGTAAAAATACACAANGAGGCACCCCACGAATGTGGGCCTCACAAACGTGGCCAAGAGGAAACATGGTCCGCAAACGCGATAGGGACCCCACAAATGTGAGCCCTTTGAACGCGGCCAGGACCTCGCAAACGTGGCCACCAGGCTGCTTGGCCTCCGCGAACGTGGTCTAGGGTCTGCGAACGTGAATGACATTTTTTCTTGCCCCAGTCAAACAGGTTTTTTGGCAAGTTGTAAATCTCCGATAGGATGTTTTGAATTCGTTCAGAACCCCGTGCACACAAACGAGATATGCAACCCTACCAAATTTAATATTTTAGAGTTAACAGAGTAGTCAAAATTTCCATACAAGGTCATTTCAACAAAAAGTGGGTCTCACCCCCAAACTCTATTTTAAGTAAAAATACACAAGGGGGCTCGAAATTAGCCCGAAAGCCTCGGGATCCGAACGAAGGTTGTTCTAGGCCAAACTCAATATTTTGGAGCTAATTGTGTTGACGGAATAATCATTGAGCTCGTTCACTCAGAATGTTGACTAAAGTCAAATTTAGTCCTGAACTTGAAAGTTAAAATGCTTAATCACAGAGACTCACATAAAAAGCCTCAGGAGTCATGTCGATCATGTTACTAGCCTAAAATTACCCTTCTAAAGCTAATGAAATCGTCAGAATTGGATTCTGAGGTCATCTTCTTAAACTTTTGATCAAAATGACTGTTTAAAGTTCAAAAGCTCCAAAACATGGAAACTAGCATAAAAACCAAACGAATGACCTGGTGACTGAACTGTCACTTCCAGAAAGCCATAAATGACTTGGAGTCCCTATAGGAACATTCTAAACAATGAACATAAGGCATAACACAAAAATGATCTGGTTGGTCATTATATTAAAACCCTGAGTTGACTCATATGGCGTATACACTATCGGTGTATATTAGGCATCCTGAACTAGCGTAACAGACAAACTTTAAATAACTAGAGTCAAGGATGGCAAGGCCATAATCAGAGAGCAATGTAGTAGCCAAAAATTCATCTAACCCAATAGTTTATAAAAAAGCAAGTCTAATGTTATGCGGGACAACAAGACCACTATGCTTTCTATAAAAATCCAAAAAACAAATTATAAACATATACAAGGCCAAACAACGCTAACATGTTGATAAAATTGACTTAATAGAGTCAACACGACCAACAATGTACTACTACCCAACTCAAGTTTGCATGCCTCTAAGAGTATAGAAACTTGGCATGGACAAGAATCCGACAAACCCATCAACTATATACAACAAAAGAATGCCACAACTCTGAACTTGGAAACTCTGAAAGAAGTAGATCTTATAAAGTAGTTGGAACTCAAGAACACTATTGAGAAAGCTTGTCGAGTTGTGTGTCAAGACTTGCAAGTCTGAAGGTAGTGCCCCCCAGAAAATGTGGCATCAATATGAATAATTTTCCAAGTAGATAAGGCATAGAATAACTTAGGAAGTATCATAATTATTCTGAAGCAATGGAGGAAAGGAGTCAGTAATAAACATGACATACTTACCTTAGTTTTTTTTTTTAAAATTCAATATCTCACAAAGTATTAAGGCCAAAAATTATGATCTACATATCGTCGAAAATGTCTGAACGAGATCTATAAATGCCCTAACGTTTTATGTAAAAATTAGACAGTCATAAATATGAACTAATGCAAGTAAGTTATGGTTTTAATTTATACCCTAAAAATACATTTTGCATATATTCTAATCATGTCAATCATCGGAATACGAGCCTATGCCTCTACTACTAATGTACTATTTGAATTAAAAATACTAGTTTAGGAGACTTATTATTAAGAAAGCGATTAAGAAGTAACCATGGCTCATGTCATAGGTCATCGGAAACCTCAAAAAATGAATGAATTTTCTTTGTCCATAGCCTAAATATCCTCGGAAGATGCATACCATTTTTCTCTTTTGGATACCTAAATCTAGTTGTCTATTGCGGTGAAAAAAACTTATTTTATTCTACACTCATAATGGTGTATTACACGAAGGGTTAGGGTTAAGGAGAAAACAAGCTAATGGATTACAAACTAATATTAATATTTCCAATAATATTAAACTTTGTTTTCATACTAATGAAATACATTGAATATTAATTAAAAATCAGTGCATGTTTTTTTACTAGATATAAGAGAAGTTAAATTAGAATATCCAAATAATTGATGGATAATAAACATTTAATTATTGATGTTATGTATGTAAATGTGAGATACAAGTTAGTCATATGGAAATAGGAATCACTATTCGGATTGGATCCTTATTTGTAATTTTAATTTGCCTAGTAACTTTGTTGAGAGAGTGAGGATCATAAAGTACCACATTGTAGTCTCCAAGAAAACCATCATATCTATAAAGTCCTTCAGAATTTGTTTTTCCATTTTGGTCAGGAGTTCTCCACTCTGCCATGAGCTTGTCTACAATGTCTCCTGCTGGTGTGTTGTTGAAATTGTCATCCATCAAGCACAAACTAGTGCAATTCATTCCTGGCTTCCATGGTGCCCACACTATTATTCCTTCCACTCCTGGATGTGAAAATGCTTCTCTCATGATTTCTTCCAAGTAAAGTGCCTGTTAAGTAGAGTATATATATTAATTAATAGCAGAGGCGTATGCAGAAGGGGGTCACCGGGTTCACGTGAATCCATGCTCCCCTCCTGAGATGTGTGAACCTTCACTAGACGTATCAAATAATGCAATGATGATCGGGTGCATCTCTCTGAGTGAGGTTGGAAATTTGAATCTTACATCTATCTTGTTGTATTTTTTCTTTCTAAAATTATGTAACATCTCTTTAAGTGGTTATTGGTAGAACTTTATATGTATATATAGCTTTAATCTTTCAAAATTTCAAAGTTTGTCACATTGGAAATTCCTAATTTTTTTAGCATGGTAATTTTTAATATAATTAAACCAAATGTGCTTATTAAAACTAGTAATACGGGATGATATAATCAATGGGTTCAGTCGATCTCAATACCTCCAGTGCGAAATATATATACTATTTGAAAAGATAAGAATTAATTTTGGACCTATAGTTTTATAATTTAAACGACTTTCAATGATAAGAACTTAAAAGGTCAAATCGATCAAATTTATTTTGTAATAGTGCACCCATCATGTCAAAATTTTACATTCATGGGAGGAAACAAGAGAGAATATATACATACCTGATTTGAATTGTTAGGAACATCCATTTCAGTTAACCAAATGGGCATTTGAGTTTCATTGAAAAAATCAAGGACAGCTCGTATGTACGGCATCAATGGTTTTCCCAAACCAAAATGAGCTTGGAGTCCAAATCCTATCGTCAAATCCTCATTTCCTGGATACGATCTGATCTCTCTCCATTTATTTATATACTTATGTGGACCTGCATATACATCTCCCGGAATTTCAAGGCTATTAAACTCATTCAAATATAACGTTGCATTCGGATCTATAACATGAGCTATGTGATAAAACATGCCAGAAGCCTGTGGTCCAATCTTTTCTTCAAAAAACTTGAAGTGTAAGTTCTCATTCACAACATCCCACTCAAAAATATCATTTGAGTAACGTGCCATGATAGACGCGAGACGTCTCACTGCTGTAGCCAAAAGCTCTTTAGGTGTCATATCATGTAACCAATATTGATTCATTTTTGGTTTGTCCCATAGAACAGTATGTCCTCTAATTTCTATCTTATTTTTCTTGAAGAATTGGAACATGGCATCTGGTATTGTGTAGTTTTCGATTCCTCTTCGACTTTCTGTCCAGTACCATTTCATTTGATTTGTGAATACACTTGCAGTAAAACCTTTTTTAAGAAACCATTCTTGGTATTTCTTGTGTTGTAATAGTGTATCAGTAACACCACAACCAATATGGAAATATGGTTTTGTGAACTTAATATTTACTTTCACTCCACGGATTGGTTTTCCTAATTTGTCCTTTATATCTAGCACTATTTTCCTCTTTCTTACCTAAAATAAAATCCAAAATTGAAGGTTCAAATAGAAAGAAGTTAGATGTAAATAGATAAGTAGCTAATGGTAATAAAATATTCCCTCCATCCACTTTTAATTGTTCTGGCTTCCTTTTTTAGAGTTAAACGATGAAACTTTGACTAACATTTTACGATGTATGACATAAAAATTGTAATCTATAATACTTTTCGTATAGTTTTTGAATATATGAATTTTTTATTTAAAATATCAAATTAAAAATTAGTAAAATTGACTTTTGAAAAATGTAACGTGATAATTAAAAGTGAATGGACGGAGTAAGAAGAGAGTATTATATAACTTACCCTTGTTATGGCTCTCTGTTGGTGTTGAAGCCATTCGGTTTTGTTGAACTCTTTTAAGGAAACATTATCCACCCAAAAGTCAACTGTCTTATTGTAACACTGGACGATAATTAATAACAAAAAAGATATTACATGTCAATAATAATTATATGCAGAGGTGAAACATTCATTATGATCCCTAATTTGTTTATAGTGTACTCCATGTTACAAAAATTGCAAAAACAAGTATGTGGTTAAGCAGCGTAGGGTGTCGAACGACACCCCTACGCCAGAAAATTACATGAAATTAAATTTTGGTTTTTTAAAAAATAAAAATAATTATATATATATATATTGACACCTCTTGACACAAGTGAAAAGTTTAGTCTAGTGGTTATGGGGTTGCAAAAATTTGATTGTGTGTTCAAGCCGTCCGCCACCGGGTGGGACAAAATATCATTCTAAACTTTCAATGGGTAAACCGAAACTTATATAGTTTTTGTTAGTTTCTCAAGATATATATATATATATATGATTTTTTTCGAAGTTAACCACCTATCTATGTGGGTCCACCTCTGAGTTTAGTTGTATATTTTAGGAACTAGGTTAAAGCTCTTGAAATTAAAGAAACCATTACTAATTAATTCATGTTTCATATAGAGAAATTACTTATGTTAGTCATTTGATGGTGTATTTTTTGTTAATCCTCAATATAATATATAAAAGTTAAGACTTTAAAAAGAACAAGTGAGATTAACTTCTAGCAAATAGATATTTTAATGATAAAAATGAAACACTTAAAAACAATATAAATGTAATTATGGACTTACTACAAAATACAACTCTGTTGGAAGAGGAAATTCTGGTTGAAAGCCTCCTTTAAGCATGGTCCAACAACCAGGATAAGCATTTCCAGAGGCAATAACTCTCTTTGAATTTTCTTTAGTTATTATTGCAGCAGACACTGTTGTCTCACTTCCTTCACTAACTCTAACCCAAGCTATCGGAGAAAAAACAATCGTAAAAAAAATTCACAATAACCAACCAACCAAATAACGTATATGTAAATTGTAGATTAATGAATAAATACCTGAAAATGTATAATAATACCCCTTTTCCATGAAAATTTTTTGAGAAAAAGTTGCATTATACTCATTCCTATTATAGGCAACCATAAAGTTGTTTCTGGAGAAAGATTTCCTAATTTCAATTTTGGCACCTCCCATACCTTCCCACCCATGCAATCCTAGGTCAAATTTTGGGTTTATCACCTTTCCTCCTTTATATTGAACATGTTGAGGTTCAGCCAAGCACTGATAATATCATGAAAAAAATAATATATTTAATAAGGTTAGTTAGTACCTTTAATATATATGTTACATTTAAAAATTAACAAAAATAGAAGTAAGTATAAGTTGTTACTTCAATACTAGCTTTGTAATTATAAGCCACTCCGTCTACTCCATGTCCTAAAGGAAACAACAATAAAATTAGTAAGAAACACAATAACACGTCAGCTGTCGGTCAGTTGGACCAATTTCTATCATCAACTTCCTTCATCTTCAACAATCAATCCGTAACTAACAATTAAATATGAATGTGAAGATTGAAAAGGGGCTAGGGACATAAAAATGAGTTGTATAAATTATTTTTAATTATTAATTTCCTTTAAATAACTAATAATACCAAAATGGTTAAAAGGAAAATAAAGAAAGAAGGGTACTACACCGGAAAAAAGTAGGAGGCAACACAAAATTACTCCATATGCACAAGAAATTACTATCATAAGTAAAAGATCCTGAAAAATAATTAAGTGAAATTAACATCAATAAAAGAAGAAAAATCAAGAAGAATATTAAGCGTTGGAATATATATTATTACCATCTCAATTGAGAGAAATTATCTTTTTCTGTTTTGTAAAAAGCTCTTTTGCAAGGGACATGAGATTCAAGTCCTACATTTAATTCACCAACAAGTTTGAATAAATCCCAAGAGTCAAGTAGTAACTTATATTTGACAAACACAAAATAAATAGAGTAATTAAGTTCTAATTAATTCATCCTAAGTAATTAACTACATATGTTAATTTTCTTAATTAACTTCTATGTATTTAACCATCTCATATTCTCCTTTTTATAATATGGTGGTAAAAGTCATAACGCCACCTATATTGATATCACAAGGCATGGAGGGGATGTTCACATGAAAGGATCCTCTCCATTACTATTTTGTTCATTACTTCTCAATGGTGTAGTGAATGTAGACTACGTGCACAAAATAAATATTTAAGGTTACGATCATTTTTCTTGTTAGTTCTACAACGATCCTTTTATTTATTTGTTTACTATTACACTAAATAACATCATGGAATTCTAAGATAAATTGTTTTTAACCATAGAGGCTTGGATCATTTTGTAATATTCCTTCAAGATAATTTGCTTCAACATTGTATATATATGTTTCTTTTTCTTTTCTCCATAAAAGTACATTTAATCTTGTGTTCTTATGTGAATTAATGTCAAGAATCCAAAAATTCATAATTTTTTCTTATGTTTACTTTTTAAAATAATATTAAAAAGTTAACTAAAATATAAATAAAATTGAAGGAGTATTAAAACATATAAGTAATTTGGATTTAATATTATTTAGAGTAAGAATATTATATTTTAAAGAATAACCAAAAAAAATGATCCTAGTCTCTAATATTCATTTTGTACATGTGGCCTACATCCACTATATCATTGAGAAGTAATGCACATAATAATAATGGAAGGGGTTCTTTCCAAGAGGAATAAAAGCCTCGTACAATAACTATAACACTCGAGTAATAATCTTTGCATTTAGGGTGTGTTTGGTATGAAGGAAAATGTTTTTCATGAAAAATATTTTCTTAGAAAATGTTTTCCTGGAAAACAAGTAGATTTTTGACTTATTTTCTCATGTTTGGTTGGTGAGTAGAAAATATTTTTAGTGTTTGATTTATGAATGAAAAATGTTTTTGAGAAATATCTTTTATTTTTATTAGAGTAGAAAATAATTTTTGAAATTGAAAATATTTTTTAGAAACAAACTTAAATTTTTTTT
>NC_064292.1:17265978-17409546 GCF_019186545.1 Solanum stenotomum | reverse complement strand
GGGGTAAAAAAATTGAAGTTAAAAATATTTTTTTTAAAATAAGCTTTAATTTGTTTTTGGGCGGGGGGTGGGGGGGGGGGTGGTAGTGGTTGGGGGGCTGGTTTGAGGGTAGGGACAAAATAAATTGATTTTTTTTAAAAAAAAATTGTAATTTGAAGTTGGAAGAGAGTTTTGAAAAATGTTTTCCTTAAATTTTTAAGGGAAGTGATTTTCCTTAAATTTGAGTAAAATAAGTTGATTCGGAAAACATTTTTCAAAACATTTAACCCAATCAAACATGAGAAAATTGGAAAACATAAAATGTTTTCTTTCATACCAAACACACCCTTAGTCTTTATCGGAGAAAGGATCAAAATTGTCCTTTATGTTTGAATTAAAAATCAAAGTAATCCTTGTGTTTAACATGGAGCATTAATAGTCCTCCATGTTTTAACAATTGGTAAACTTTTAATACTCTTACAAACAACAGTCTAAATTTTAACGGGGCTTCTCTTTTGCACTTGAGAAAGGTTTCCACCATTGTCAACTAAATCTTCCCTTTCTTTTCCCTCAGATAGTAGCTATCCATAATTTCACAAGTTCGGTTACCCTATGAAACAAATAAAATCAAAACAAAAAGACTGATATTTGGAGAAGTTTAGTTACATCTGTTGTTTTTGAAGAGTATATTGTTTCCTTTTTCTTTTTTGTGTATCTCCATTCAATGGAAGTCCGCGGCAAGAGTAATTTTTTTTATTTTTATGAATGCAAAGCAGTCTTTATCGTCATCGAGTCTTCTTCAATGTTCTTTGCGATAGATTGTTTAGACTAGATTGTTTAGACTCGAGGAGGATGCTATGCATATTGGTGTCTTGTTTATCTGAAAGAAAGTTTCTTGCACAGAAGGTGCTCGATCAATTGTCTCAATTATCATTTAGCCTTAGTCCATTCCACTTGCTCCAATTATGATGAATACATTTTAAATATTAGTAAGCTCGAAGAAGCACAAGAGAATTTTGAGAAACATGGAAGTTGAAGAGAAAAAGATTGAGTAAAATTCAATATTCTATCTTTCTTGTTTGCGATGTAATTGGTAAGCTCAAAGAAGCATATACTTCTGTCATAGTATAGAAAAATGTATTTTTTTTTGCGATGTAATGAAATTGATACATAGTATATGTGTTGATGGTGCAAATATACTATACATTCTAAAGATAAAGTATTACACATTGACCAATATAATTTGAAGATGAAATGTACATTTCTTCACAATGATGCGAATAGAATTAAAGCTACTTAGGACAAAACATATTTCATGATAAATATTTCAATTCATAAAATGTCGAGTCTCTTGTATATACCAACACCAAAAGAATAAAAACTACATCAGATTTTCACTAGAACAACATTAAAATTTTAGCAAAATTTTACCAAAACCACAACAGAGCACCAACAATGCTTCAAAACAACACCAAAAGTTTATCAAAATAACATTAGAATTGCACCTAAACAACACTGACAATGTACCAAAAGAGTTGGAGAATATTCACACTAATACAACACTGTGGTTGCATCAACATAACAACAAGAAAGATCCAAAATTGCACTAGAAATGTATCAAAACAACATTAGAATTACATCAGAAGAGCAACATCAGAATAGCCTCTAAATCAGCATTAGACTTGCACCAACACCACCATCAGAAAGCACCAAAACTACACCAAAAACAACAATAGAAAATCACTGTAACAGAACCAAAACAACTCCAAAACTACATGAGAAAAGCTTCAAGAATAGATCCCAAAGTTGCACCAAAACAACAACACCATATTTGCACTAAAACAACACTAAAATTGCACCAAAACAACACCATATTCGCATAGAAACTACACCAAAAAATAAAAGAAACTGAAAAGCAATAGAAAAATATAATTTCAACTTGAAAAACACATAATGATCCTTTTGTTTTTAAAATGTATTTTTTTATAATGTAACTCCACTTTGTTGGATTTGTTGTGAATTTTCCTAAGAAGAATTTATTTCTTCGCCTTGTCCTACTTCTCCTTGTTTTATATTTTATTGTTGAAATTTAGAACATCTTTGTATAATCGTGTGTGTAATATATATTAAAGGATGAAATAATTCAAAAATGATGTTAACAGATAATCCAGGTAGTTTATGACTAACATAAGAAGTAGTTTCCGACTGCACATCTTTAATTTTGCAAGTCTTTTTGTCTTGATAAGACTTGTGATAAGTATTACAATCTAGAGATTTTTTTTTCTTTTCATCGTTGTTCGACTTGCTCCTATTTCATCAACATCTTTTCTTCTATTATTCTGCTTTCTTCCTTTCTTTGTATTTGTCAAAATCCTTGGAGGCAGCGGAGGAATCTTGTTAGATTTTGGCCACATTTGTGGGTCTTTTATCAGAAAAAATGCATTTTCATATATTTTTTGATACGTTTCCACCTTGAAGTAATCATGGACATAATCAACAGTGTCTTCTCAATTAGCACAAATAGCTGCAATTGCGTTCTTGTATGGGACTCCATTGCCCAATTATCCATGATACTAACTCATATAATTTCATAAATCCATTGATTTGACTTTCTAAGTATATATTCTCCAGCTGCTTTCTAATTTTTAAGCAATATATCTTTAATCTTGGGACAAACATCACCTAAATTCCATTGTTCTGCTTTATCCCTGTTAGCTAGCATTCTAGCCATGAGTAGATATCTCAATTTCTCCAAAAGTGACAATATTGGCATGTCTCTAGCATTAGGTACCCGGTGAGCACTCCGACTGAGGACTTATTAGCTAAAGTTCTTGATAAAGTGGAAGACTCTAATGTAAGTTTGTAAGAAATGAAGAGTGGCGTTTCAGCATTTTCAACTGTAGTGATCTCGCATTCATCATCCATTAAGTTACTTGAAGAAAAGATGAGTCAATAGGGGGCACTCATATATTCAAGTCCTTATGATGAGTTGGTTTGTGAATAAAAATCCAATGAATGCTATTCAAGTTATTGTCATAGTCATACAAAGTAGAAAGACATTGAAAGATAAAATAAGGCTTGATAATGGTGATGCTCAAAAGGTGGTTGCCGATGATAAACCACCTAAGGAAAAACATGAGACATAAACAAAATGGATTGAAAGCAACCATAAGTTGAATGTGAAGGAAGGCGATATTGCAGCCCCAACCACATTGCCCCAAATCTGTCACGACCCGAGTCTACACCCTGGACGTGGACGACACTCAAGAACCATTGCTGGTCCCCAAACGAACCCTCATCTTGGCTGACTACAAGCAGAAGACTAACTTAAACATGCAAAAACTTAAATCTAAATAAAATTCAACAAACTCAACTTTTCAAAACTTTAACTCAAATGAATAACTTAGAATACAAATAATATTTTTGACTCTCCATAAAATAGGCAACTTAAGTTTTTAAAATATTTAATAAAATAAATGAATAATACAAACTTCTCAACTATACTGACTATCTATGAAGCCTCTAACTGGTAAAGATGGAAGTCGAGACAAGACCCACGACATCCTGACTAGATTGAAAAATAAATGAAATCCTCCGAAAACAAGGAGGCTCACCATAGCTAACTCGAACTCCTGGATGTATCAACGAATCTCCTGTTGATGATCCCGAATACCTGTGTCTGCATCATGAAAATATGCATGCCAAATTGAGGAATGTACGAGCATGTAAGGAGAATTCTAAAACATAAACATAAGCTTGAAACTTGATAAAAAGGAAACATACTTACCTCTTCTCAAACTTACTCAACTCAAGGAATACTCAAGGATACTCAAAACTACTCAAACTTACTCAACTCAGAAGTACTCAAGGATAAGATACTCAAATCAAAGATATGATATTCGACTCTGGGTACTCAACTCTGGATACTCAACTCAATATAAAGCAACAATACACATGCAATATATGGAAAGCTTTATAAAATAGTAAAAACAACTTAGTTAGTTAAAGAAAATGCAATAACAAACTCAACTTTACTTATATAATAAAGTAGTATAGTTTCTGTGGGAGTTTCTCTAACCGACAACCACCACTATGAGCCTAAGTGGTGATACAACGTCTTGCCCACACTACTAGAACTGGCCTATACTTTGCCGTCATATAGAACGCTTAACTTAGTGGATCCATTAGCTTATGCTAAAAGCATCTTAAAGAGTCATCTAAAAAGTATAATCCTTTACTACCCATGATGGCTACATGGTTTATGGAGATGTGAGATATTTGAACTCAAACTCGGCCCTATATTAGTGCTCAATACTACTCCCAAAATATACTTAGCTCATATATTTATAAAAACAAAACTCTTTCTTTAGTTTGAGATAATTACTCAAAAACTTAGCTTGAAAGCTCTCTTGGAATCGATGTTCCCTTTCTTGCTCAAAACTCTTTGGAAAGTTTTCTCTCATCTTAAATGTGAAAGCATTTACTCTTGGGAATACTTAGTTCCTATATATCATTTTAAAGAAAATGAACTTTACTCTTACTCTGTACTCAACTTCAAAGCTTAAGTCTTAAAACAAAGTTTAAACATTTGTAAAAGACTTCTTAAAATATGGTTCACGCCGAATTATGGACTTGAACGACTCAATGCAAGGTTTTCAATAACCATAGATAGAACTCAAATACTTGGAACTCAAGAACTTCAATGATACTACTAATTTCAAGAATGCTCAACTCAGAGGGTTCATGCGGAATTTGAGCATGAACTACTCAACTCAAGGACTCAAAGCTACTTCTCATCTCAAGATTGTTCGACTTATAATGTTCATGTGAAATTATGGGCATGAACAACTCAACTCATGGACTTCATGGGTAATAGGTAATATTCCCATGATTAGGATTATAATCTTGGAAGGGTTAGGAACTCGATACTCAAGACTTAGAACTTGAAGATACTACTCCTTTCAAAGATACTAAGCTGATGGAGTTCATGCGGAAATTATGGGTATGAACGACTTGACTCAAGGGTCAAAATATCAATATGGAACTCAAGTATATGACTCTTCTCATTCTCATACTTACTTCTCAAAACTTAACTCAAATCGATGCTGGATCTCAAAGGATTCACAATTGAACTCAAAGACTTTCTTGAACTCTACTCTTAACTCTCTCTTGAATGTGAAATATGAATTCAAGAGTTATGCTTCATGATATGAAGGATCTAGGTGATAGTGTAGACTCATGAATACATTCTCCTCACTCTCATGCTCACTTACTCGAGTCTTGAAACAAGTTATTAGAAGTTGTAGAAGACTCCTCAAAGGACTCAAAGGGACTTTCTAAAAAAATGTTTGAGAGAACTCTCAAGACTTGACTCTCAACTCTACCTTGAATGTGATTTATGAATTCAAGGTTGTGATTTGTGATAGGAATGATCTCGTGATGTTTAGGAGTGTCTTTTGATAGTTAAACATGAAAAACGATCAAGAAATCACTATCTGGAAGCAAGTCCGCGATGCGGAGATGAATTAAAATATTTGGTCGCGAATTAACTTTTGAGGCAGAGAGGTCTGTGACCTCTCCGCGACACGAAGACAAACTTTATGAAATGGGGAGGCAGGTCCGCGACGCTGAGTAAGGTGCTAGATTCACCCGACTTTTTCCTTTTGCATTTTCTAACCCCAATTCACCTAAAATTGATTCTTTTTCTCAATTCCTCTTTAGATTTAGATACTCAGTACATGAACACAAGAGCCTACTCATAAACAACTGACATGATTTCATCAAGAACTCAATAATCTCATCTAAACTCAAGAACTAAAGTCAATTTCAAGAACATCATAGTTTCAACTTTCTAGAACGAACTTAACGCTAAAATTAACATGATTGGAGTGTGGGTGAATAAACCCAACACTATGGAAGCTTACATACCTGAAAGAACCATCTTCTTGCAGCACTTGAAGGAAAATCTTGAAAGATGAACCCTAGCCTTAGCGTTTCTTGAATCTCTTGAGCGTAGAATTTTTGGAGTGGATGAGAGGGCTTGATTTAAGAAAACTGATTTTCTACTCGTTTAGGGCAATTTAGATGACCTCCTAAGGGTTTTTAGGACTAAAATACCCTTAATGAAATAATTAAAACGAGCTGGCAAAAAATGGTAGATGTACATATCCACAACAGATCGTGTCCTTCAAGTCGCACGTTGATTTCTACCACATCGTTTCAAACGAAGTTTTACCATAGCATTCCTCTAAGAACTGGTATGGAATTGATTCAATTATGGAATCATGAATAGTCATTGGTTGGGAGTCGGAATAATTTGTCACCAGGGAGTGAGGTCCGTATTAGCTCCGTAACGCGGAGCCCTCGCGGAGCTGCTGCCATGTTTGCGCGTCATTAGTAAATCAGCCATAACTTTTTACTCATAGCTCAGAATTTAGCAAACTCGGTGGCGTTGGAAAGAGGACTCAAAGGGATTTAATTTTCTATCTTGTAGCTCACCTAAATCATCATTTAGTAGGAGTTATGGTTGTTTGAAGTTGACTCAAAACTTAAGAAAAACTTAGGAATGACTTGAATGAACTCTCTTTAGTTCTTCTTGAAACTCAAGGTGCTACATCTAGTGACCTTAATACTCAAGAAATTTTAAATTCCTTGCAAAAAATCTCACTCACTACATAGAACGGTTCGAGTCTTAGCTCAACATTTTCTGGGGTGTTACAATATCTTCCCCCTTGGGATCATTCATCCTCGAATGACGACTGGATTGGGTATGGAATGGGTTTCTCTTACTAAGGTCTGAGTCTAATGGTATTTTCTTACTATACACAAGCTTAACCCAAATCCTTGGGTTCGGGTTCTATTCCTCTCTATATGGAATCTCATCCCAAAACTATTACTCTTTACCATCACATTGGGCTCACATCAAGAACCACCTAATGTTTAACAGCACCACATTCAAGCTTAGTATTTCTAACAACTCGATGGACTCCTACTAACTAACTCCTTAAGAAATTCTCAACACTTAACTTGATTTCTCATCTTATCATCGCCCCCTTAGGTCTAAAGCTAACATTTGAAAGCTGTAGACCTATTCCACGTTGACAACTCAATTATGATATCTAGGCACATATGGAAAATTATAACTTAATTGGAACCTCATCCGGTAACGTACCATCTCGACACACCTCTTAATGCTATTGCTACTCTTGATACTTAGCCACACTTCATTGCCCTTATCTAAAGGTTAGAGTCTATCACTTGTACCACTCATATTTATTGCAGCTAATCACCTCAATTTCTCACCTACTCTGTGTTAAGTCTTATTGATAAAATCTCAAGGCTCATATCATCACCCTCATGTTGCCATTCTTTCGATAATGACACTCATCTCAAATTCAAGCTTAATGTTTACTACTAAACCCGAGTATTGATACGCTTAAATTACACCTCCCTAAAGAAGTATAAGCGATCGTTATCAAGTAAAGAACCCAACTAGTAGGTTGGGGTCGATCCCACGAGGAAAATGGTTTAGACTTTACTTTAACCAACAATTATATTCAACTAGCCAAAGTACTTCCAGAGACAAGAAATAAAAGGGGGGGAATTTGTGAAACAAATTGTAAGAATTCAGTAAGTAATCAATAAACAAAAGTCAATTTCGGTTGTTATCAAGATGAGAAAAGTAACTAGGGTAGACGTGTTCCCCACAAGCTCATAACGCAGTAATCCTAGTAATTGCAATCCTTTCCTAGTGTGTTACATGCAAAGTGATAAGTTAGGTATCTCTAAATCCTTGATCCGACATCTAGAGAATTTCACCCCGCACCTTGATCCGGCTACGTGTGTATAATTTACTAACCCTTACCGTTACCTCATATTAGACATCATAATCGATGTTTGGCTTAGTTATTACTTCGCACCAATTGACACTAGCCTATTAGATAATATCACACTAAATCTATGTTGATAATTCTTTTCTTGTTGATTACCTCCTTGATCCGGCAAGTAGCAACAAGACGAGTTCTAACACGTGCACTCGTTAAAAAGATTTTTAAACGAAAGAATTATCAATGCATGCAAAACACTATTCAAGAATTACTTATTTACAATTCATACCTTGTTAATCGCTCATGGTTCCCACAACCCTAGTTGCGAAGTTTAGTTACCTATAATAGCAAGAACACAATTCATAATATTAGATGAAGAAATCATGAACTTACGTAACGAGAATAATAAACCCAGAATTTCCACTTGAATTGCAAAACAAAAATCTTCAAAACGAATGTAGAAAATCAATAATTGCTAGGGTTGCAACTTAATTTCCAAAGTCACAAAGTAAAACTAGAATAATAATGTCTAACCCCCAAAAACGAGGTTTACATGCCCTATTTATAGAAAACAAATCCTAAATTAAAAGGGAAACAAATTAAGGAAAGTTTTGTTCAGGTATGCGTCTTCAATCCACGAGACCGACTTACGGACCGTCGATGGATCTACGGTCCGTAAGTCCCTTCCGTCAATCGGGACTTAGAAAGTATTTCAGCTTCCAAAAATCAGCTTCTCTGAAGAAAACGACGGACTAGCAGTACGAACCGTAGATCGACATACGGTCCGTCATTCCCCTCCGTAGCTCCATACTTAGAATCTTCAAAAATCAGGTACTGGAACCCTCGCAGTATCACTCTACGGATCAACAGTACGGTCCGTAGATCAATCTACGGACCGTCAATGGGCACCGTGGTTCCACACTTTGTCAGATTTCCATGATTTATCCTCAATACCATGTCTGCATTTCTTTCAGCTATCTCTATACTTTCGCGTATGAACATCTTTCCTGCAAAACATGATAAAAAACACATAAAAACCAATATAAAAAGGCCCTAGACACACACAACTTGTAAGTGAAAGAAATACCGTAAACTCACGGTATATCAAGTATCAATATAATTGTTTGCTTACTATATAACTTACAACTACTAGATACAAATTCAGAAACATTCGTCCCCTAGGTCCTTATGACAAGTAGTCAATCCTTACCTCTTAGTCTCCATACGCACAAATTACCATGGGGTTCTCCTTTCAAAATTCATATGCCTAGCTTGGGTCTAGCACCTCATGAGTACTCGTGCTCTTCTATTCACCACTTACACTTGGTCATTACTAATACAATGACAGATCATCATAACCCGTTTCTAGTTAAGGTATACTCTAACTTATCTTGTCTTGCAACTCTTACTCTACCTCTTAGCCTGAGCTATTCACAACTCATCACTTCTTAGTCTACTCATAAGGGAAAACTCGTCATCAAAACTTACTGGGTGCATGACTATAATAACATAGCTTGCCTCATCACTATTTCCCTTTCTAGGATTACTAAACCTCTGGATACCTTCATCTAACTTTGGGATCTTTCATTACTACTGATCATGATCTCGTAGCTCATGCTACCTTTTCGGGTGAAAATACTACCCAAGATCTAAACATAATTCTTAAAAAGGATCTCAATTGAAACAAGGCTTAAGGAAAAGAGTAAAACTCGCTTTTAGCTCAAACACACGATTCACATGAATATGGGTGCATTCCTCTGGAACTCAACACTTAACTAACTCCTAGGCTTCTCTCAAGCCCCTCTGGAGTCTAACGACTTCCTAAAAAACTCTTGCTAAGAACAACTAATCGACAAAGAACTGACTCTGCTTTTCATCCACCACTAGTATGATGGGTAGTCGAAGGGATAGGAGAATACACGAGTTAGAATAAGTTTCTATAGCATAGATCTATTGCACGATTAGGAGTATGAAAAAAAAGGAATTTTCTTAAATGTCCGGAGTCCCTCATTTATAGAAGTTGGGCCCTCACAACCATAAATAAGATCCTACTGACACGACTTCATAGATACCCTAGGACACTTGAACTCTGTGCTCTGATACCAAGTTTGTCACGACCCGAGTCTATACCTTAGACGTGGCCGGCACTCAAGAACCATTGTTGGTCCCCAAGCGAACCCTCACCCTGGCTGACTACAGGCGGAAGCTAACTTAAGCATGCAAAAGCTAAGAGAGCCATCACATCCTTATTAGCCCCTTGGCCAAGCTCGCACACCACTATGCTTTCCTCAAGGGCATAAATATCCGCACTCAAGGGTATCACAGTAGCAACAAGAGATCTCTCAATCAGCCCAAGAATAGTAGCCTTAATCCTAGAGGACATCTATTGGCATAATGGGCTAGCTGCCCCTTCTGTAGCAATGCAGCTTGGGTGAGTGGAGGTCGGCCAGCAGCAGTAGTACCAGATCTGGGAGGCAAGGGATCAGTAGAGGGATTGTGAGTAACAGAAGGTACAACACTAGATGTACCTGAAGGCCCAGGGGTCGGAGTGGGCAATACTACCTTTGCAGGTAGTGTTTGAATATTAACAACTGGGGATGTATCCACCGGGGCTGCCTTCTTCTTCTCGACCTCAAATTTCAAATATTCTACCTCAATATTCCAGATGTCAGTAGAATATGTGGGAATCACTTCTACATCATTCTTCTCATATCTAGGCACTCGAGCCCATCTGCATAGCTCGGTGATCAGTATCGGAAATGGGAGGGAAGTTTGGCGCTGTTTGGACCTCATGGCCATCTCATGCTCAACGATCATACCCAAATTTATGCGCTCTCGTGCAATGATTGAGCCAAGAAAAGCCACCTTTGTGTGGCGTAGGATGGACTTATTCTGGGATGGCATGATAGTGCTATTGATAAAGTCAAACCAGTACCTCGCTGCTACATTGAGGTCCTTCTTCTCTATCGGAGCTCCTGCCTCCAACCACCTCGGAGTACCATCACACATGAGAGGGTCTAGCCAATTTTTCATGTTCTCCAAGGACTTAGTCTTGATCTTGTACTGGTAGGCATCTGCAATGTTGTTGGTGCACTCCAGTACAACATTTATGTTAGTACTGTCACACAACACTTTCTTGCCCCTGATAAACACATAATCAACCAGTTTGAATTTAACAACCAGCTTTTTCCTTTGCACTAGAGCTCCATAAGCGACATAGAATTCCTAGACCCAATTTGGAATATAGGAACCCCAGGGTTTTGTGAAGATCTCGAACTTACGGGCCTTTATGGTGCGCCAAATTTCGGGGTATCTATCTATTAATCCATCACTGGAGAGCCTCTTTTCTTCAATGATAGTCCTCAATCCCTCAGTCTTCAGTCTATTCATAGACCGGGGATGAGGTCTTTGTACCGGTGGTGCTAAGACCATAACCTATGTTGGAGCGGAAGGAGTAGTAGTGGCCTAGAGAATCCTGATCCTAGACGGATCATTCATCCTCTTGGATCGCAGCTCTGCCCTTTAGGCTGCTAGTAGCTCAGCTTCAGGCTCAGAAGTTGCAGCCTGATTCTCCTAGTTCTTACCCTCACTCTCAGAAGTGGTGAGGTGAGTGGCATAGATGCCGTCACTGTCGAGTTGGCCTCCGGTGATGCAGGAGCAGGTGCTTTTCCTTTCCCTTTTCTCTTCCCACCTGTGGTGGGAAGTTTGGTAGCCTTAGCCTTGGATGCAACTGCATCTTCATTGATTTTAATTCCTTTTGCCTTGTTGTGGGGCGGTATGTCTCTATCAGCCACTTTTGGTCTAGCCATATCTGCAAACACATTATAGAAAGTGAGAAACAGTTCAAGTAATAGTTGCAAAGAGACTTGCCGAACCGGTTGGCGAGTCGCCGAATCACTTTGGCGAGCCAGATCTGGCTCTCCGAAAGGATTGGCTCAAAATTTCCCAGAAAAATTTGTATATCAGCGATGGGAAGGTCTTTTCGGTGAATCACCGACAACATTCGGCGAGATGGACTAGCTCGCCAAAAGTTATAGTGCATTTAAGGGGTTAGGGTCGCAGAAAGGGCGATCAAGAAGGACTTTCGGTGAGTCACCGAGTGCACACGGCGAACTCAGGATTCTCACAAAAGTTAGAGGATCGATTCTCAAATTTAGCAAGAAATTAAAGGCGATCTAGGGGATTCAGCGAGTTCGACCCAACTCGCCAAATTGCCTAATGTGCCTACTTTCTACCCCAACTTCCAAATTCAACCTCGCAGCCCCCGAAAACAAAATCAAACCATGCACTCATTCAATTAAGCTTAGACCCATTACACCCATGCCCCTGGGATACTCAGACTTCTCCCGGTTTGGCCAAATTTGACCATTTGATGACTTTTGCCTTTAGGAATGATGTCAACCGCTCCATCATCGGGAAAAATACTTCATTTGGCACAAATGAGGGTTACTTAGACTTCACCCAACTAGACCCAACAACAACACAATACAACCCAACAAGATTTTGATCAATTTTAAGCACAAAAATTTTGGGAAATCAATTCTATTGGTATTCTAGGCATGATATTCGAATTAAAACATGCACACACATACACAATTACGATTCAGAGAGGCCCAACATACATCACTAAGATCAAATAATTGCAAATGAGTAAAATTCTCTAAAATGAATTCGGGGTTCATAATACCAACCTTTAATGCTGATTAAATAAGTTGAAAAGCTAGGTGGCAAAGAAATCCAACTATGAACACACAATTAACGACTAGAAGGCAATAATAAAGCAAAAATACAGGAAAATATAGTGCGGGTGTGAGTTTGGAAAGTTAAAAAGTAAGGGAATGTGAAAGATTTTGAACTTTTGGCCTTTAAAACCGTCCAGTTCTCTCCCATTCGGCGACATTAATCTTGCTCGCCGTCCCACTCGGTGATACGCCAAGTGGTCACTTACCTCACTGAGTTTTACAGGACCTCCATTTAATGTGAGGATCCAAACGGCGGACAAAGTCGTGATCGCCAACCTGGTCGGTGATTCGCTAATTTGCTCCTGGGCTCACCGAGTTTTATAGTCTCCAATTTCAAAATTACTTGAGTCCAACGGCGGCTTAGGCTGAGCTCACCGACCTCTTCAGTGAGTCTCCGACTGGACTTTTGGCTCGCCAACCTACACTTTTCAAACACATTCTACACTTCAACCTGCAAAATCAACACACGATTATTTCTAAAACAAAAATAAAGCGATAAACACTTGGGTTGCCTCCTAAGAAACACCTTAGTTAACGTTGTTGCATGACTTCCCCACTTAATCATGATTTGTAGGGTAGAGATAAGACAACACATGACCCATCTAGGTCTCCAACAGCTGAATAGATATGGAATGGGAAACATTCATCTTATTCAACAGTGAGACATTCTGTTTTATCTCAGTCAACATTATGTCGTGTTCTTCAACTTTGTGGAGAATGAGTGAGAGAATATCTTCTACTTGTCCACCCTCGTACTTCTTGGACTTTCTACGCTCATGAAGGGGAATGTATCGATCTTTCTTTTTGTACGGTACCTCAAATTCCATAATCTGTCTGGCCACGAAATCCAGCTGAGTCAACAGTGTGACTAAAATCTGGTCCTTCTCAGTCTCCTTGTTGGTCTTGGCCATGTGATCAAATAGCTGGGCTTCTATTTCATACGGTAGTCGTGTGAGACCACCCGAAGAAATTTGGTCAACCACTTCTCTGTCCTCCGGACCAAGACCTCTATAGAAGCAGTCCAACAACATTTCATCTGAGATTTTATGAGTTGGACATTGCAGGAATAGTGATTGAAATCTCAGCCACAACTCATGGATTGACTCGCCCTCTAATTGTCTGAAACTTATGATGTTATCCCTACGAATCATCATCCTCAAATGATAGAGGTCCATTTGATCACCGTTGCTATAAGACATGCTTCTTTCTTCTGTTCTAAACAAGCAACATGAAAACCAAAATTGAAAGTAAGTAGATTCAACTATGACTAAAAAGAACAAAATTTAACTTAACTAAAGAATCTTAACCAATACCACTCCCCGGCAGCGACACCATTTTGATTGAATAACTCTATCAAAGACACTTAATCCAGTTCTAAGTATCAATGATCGTTAGTCAGTATATAACCCAACTAAATGAGTTGGGGTCGAATTCCACAGGGAGTGGTACGTGTTTAAGATTTAACAGAAAAGTACGAATATGTTCAAATCAGCCAAATGAATAGACATTTACGAAAAAAACATAATTCACATCAGGGGGTGACACAAATGTCAAATAACAGGGGGTTGTAGTTTGAAATTATCAACTACAACAACAATAAATAACATGGAATAACAATAATGAGACGGATTCTTGGAATGTGATTCAATTATAGGCTAATGTGGACAAATGGGTAATTGCAACTATTAGGAAATAACTGTAAATTAGTGAATACGCTAAACTATAGAGGAGCTAAACTTTCTCTCAAACAGTTTACCTTGAGTCAAGTCAATATCTCTCGAACATCGACAAACATGCAAAATAAGAACAGCCCATGCCTTAGTCCATTCACTCTTTCATGCTGAATGTGTGGAAAAGGGTTTACGATTCACTCTCTCGAGCTGAATTCATGACAACCCAATACCCACAGACCATCAACCGATATTCTTGGTTTTAAAACCTCTCTCTCGAGCAAGCCAAAAATATGAAGGAAGAACTGCATTTGCAACTACAATTCTTTAATCTAAACCACAATTACTGATTGAAATCACTTCTAAGCAATATTTAGACTAACAATTAGCAATACCCATAAACTAAATCAACCCATAATCATATAATCACACCCTAAGAATTGGGGTTTTAGCTAGACATCTTAAAAAGATAAAAATCGTTACCAAATTGTGTTTCCATCAACTGGGTAAGATTAATTTTGTCTTTACAAAGGTCCAAATTGAAGAATCTCAAAGACCCACTTCCAATTTCGCAAAAGTGAAGAACTTCAATTCTTCAAAGCTAAGGAAAACTTGTCTCAATACTCAGAGTTCAAACTGAAAAATTACTCTAATGAATAGTATGATGTCCAAAACTTTTTAAACTAAATGTTCAAAAACGTATTTATAGTCGCTAAAAATATGCTGTGGAAGACCATTCAGCACAGTAAGTCAGGCTCGCCGATCAGCTCGGAGATCTACCCTTTGGTCATGTCCTCACCATTTTTCCTTGGCCTTCAGCTTCCTCAAATTCTGTAACTTTGGGCGATCCAACACTGCATCGCAGAACCACTCTACGATCCGCCGACTGCTCCTTTCTCTAGCCAACTTGATTTTCTCCTTCAGAGCTTGGTACACTGGAACTTTAGGGGGTCAAATGGTCACTCGACGACTCACCAAATTGACTTGGCGATCACCATGCACTCTTTTCTTCCTTCTTTCTGCTCGCATTGTTCCTTTTTGCAAATTAGTGTCCATGTTTTGTTCCTCAATTCATATACCTAGAAATAAAGGGTTTTTCATCAGTTATTGGAACAAAATAAGCATTTGAGGACACTAAACCGATCCAAATAAAGCCCTAAATGAGTCCAAATCTAGGACTCATCAGGAGGTGGCAATCAAAGGTCGTGTAGACAACAACTTGAGATGGACGAGTTTCGATTACAAGTATATGGAAACTTCACACTCTATAAAGAGAAAGTTAAACGGTTGAATAATGCCAAAATCCTACATTGGGAGTTTAGAGTTGGTGAGCTAGTCCTTCTTTTCAACTCATGATTGAAACTTTACCTAGGTAAACTAAAGTCGAAGTAGACTTGCCCGTACATAGTCACTAAAGTTTATAGGAATGGGGCAATTGAAATTGAAGATGTATAGGGGGTCAAATTCAAAGATAATGGCCAAAGGTTGAAAGTATGCTTTGGAGAGGGCTGTTATGTGAGATTCATTGAAGTTGTGTACTTCAATGATGCTTGAGATCATGTCCATATCGTGCCACGACATTAAATCAAGCACTACTTAGGAGGCAACCCAAGTTTTAGTGGTTTTCAATAATGTGTGTGTCACTTGTGCAAGATGGATTGAATATAGGCAAATTTGGGACCTAAGTCAATGATCCGCCAAATCCACTAAGTGAAGCTCTAACGAGTTCACCCATTGGGCATCTCAACTTTGTGATGTACTGTCACATACGACAATGTGCACCCCCAATTCGGTGATCCATCGATTATGCTAGGCAAACTTGACGTAGTTTGCCCAATGAATTACACAATTTAGAGGATTTACTATAAATCTCAGTGATAACAGGGAAATATTAGTGACTCGGCTAATTACTTTGGGTGATCATTTTCACTTCACCGAGTTCAGCAACGAATTCTCATATGCTAAAGGCATGGTCGGTGATCAGTCCTGGTTTGGCGATTCACCGACCTGTTCGGCGATCTCGTCATATCCTTTGGGCTTTAGGGAGTCTCGAAACTTAAACTCTTTGATTTCATTTCTTTGCATTTAGGACACTGCTCTTTTCTTTAGGTGGGATGAGGGCCCTTGTGCCAATAACCCCCTTTATTGAAGTATTTTGTTTAGTTCTATTATAGTAGCTTGACTGTTTGGGCTCATTTTATCTCTCACCATCTTATAATGTCCTCTGATTTTTGAAAAGATTGCAATGCTTAAGTTTTCATTGATAATAATTGGAGGATCGATTATGTTCAATAATGATGTCTTGAATTGTACTCATTCTGAGCATGATATCTAGTGTTTATGTTGCAAGGAAGAAATCGATATGGTTAGACTTTTGAGCGATCTTTTTGAATCTTGTGTTGACTAGCTTCATTTTGATGTGAGCCTTACAATGCACATCATACATAAGCTTTTGATTTTTTCAGTTTGTGCTAAAAGACTGTGTTTGAAGTATCGTGTGTGCCGGGGTTCTACTTGGAAGCATGCTTGTGGAATCCTAGAATTTGCCTTGTTAGTCTAATTATCTAGCTTTGGTAAGTGTAAAAGATGATCTTGGGTAGAAATTTTGAGAGGGAACCCAAATTTCCAAATCCTTTTGTGACTACCTTGTGAAGGTGTGTAACCATTTTGGCACCATTTGAGCCTAAACCATTTGTTGACAAACATATCGAAACCTCTTGATCCAAATTGCCTTGAACTTCTCACCCAAAATTCTTTTTGAAGCATTGGTTTATCTGAATAGTCAACTTAGGTCAAAAACCTACATTGGGGCTTTGGAAAGGAAGGAGGAAGCAAAGTCATGTAAAAGGCAAAGAAAGATGAAATGAGACTCAACTTTGAAGTCTTGTTGCAAAAAAAAAAAAAACCCTCCTTATATAAAAAAAAATTATGATGAACAACATTTGAAAAATTGAAATGAAAAATAGAGTTTGGTGAAATAAAAAGGGGTTTCCAATAAAATGATTGACAAGCAAAAGTTTGAGTTCTCAAATGAAAAATAATAAAAGAACTTGAGAAGAGGTGAAGATGATTGCAACAATACTTTGAAAAGGTTAAGTCACTGAGGCAAATTAACCATTCCTTAACCCTCAATCCCATTACAAGCCGAAAAGACCCTTGAGATCTTGCATGAACTAGGTTGTGTGATGATAGGAAAATATGAGCAAACCTATGATAAAGCTTGCATGTATTTTGTCACGACCCAAGGTATCCCCTAGGCATAACATGGCGTATAAGACCCCGAGAGTCCCCATACAAGCCACTTAGCTTTCATCATACAAGAAATATAATAGAGAAGTTAAAAGAGAGTTTCAATATATCAAAATTTTATAGAGAATATCGGAAATCTAAACATCATCTCAAAGCCATCTAGTACTAATAATTAATCTTGGCGTCACCCGCACATCATGTTCCAAAATTGAAAGTACGGAAAGACTGAAAACAATAGATGTCCGGTCCTCCAAGCATGAGGACTCACCAAAGCTCTAAATTTTCTCAAAGAACTCTAGCCACGAAACTGGGAACCTGATTGTCGGACCCTACATTTGGGGAAATGTAGACAAGAGTATGCGTTAGTACAAACATGTACCAAGTATGATAGATATGCATAAGAACATATAAAGTCATGCTAAAAAGGGACCTTTTCGTGAACATGTAATGATCAAGGTAAAACATGAATCTTAAATGTTAGAAAACATAGGTCGTAATACATGATCAATGGCAATGAACATCATCTTAAAACATACGTACGATATTTCTTGAAGTACCCTTAGGTCATCTTAGCTTGTTTGTAGGAAGTAGCCTAAATCGACATGTAAGATCATGCGAGATAATAACATGGAATCCAGTGTCTCCCATACCAAAAATGGTTGTACTACTTGCCAAGGTAAGGACCATGAACATATAGCTTACGTGGATCCACTAGCTAATGTCTTTCTAGACAATCCTATGTTTGCATATAGTTTATGGGACACGAGTAATCACCACTTGTCCAATCGGTACTAAGCTTAACTTCCATGTAGTAGTTATTAATCATATTAATCTTAGCTTTTGAAGGAACATGGGTAATCACCTCTTGTCCTTACATCATGTGACTTGGGTAATTATCTTTTGTCCTTCAATTAGAGAGCATGGGTAATCACATCTTGCCTCAACATTTGAATAGCTCCTTAACATTGGTTCATTTTAGGGGTTATGGTGAAGTGTAAAACAATATAGTATAAGACTAGAATATTAGGAAACCTCCCAAAATCCCCTATTAAAATAATTGTCGACCCAACGACGGTGAAGACCTACGATCCTTTGATTGAACTACGGACCTTCCTGGTTGATCGTCGATGGTCTTAGAGACTTGGTCTCTGGTCCATCAAATGATAGGTCACACTTACTAACTGTGGTCCCATCGATGGGCCGTGGATCACTACCGTAGGACCCAACTTTTACCCTCAAAATTTCTCTCAGTCTGAGACTCACCTACGAACCCTACCTACGACTCGTGTATTGGACGATGGACCATGCCGGTGAACCGTTGAAAAAGTACTGGAACTTGACAATTTGGGAAGACTTGCCTGGCCAACCACGGACCTGACCTACAGTCCGTGGGTCGTTCCACGGGCCATGGATGGCTTCGTCGAAACATGCACCAAATTTCTGAAAACTGAAATTTTACCCTTTTTGAATCCGAGGTGTTACATTATCTCCCCCTTGGGGTCATTCATCCTCAAATGATATTCAAAACATCATAAAGAGGGTAGGAACTTAAACCTAACAGCCCAACATGCATGCATTTACATACATGTACAGATCTGAGGAGGAAACATCAACTTCAAGCTAAAGCATGTTCAAAACATCATATCATGAAGTCTATATGCAACTTATACTCAAATTCATATAAACATGTAGAAATCGATTATGTTGACTCTTTTTCTCAAAACTTAAGATTTTTCATGAACATGTATAAATGAGAAAATCATGAAAATATCTAAGACTCATGACACCAAAAGAGTAAACCATGAGCAATTTAATACCTCAAGTTGGACTAGGGGTAGAAGGAAAGAGATGAGGATAACGGGATATCATATCAACCTCGACCTCCCAAGTAGCACCCTCAACTAACAGATTCCTCCACAAAACTTTCACGGAAGCAACTTCTTTATTTTTCAACATCTTGACTTGTCGGTCGAAGATCTCAACCGGTACTACCTCATAAGAAAGATTCTCCTTAACTCCCAAATCTCCTAAGGGGACTATAGTTGTCGGATCACCATCGCATTTCTTCAACAAGGAGACATGGAAAAGTGGATGCACCGATGCCACGTCTCAAAATCTGATATTGGCCTACATATCGGGGACTAAGATTCCCTTTCTTACCAAACCTCATTACACTCTTCGTGGATGAAATTTTCAGGTNCGTAGGACCCAACTTTTACCCTCAAATTTCTCTAAGTCTGAGACTCACCTACGAACCCTACCTACGGCTCGTGCATTGGATGTGGACCATCCTGGTGAACCGTTGAAAAAGTACTGGAACTTGACAATTTGGGAAGACTTGCCTGGCCAACCACGGACCTGACTTACAGTCTGTGGGTCGTTCCACGAGCCATGGATGGCTTCGTCGGAACATGCACCAAATTTTTGAAAATTGACATTTTACCCTTTTTGAATCCGAGGTGTTACATTATCTCCCCCTTGGGGTCATTCATCCTCGAATGATATTCAAAACATCATAAAGAGGGTAGGAACTTAAACCTAACAGCCCAACATGCATGCAATTACATACATGCACATATTTGAGGAGGAAACATCAACTTCAAGCTAAAGCATGTTCAAAATATCATATCATGAAGTCTATATGCAACTTATACTCAAATTCACATAAACATGTAGAAATCGATCAAGTTGACTCTTTTTCTCAAAACTTAAGATTTTTCATGAACATGCATAAATGAGAAAATCATGGAAATATCTAAGACTCATGACACCAAAAGAGTAAACCATGAGGAATTAAATACCTCAAGTTGGACTAGGGGTAGAAGGAAAAAGATGAGGATAACGGGACATCATATCGACCTCGGCCTCCCAAGTAGCACCCTCAACTAACATATTCCTCCACAAAACTTTCACGGAAGCAACTTCTTTATTTTTCAACATCTTGACTTGTCGGTCTAAGATCTCAACCGGTACTACCTCATAAAGATTCTCCTTAACTCCCAAATCTCCTAAGAGGACTATAGTTTTCGGATCACCATCACATTTCTTCAACAAGGAGACATGGAAAACTGGATACACCGATGCCAATTCATTAGGCGATTCAAGTTCATAAGAAACCTTACCAATACGTCTCAAAATCTGATATTAGCCTACATATCGGGGACTAAGATTCCCTTTCTTACCAAACCTTATTACACCCTTCATGGGTGAAATTTTCAGGTAAACCCAATCATTCACATCAAACACAAGATCTCTTCTTCTAACATCGACATAGGACTTTTGTCGACTTTGAGCCATTTTTAACCTTTCTCTAATAAGCGAAAATTTCTCCATGGTCTCACGTACCAACTCGGGGTTTATCAAAGCGACTTCACCCACTTAGGAAATCTACACCTCCTACCATATAATGCTTGAAATAGAGGCATACTAATAGTTGAGTGATAGCTATTGTTGTAGGCAAACTCAATCAAAGGCAAGTGATCATCCCACTTACCCTTTAACTCTATCACATAAGCTCTCAACATATATTCCAAAGTTTGGATAGTACGCTTCGCTAGCTCATCAGTTTGCGGATTAAAGGTCGTACTAAGCTTAACACGAGTACTAAGACCCTTTTGAAAATATTTCCAAAACTGAGAAATGAATTGAGTAACACGATTCGAGATAATGGATAAAGGCACTCTATTCAACTTTACCATTTCCCTCAAGTAAAAATTAGCATAGTCCTCCGTCGATTAAGAAATCTTAACGGGAATGAAATTAGTAGATTTCATCATTCGATCTACTATAACCCAAATCAAGTCATGTTGTCGCCGGGTGCGAGCAAAGCCAACGATGAATTCCAATTAAAATCTTCCCACTTCAAAGTAGGAATGATAATGTCTTGGGATAAATGTTACACCCTGTAGTTTAGTAGACCATCTAGGGTTAAGTTGGGGGCTACGAGTCAAGACTTAAGGGTGTGAACCAAGGCAAAGGGGTAAGGGCCAAGGAAAGAGCCAAGACTGCCCCATTCTTGCCATGGCACTGCCCATGACCACGAGAGACTAGACGGATCGCGGTTGCCACCACGGATCGTGGTGCCACCCGTGGTGGTGTGTAGTGTTCCCCTCAAGGTTGCCCAAGTTGGTCTCCTCCACACAAGCCACTTTATGGCTCATGAAGGCCTAGACGGCTCGTGGGAGTGGCCGTGAAGATGCCTTCAACTTGTGAAGGAAAAGACACCAAGGCCAAGCCACTGCCCAAGGACCATGACTCGTGGTCTTGACCACAACTCGTGAGCCTTGTCGTGTTGTGGTGCCTTTGAGTAGGCTGCCTAGTGAGGGGTATTTAGGGAAATTCCACATTGTGTGGTTATTGAATGGGGTCATTTTGTCTAGTCTTAGTACAACTATATAAGATATTTTAACCCTTTGACCACCCAAATTAAGTCATTATTTCCCAAGACCCAAATCAAATCCCCAAAAGCTCTCCTCTCAAATATTTTTCTCTCTAAGGCTTGAAGAAGGAGATAGAGCTTGAAGCTAGGTCAATAACAAGACTCCATTGTTGCAAGCTTTGAAAGGCTTTGTATCCAAGTTTTGTTAGCTTATTCATCCATGGATTCTTCCATCCATGGATTCCCGTAGAATTCCCCAATTTGATGAAGAAAGTCCTCAATTCAAGTTAGGGTTTCTTCAATGTTGTGGGTTATGATAGATGTTGATCCAATTGAGTGAATATTGATTTTTAATGATTGAATTAGTAGTGAATCATGATATTATGATGATATTACATGTTTACCATGGTTAACCGTAGTCTAATTGATGAAATTAAAGAATGTGGGTTTATGCCTTGTGAAGAGAAATTGAGGATTCATAGGTGATCTTCTAAAATTGATGATATATATAGTAATTGTTCAAGAATAGAAGAATGTAAACATGAATTGAATTAGAATTTAGTATATATGATAGATCATGACTAGTAATGAATGAGATTGAGCCTTTATGATGAATTATGACTAGAATTGCTTAAAGATGAAGCTTATGACTAGAATGTCTTGTGATCTTGATATCTATGATGATTGTAAGAGGTAAAACTTTGAGAGTAAGGCTTGTAGTCATGAATGTTGACTTATAGGGCTTTGAGAGTAAAGCTAATATGATGAATTATATATGTTAAGGATTTAAGAGTAAAGTCGATATGAGAATAGAAGACTAATGGATAGAATTGTGGTAGAAGGCATTTACCTACCTATTCTATCTTATGAATGGTTGAATGCATGAAGTGATAAAATCACTTGAACATGGATTGATTGTCAAGGACATTCTTCCATGAGACATGAATGTTAAACAAGGCTTAATAATGAGTCTAAGGGGTGTATGCTTGTCCCCAAGTTGATATTGACAATAAGATCAAAAGATGATAAAAAGGTATGATGGCCTAAAAGTGGTACTTAGTCTAGGTGGGATTATGGGGTCTCATCTATGCATTGCACAAGTATGACTTCGTGGTTACTTAGAAGTTTCTCTTATGTTATGAGGGACCAAGTATGGACTATGTTTATGAATATATGGTATCTCCTATGTTGTTATATTATGCCTTATGTTGAATTATGCTCATATTATGTCTATATTGGAAATTATTCTTATGACCATGTTATTATTTCTTATTCTTGTGACTCATATATTATGTTGGCTAACGCTTTTGTTATTCTCTTATGATGTAATGCTATCTAATATATTTAGTACATTTTATACTAACGCATACTCTTCCCTACATTCTTATCAAATGTAGGGTCCGGCGATCTTGAGTTCCATTTTTTAGGATAGGTTTCTAGAAGTGCAAAGGAGTTGAAGATTTGGTGAGTCCTTATAGCATCGAGGATAAAGCCACCATGAATAGGGAGGAAAAAAGAGCTAGGATCGATGACAGGAACTTTTCTATTGCAAAGTCCGAGGGACAAGGTCGACCTAGGGTCAAACAAAGATATTCCGATCAAGCTTCCCTCATTACCCCTAGGTTTAACCAAGAGAAAGGTAGTGGGTCTCCATTACCTAAGCCTACTTGCCCAAGTGTGGAAGGAATCATTATGGTAAGTGCCTAGCCAACATGGATGGTTGTTATGGGTGTGGAAAGAGTAGGCACAAAATGAGGGATTGCCCGGTGCTTAAGGCTAAGGGAAGGGATGATAAGCAAGTTGCTTCTAGTGGTCCGGATGAGAATGCGCAAAAGAAGAATAGGTTCTATGCTCTTGAAGCTAGAGATGAACAAGAGTGACCTCCGGATGTGACTACAGGTATGTGTTTTATGCTTTGTTAGATTCCGGCATTGTTTGGTCTTTTGTGACTTGATATGTGAGACCTTGAAGTTGTCTTTAGTATGAATGAAGTTTAGAAGAATTCGTATAGGCTTACTCCCAAGGGGGAGATTGTGTGCTTAGATAGCAAGGACATTGGGTGTCTATATGTTGCCATAATTCACTTATATGATGCGTGTTCATGAAAACTTGTGTTTTGAAAGAAAATGAGTTTTATGTGAGTTGTTTTCCTCATGTTGTAGTGCATTGAGTATTAATTGCCTATAGAACTTCATGATATCAATATTTGAGCATGCCTTAGTTTGGAGTTGAAAGATTCCTCCTTAAATGAATGCTTTTGGAGATTAAATTGCATATAAGCTCCATGACTGTATGTTGAGCATGTTATGACTAGGAGATGTTAGTTCCTCTTTGAACATGACTATTTATGAGAATTTCTTGCATCTTGGGTTGTTAGATGTAGTTCCTACTTCCTTGTATTGCATTGAATATGTTTAGCTTGGAGTTGAAGTTTTCCTCCTTGGTTCTGTGCATTTAGATGAGTTGCATGCATGATGGGCTGCTAGTCTAGAGTTGTGACCTTAAGAAGTGCCTAGAGTGTCATTCGAGGATGAATGTTCCTAAGAGAGAGATATTGTTAAACCCCGTAGTTTAGTAGACCATTTAGGGTTAAGTTTAGGGCTACGAGTCAAGACTTTGAGGGCATGAACCAAGGCAAAGGGGCAAGGGCCAAGGCAAGAGCCTAGGCTGGCCCATGCTTGCCATGGCACTGCCCATGACCACGAGAACCTAGACGGCTCATGGTGGCCACCACAGATTGTGGTGCCACCCGTGGTGGTGAGGCAGTGTGCTCCTCAAGGCTGCCCAAGTTGGCTTCCTACACACGAGCCACTTCATGGCTCATTAATGCCTAGACGGCTCGTGGGAGTGGCCGTGAAGATGCTTTCAACTTGTGAAGGCCAATACACCAAGGCCAAGCCACTGCCCAGGGACCATGGGCATGACCATGGATCGTGGTCTTGACCACGGCTTGTGGTCTTGACGATGGCTCGTGAGCCTTGTCGTGGTGCCTAAGGAGTAGGCTACCTACTGAGCGGTATTTAGGGAAATTCCATATTAAGTGGTTATTAAATGGGGTCATTTTTCCTAGTCTTAGTACGCCTATGTAAGCTATTTTAACCCTTTAACCACCCCAATTAAGTCATTATTTCCCAAGACCCAAATTGAATCCCCAAAAGCTCTCCTCTCAAATATTTCTGTCTCTAAGACTTGAAGAACGAGATAGAGCTTGAAGCTAGGTCAAGAACAAGACTCCATCGTTGCAAGATTTGAGAGTATTTGTATCCATGATATATTAGCTTATTCATCCATGGATTCTTCCATCCATGGAGCCCCTTAGAATTCCCCAATTTGATGAAGAAAATATCCAATTCAAGTTAGGGTTTCTTCAATGTTGTGGGTTATGATGGATATTGATCCAATTGAGTGAATATTGATTGTTTATGATTGAATTAGTAGTGACTCATGATATTAGGATGATATTACATGTTTTCCATGGTTAACCCTTGTCTAATTGATTGAAATTGAAGAATGTGGGTTTATGCCTTGTGAAGAGAAATTGAGGATTCATACGTGATCTTCTAAAATTGATGATATATATAGTAATTTTTCAAGAATAGAAGAATGTAAACATGAATTGAATTAGAATGTAGTATATATGATGGATCATGACTAGTAATGATAGAGATTGAACCTTTTTGATGAATTATGACTAGAATTGCTTAAAGGTGAAACTTATGACTAGAATGTCTTGTGATCTATATATGTATGATGATTGTAAGAGGTAAAGCTTTGAGAGTAATGCTTCTAGTCATAAATGTTGACTTCTAGGGATTTGGGAGTAAAGTTAATATGATGAATTATGTATGTTAAAGCTTTGAGAGTAAAGTCTATATGAGAATAGAAGACTAATGGATAAAATTGTGGTAGAAGGCCTTTACCTACCTAATCTATCTTATGAATGGTTGAATGCATGAAGTTATAGAATCACTTGAGCATGGATTGATTTTCAAGTAAATCCTTTAATGAGACATGAATGTTAATCAAGGCTTAATAATGAGTCTAAGGGGTGTGTGCCCTGCCCCAAGTGGATATTAACAATGAGATGGATGTTCACACAAGGTAGGGTCCAGGCTCTAAGTTGAGAGTAGACCACACCTAGTTGATGTCTGGACTATCCAAGGTAAAAGGGGAACTCTCACATAGTAGAGTCTGGGTTTTCCCAAATTATGTCTCATGAGATGGAAGCCTTCACCTAGTGGAGTTTGGGTTTCTAGTAGCAATCTCCGTATCCAATGGACTAAGACATACTTGAAGAAGTACCTCATAGTGTTTCGAAATCATTAATGAACTAATACATGCTTGAAGAAGCATATCCTAGAGTTCAAGAGCAATAATGAACTAAGATGTACTTAGAGACGTATCTCATAGAGTTCAAGATAATGATGAACCTAGACATTCTTAAGGAGGTATCTCCTAGGGTTCAACTTAATGAGGAACTAAGATATGCTTAATGGAGTGTCTCATAGTGTTCAACCTAATAATGAACTAAGATGTGTTTAAGGAAGTACCTCATAGTGTTCGAAGGTTTTATGAGGGGGACTAGTTTCCAACCAAGAGGTATGAGTATGATGACCTAAAGGAGTACTTAGTATGGGTAGGATTATGGGGTCTTATCTATGCATTGCATAAGTATGACTTAAGGTTACCTAAGAAGTGTTTCTCTTATACGATGTATGTTTTGATGGATTGTTGATATAATTGCATTCCATGTTATGTTTGACTAAAGGTGAGAGATTCCCTTGTCTATGAGAAGTAGGTTAAGGATGAGATCAAAAGATGATAAAAATGTATGATGGCCTATAAGTGGTACTTAGCCTAGATGGGATTATGAGGTATCATCTATCTATTGCACAAGTATGACTTGATGGTTACTTAGAAGTTTCTCTTATGTTATGAGGGACCAAGTATAGACTATGTTTATGAATATGTGGTATCTCCTATGTTGTTATATTATGCCTTATGTTGACTTATGCTCATATTATGTCTATGTTGGAGATTATGTTGATGATCATGTTATTTTCTCTTATTCTTATGACTCATATATTATGTTGGCTAACTCTTTTGTTATGCTCTTATGATGTTATGCTAGCTAACATATTTAGTACATTTTGTACTAACGCATACTCTTGCCTACATTCTTATCAAATGTAGGGTCTAGCGATCTTGAGTTCCATTCTTGATGATAGGTTTCTAAAAGTGCGAAGGAGTTGAAGATTTGGTGAGTCCTCATAGCATCGAGGATAAAACCACCATTACCTTTATGTATTTCTATTATGTTTTAGACTTTTGTATAGGCTGCGTCCCAAAGTATTATTCAAGTTTTATTAGATGGTTTGAGAAAAAGTGTTATAGACTTCCACTTGCTTTTATAAAGACTTTGATTATAAATAAAAGTTTTAAAATTTCCGTATCATTTCTATTAACCTATGTTATGATATGCTAAGGGCTTGTATGAAACCCTATTCGGGGTTGAGTATGCCATGTTACCCCTGGGTCATGACAATAAACCTCCCAGTTTCTGATGCTCAAATTTCACTTGTAGATAATTGGGACACTTGGCAACAAATTCCACTATATCCTTCTCCATCCCATTCCATAAATAGATATCTTGTAAATCATGGTACATCTTGGTGAATGGAATATCGAGAACTATGGGCTTGTGCAAAAATCTACTCTCTTGAGTCATTTATATTGGGAACACACAAACAACCTTGGTATCTAAGTATTCCATCCCCCCTTGGGAGAAATCCTCTACAAACTTTTTAAGCACTACTTCCTTTAATTCAAACAAGGTCAGATCATGACCTTGTTTGGCTTTCACCTCCACCACAAAAGACAATTCTGAACCATTGTGAACCATAACCCCCACCATTAGTAGAGTCTACTAGCTGAACACCCAACCGGGCCAACCTATGAACATCTCGAACCAACTTCTTTTTATCATCTTTGATGTGAGCAACACTACCCATAAATAACCGAATAAGAGCATCCGCCAGCACATTTGCCTTACTGGGGTGATAGAGGACACCCATATTGTAATCCTTTAATAACTCAAGCCACATTCTTTGGCAACAATTTAGATCCTTCTAATTAAACACATATTGCAAACTCTTGTGCTCGGTAAAGGCATCGACATGAACACCATACAAATAATGCCTCCAGATCTTAAGAGCAAACATACTGCCGCTAGGTCAAGGTCATGGGTAGGATAATTCTTCTTATGAATCTTAACTTGTCTTTAAGAATAGGCAATAACATTCCCATTTTGCATAAGAACACATTCTAGCCCAATTCACAAGGCATCATAATAAATAACAAAACCATCAGTCCCTTCTGGTAAAGTCAACACCGGAGCGGAAGTAAGTCTATCCTTTAATTCATGAAAACTCTTTTCATATNCCACCATTAGTAGAGTCTACTAGCTGAACACCCAACCGGGCCAACCTATGAACATCTCGAACCAACTTCTTTTTATCATCTTTGATGTGAGCAACACTACCCATAAATAACCGAATAAGAGCATCCGCCAGCACATTTGCCTTACTGGGGTGATAGAGGACACCCATATTGTAATCCTTTAATAACTCAAGCCACATTCTTTGGCAACAATTTAGATCCTTCTAATTAAACACATATTGCAAACTCTTGTGCTCGGTAAAGGCATCAACATGAACACCATACAAATAATGCCTCCAGATCTTAAGAGCAAACACACTACCGCTAGTTCAAGGTCATGGGTAGGATAATTCTTCTCATGAATCTTAACTTGCCTTTAAGAATAGGCAATAACTTTCCCATTTTGCATAAGAGCACATTCTAGCCCAATTCACAAGGCACCATAATAAATAACAAAACTATCAGTCCTTTCTGGTAAAGTCAATACCGGAGCGGAAGTAAGTCTATCCTTCAATTCATGAAAACTCTTTTCACATGCTTCAGACCATATGAGCTTAGACTTCTTTTAATTCAATGCTGTCAATGGAGAGAAAATTGAAGAAAACCCCTTAACAAACCTTCTTAGTAACCAGCCAAACTCAAGAAACTTCTAATATCCAAAAGGGTTAGAGGTCTATGCCAACTCTTAGCTGCATCCATCTTCTTAGGATCTACCTCAATACCCTTAATTGAAATAATATGACCAAGAAAAGCCACATACCTTAACTAAAACTCACATTTGCTAAACTTTGCAAAGAGTTGTTGTCCTTGAGGACTTGCAACACAATCCTCAAATGATTAATGTGATCATCCTCACTTGTCGAATAATTCAATATATCATCAATGAATATAATCACAAACATGTCAAGGTACTGTTTAAACACCCTATTCATCAAATCCATAAATTCCGCCGAAGCATTAGTCAAACCAAACTATATTACGAAAAACTCATAATGACCATACCGAGTCCAAAAATCCATCTTCGGAATGTCATCTCCTTTCACTCTCAATTGGTGATAACACCAATCTTGGAAAAGTAACTCGCTTCTTGAAGTTGGTCAAACAATTCATCTATCCTTGGGAGAGGATACTTATTCTTAATGGTAGCCTTGTTCAATTGTCGATAGTCTATACACATGCAAAGAGAACCATCCTTCTTTCTAGCAAATAAGACTGGAGCACCCCATGGAGAGATACTCAGCTGGATGAAACCCTTATCCAACAAATCTTTCAATTGTTCTTTCAACTCCTTAAGTTCTTTCGGAGCCATTCGGGAATGAGAAGTTGTGATAAGTTGTGTATCTGGGAGAAGGTCAATACCAAAGTCTATTTCCCTTTCAGGAGGAATACATGGTAAATCATATGTGAACACTTCCGGAAACTCATTAACCAAGGGGACCGACTCAAAAGTAGGGGTTTCAGAATTCACATCCCTCACCCTAACTAGATGGTATATGCAACCCTTAGAAATCATCTTTCTAGCTTTAAGACAAAAGAAAAACTGACCCTTAGGCATAGAATTTCCCTTTTCCACTCTAGGACAGGCTTATTTGGAAACTGAAACTTGACTACATGAGTCTTACAATTGATAGACGCATAATATCTATGCAATTAATCCATACCAAGGATAACATCAAAATCTAGCATATCAAGCTCTACAAGATCATCAAGAGTAACTCTATGTAACAAAGAGACGAGACACTTTTTACATACCCTCTTAGCCATAACATAATCACCAACAGGTGTATAGACAAAAAAAGGATCTAACAACATATTCAGAGGAATATCAAACCTCATAGCCACATATGGTGTCACAAAAGACAAGGTAGCACCGCGGTCAAGTAAAGCATAAACATAAAGTTAGAAGACTTTCAACATACTGGTAACCATATCGGAAGAACTGTCTTGTTCACCTTAAGTCTGAAGTGCATAAAATTTGTTTTGCTTCTTACTTCCACTAGGACCAGTTAATGATTAGGCTGAACCTTTCGACGATTATCTCCATCATTCTTAGTAACTGAAGAACAATCTCTTATCTTATGGTCCACCTTACCACAACCAAATCAAGCATTGGAACCCGCTAGACACTTACCCTCGTGCCTCCTTTCACACTTAGCACAAGTAGGTATGAAGATCCACAACTATTTCCTCCTTGCGGCTTAGGGTTAGACACCCTATATTTGTTGAACTTAGAAGGAGCATTGGTGGAACCTTAGCTAGAAAATCTTTGTCTAAACTTAGAAAGATCATGCTTGTCGGACCTTGAATGTGAGAAGTTACCATTACCGGTCTTAGCTCTCTTTGCCTCCCTAGAACTTTCCTTAAGTTTCTCCTCTTCAATTTGTTGAGCATGAACCATGAGACGAACGATGTCCATATCATTCATAAGCATAGCAGTACGACATTCCTTAACCACCATTTTGGACACACCCGAAACAAACTTACTCATCCTTGCCCTAGGATTGACAATCATAGTGGGAGCATATCGAGACAATTGTGTGAACTTCAAAGCATATTTCTTCACACTCATACTTCCTTGATGAAGATTGATGAATTCAAGCACCTTTGCCTCCCTCATCTCAAAGGGAAAGAACCTATCAAGGAACACAACTTTGAACTTTTCCCAATCGAGAGGACCCACATCAACTGCCCTCTTTTCCTTCCATTGGTTGAACCAAACTTAAGCAACACTCTTAAGTTGGTAAGCAACCAATTCTGCCTTTTCCACTGGCGTCACATGATCATTAACACCTTGTAAACCTTATCAATGAACTCTTGAGGGTCTTCCTCAACCCTAGAACCATAAAACTCCAGAGGATTCATTCTAGTAAAGTCCTTCACTCTAAATGCCGCCATACCCACATTTGGGTTCACGGGGACCGCAACCTCCCTATTAGCTTGGGCCATCATGGCTTGAGCCAATACTTGAAAAACAGCCCTAAACTCCGCATTAGCCACTTGCTCGGTCAAAGGGTCGACCAGAGCTTGAAGAGCTTGAGCATGAGCTTCTTGTTCCACATTCTCTCTCACATTCCTTCTAGCATAAGTTCTTCAAGTAGCCATATCATGTAGAGCATGGTATAAGGATTAGGTGAGAGTCCTTATAGAGTTAAAATCTATCGCACGACTCTAGATTAATAGAAGAAGTGGAGTTTCCTAAACATTTTGTAGCCACTCATTCATAAATACGGCGCGCTTAACACTTATGAACAAGACTCTACTCGACATGGCTTATGAGACTTCCTAGGACCTTTCTAAACCTTGTGCTCTGATTACCAAGTTTGTCACGACCCAAGGTAGCCCCTAGGAGTAACATGGCGTATAAGACACCGAGAGGCCCCATACAAGCCACTTAACTTTCTTCCTACAAGAAATAGAATAAAGAAGTTAAAAGATTATTTCAATATATCAAAGTTTTATAGAGAATAGCGGAAATCTAAACATTGTCTCAAAGCCATCTAGTACATAAGAATGAATCTGGGCGTAGCCCGTACATCATGTTCCAAAAGTGAAAGTAAGGAAAGATTGAAAACAATAAATGCTCGGTCCTTGAAGCATGAGGACTCACCAAATCTCAAAATCTTCTCAAATAAATCTTGCCACAAAACTGGGAACCTTGATTGTCGGACCCTTCATGTGGGGAAATGTAGGCAAGCGTATGCGTTAGTAAAAACATGTACCAAGTATGATATCCATGCATAAAAAATTATAAGGTCATGCTAAAAAGGGACATTTTCGTGAGCATGCAATGATCAAGCTAAAACATGAATCTTGAATATTAGAAAACATAAGTCATAAAATATGATCAATGCAAGTGAACATCATCTTAAAATATACGTACAATGCTTCTTGAAGTAACCTTAGTTCATCTTAGCTTGCTTGTGGGAAGTAGCCTTAACCGACATGTAAGACCATGTGAGCTAATAACATGGAATCTGGGGTCTCCCACACTGAAAAAGGGTTGTTCGACTTGCCAAGTTAAGGACCATGAACTTTTAGCTTACGTGGATCTACTAGCTAATGTCTATCTAGACAATCCTATGTTGGTACATAATTTATGGGACACGGGTAATCGCCAATTGTCCACTCGGTACTAAGCTTAACTTCTATGGTATAGTTCTTAATCATATTCATCTTAGCTCTTGAAGGAACATGGGTAATCTCCTCTTGTCCGTACATCATGTGACATAGGTAATCACCTATTGTCTTTTAATTAGAGAGTATGGGTAATCGCCTCTTGCCTTAACATTAGAATAAATCCTTGACATTGGTTCATTTTAGGTGAAAAGACCTTTCAACATTAAGAACCCTTATTATGAGAGAAACCTNTCATGATCTTTTGCTATGTATAAGACTTTTCTTTTTAGTTATGTTTTCACTATGAGGGTGAGCCCGGTAGTTTGTCTTGGCCCCCGCTAAGTACTCATGTTTAGAGGTGGTGTTGGACAAGTTGTGTATTATTCTTGAGCTTGACTCATCTATGGTACTTATGTATCATTTCTTCTTCTTTTTTTCTTTCTTGCTCCCTTAGTCCCGATTTCCCCCTTTGATTATACTTATCTCTTATGGTCATTTTAATTGCTTCCGCGACCAATGATGTGTAATGATATGCTATGAGGCTTGTTTGGGGTTCCTTCGGGTTCCCCATTCGCCGGTCACGTCTAGGCCCTAGGCTTGGGTCGTGACAGGTAATCGCCAATTGTCCACTCGGTACTAAGCTTAGCTTCCATGGTATAGTTCTTAATCATATTCATCTTAGTTCTTGAAGGAACATGGGTAATCGCCTCTTGTTCGTACATCATGTGACATGGGTAATCGCCTCTTGTCTTTTAATTAGAGAGCATGGGTAATCACCTCTTGCCTTAACATTAGAATTGCTCCTTAACATTGGTTCATTTTAGGTGAAAAGACCTTTCAACCTTAAGAACCCTTATTATGTGAGAAACCTTTCAACAACACAACAACAGTAACATCATTAATACTTCACTCTCAAAGCATACTTAAAAAATATACATCAATTTCATAAGAACATGCATAATTCAATAATTCACCTTTCATGGTTCAAAACCCACTTTCGATTATCAATATCTAGAAAACATGGGTTCATGGGAATTCATCATAAAATAATGTAATTATATCAATTCATGCTTCATAGATCATAAAACAATTAAATAAATCAATAATTAAAGGAACCAATGACATGGAAGAAAACCCTAACTCAATTGGGGAATTCTATCTTTATAAATTGGAGAATTTGGGAACTCCTTGGAGGAAAGGGCTACATCGATGAAAACTATCATACGTCAATGCCAAAAGCTTGACTTCTGGTGGAATTGGAGACTTGACCTGAAACCCTAGGTTGACACCTTTTTCTTCAAGCTTCCTAGAGAAAGAAATATTTTGAGAGGAAAACTTGTTCTCCTTTTAGGATTTTGAGAGAATGATTTCAATTGGGGAAATTTTGGGGTTAAACACGCTTATATAGGTGTTTTGGTGAAGGGTAAAACGACATAGTATTAGACTAGAATAATTAGAAAAACTCCCAAAATCCCTTCTTAAAATAACTGTCGATCCAATGACGGTGACGACCTATGGTCTGTCAGTTGTCCTACGGACCGTCCTCGCCAACCGTCGATAGTCTCAGAGAATTGGTGTCTAGGCCATCAAACGAAGGGTCACACCTATGGACCATGATCCCATCGATGGGCAGTGGATCACGACCGTAGGTCCCAACTTTTACCCTTAAAATTTCTCTAAGTTTGAGACTCACCTACGAACCCTACCTACGGCTCAAATTTTGGATGACGGATCGTCCTGGTGAACCGTTGAAAAAGTACTCAAACTTGACAATTTGGGGAAAATTTCCTTGCCAACCACGGACCTAACCTATGGTTCATGGGTCGTTCCACGGGTTGTGGATGACACTGTCGGAACTGGCACCAAATTTCTGAAAACTGACATTTTTCCCTTTTTGAATCTGAGGTGCTACATATTTCTCTTTTGGTTGAGTGAGAGTTATATTGATTCCTTACTTTTTTATTTATTTACTTTGTGAGAGCATGAAATTATTCTTTATTTGAGGGCACTTGAATGTATTTGTTGAAACATTGTTTTGCATTAAAAAAATTTATAGTGTGCTTGAGCTTGTTTAATACTAGCTAGTTATCATTTGAAGCTTTTTGTTCATGATTGAGTGTAGCATGTTATTGAGTAGTATTGTAATGGTACTAGCATGTTAGCTCTCATTGACAATTTTTTTAGACACCCTTGTTGAACTAATTGTGTTCTTGATTTAGTTGAGGACAAACAAAAGTTTAAGTTTGGGGTGTTGATGAGTGGTGATTTACACTCATTTGAAGCCTATTCAGTTCAACAATTAGTGTCCTCAATGCCTAATTATGTCCTATTCCAATGAGATTTTGATGATTTGCAGAAATGAAGGCTAATGGACAAGGAAATGATCAATGTGTGAAAGAATGGCCAAAAACATGAAAAAGAAATGTAAACTCAACATTTTTTACCGTCTATCCAGAAGGGCAAATCTCTAAATTTGCATGATCTCGCCCAAATGACAGTATTTGAGACTCAAGTGTTAATTAAAATTGGTAGGATAGGGTAATGTTGATGATCTGCTGAAATGCTAAAGGCGAACCCAGTTGCATCACCAAAATTGATAGACCGGAGAACAAAAGTGTAGGCAAATTTAGGTGTACAAGGTGACATTCGGCGACTCATCGACCATGAATGGCATATTCCATAACGCTCGCCTAATCAAGCTCAAACACTTGAAGCCTGAAACAAAAGAAAGGCAAACTGAATGACACAAACGACAATTCAGTGAGTGAGTTCAGCGATCCCGATTAATGTCGCCGAATGGAATATGGAAGAATCTTTTTGAAAAGTATAAATAGTTTAGAAGAGAGAGAAAATTATATATCTTATCTTTTATCATTTTTTGCACTTAGAACTCTTAGAGAGAGAAAATATTAAGTATAACTCCTAGTTTGGGGCTTTGAAAATTTCTCTTGTAATTTACAATTGGAGATTGAAATCAGAGTGGGTGTTGATTATAATTGCGTAATTCCTTTTCACCCATGGCTTCACTCATAAGAGTTATAATTTTTGCACTTTTTGTGATGGGTGGCTAAAACCCCAATATCTAGGGATGTGATACTAGAGTTGGGTGTTGTTTTAACTAAATGGGTATCTTCTATTGCTCTTTTTTATTGCTTTCTATCATGGATTTGAGTTGTTACCCTGTGATTAAGTTAGGATTTAGGGTGGCCAACTTAATCTTACCTTACTTCTCAAATTGGTGTTTGAAAGAGACCAATATTAGTTAGTAATTAGTTTAATGTTTGCAATTCAAATGGATCTAGTTGTAAAAGTAAAGTAATGGGTTGAATTGCAAACCACATAAATGAGACCAAAAGGAGATTTTATGAACTAATGTTATGACATCGAAAGAAGATTAGCATTATTGAAGATAACCTAGCTTATCCATGATAGTTTTGCTTTGGTGAGAAATACAATTTTCCCCTTTGTCACGTCGATTTTCTATCCCCACTCCCCTAGAATCAACTCAATTAGTTTAAATTCCCTTTATTTCAAGATTGTTGTTAGCTTGTGACTTTGAAATTATTTGGTTTAATATTATAGAATCATCCACCCATTCGTCTCGTTGGCTACATTAGAATTAGTCGCATCTTAATTCACTCATTGGATTCTTAACATCACACTACTCCTTGTGAAATTTGACCCCGACTCTTAGTTGGACAATTATTATTGACAACGACCGCTTACTCTTCGAGTTTGTTTTGAAGAGTAGCTTGAGCTTTATCACTTAGTGGACTTAATTTCAACAACAACCTATGATCCTTTCCTAATTAATAGTTCAATTATCCAAGCAAGACTAACTGGGCAAGATCTAGATTGGCACATACCGTACGAACGAACAAATACCTCACACACACATGGCACATCATTTCACTATCAATTATCATTGTATCTATTTCATGCTTAAGTCATGTTATCCTATAAGTTCTTATCATGTCATATAAATATCTGACATAGTTGGCTTATCATTAATACATATATAGCAGAAAACACCAAAATCTGGAGTGATATCATTTTTCATCAATCTTGTCATCATGCTTTTACTTCTAGTCTGCTTTCACAATTTACATCCTAAATGTATTGGTTCATCAAAAATTAAATATTCCTTGTGGAAAAGATTAAAGGCAAAAAAACCCCAAGGCAAGATTCGAGTGGCTGGGCTATTCAAACTTCATCCTAGCACTCTTAAGAAGTTCATCCCAACCCCACATAAAAATTTGTGCAATGTCCCCAATTCACTAAAAATGTAAAGACTGAGGGTGAAGAAAAACCAGTGGCGCCTAAAACATGGATTTGGAGATGGAACTACGTGCAGCCAGTACAGTCTATCAAAGTTTCTACGGACCATAGGTCAGTCTAGTAGTTCCTATCTAGAGCTACTGGAAATTGCATATATGGACTACGAGACTGATTTACGAGTCGTAAAAGTTTTTACGGATCAAAGATAGGCTTCATAGTCCCCAACTTATATTTTCTTACTTTCAGACATCTTGTACAAATCCTATCTACGATCCGTAGAAAGTTCTACGATTCGCAGATATCTTTAGTACAAGGCCTGGTATGAAATTTTCAACATTGGTTAGTTGGACTTGTCTACAAAAGGCAACTACGGATCGTAGAAAATCTACGGTCCATAGGAGACCTTCATAGGGTACAAAATTCCCTGCATAGTGTTGGTTCTTTCATACCTCACATTTATAAGACAACAAGCAACCCAACCTATTGATTCTAATCATGGATAATGTATTTAATTCGAAAAACTCACAAAACTATCATCCCTAGGGTTATTTTTTTAACAATCAGATTAAATCACTTAGCACAACAAATATTCCTACCCTAGGTCAAGTGTTAACACCTAAAATTTAACACAAAGGAGTGTGAGGATCGAAAACCCTTACTTGATTGCATGAATTTAAGTTGTGTGAGTGCTCTTGCAATTGTCGAAGACTTGATGCTACTGACCCACGACCTTGGCAGTTTTCTTGGTGAATTTTGATATTTTCAGGGAAAGAAGAGGAAGAATGGAAGTTTGAGAAGATGATGATAATGAAATTTAGGGGTTTTAATAGTTGGGTAATGGAATGGAAATGGTTGGAAGGGGAGTTGTGGAGTTTGTAACAGTTGGAGAGGGAAGGGAAATGGGGGAAGAATTAAATTTGAAGGGGTTTATTTGAAAAGATCGCGCGCCATGTCTTTTATTTAAAGTTACTACCTTTACAAAAGCCCGTCTATGGACCGTAGACCTTTTAAACAAAACCAGTCTTGGTTTAGCATCGTTCTTTGACCATAAGGTACCTTAATGCTACCTGATCAGGGTTCACAATGACTTTGGTGCAAGCAAATAAGATCTAAATTTCTCGAATGCGAAGACTATGACAAGAAGTTCTTTCTTAGTGACTGTGTAGTTCCTTTTAGCAACATTTAGGACTTTGCTAGTATATTATACGGGATGAAGAATCTTATCACATCATTTCCCTAACACCACACCAAGCGCCACCCCACTCGCATCACACATAACTTCAAACGACTATCCCCAATCTGGTGAAATATGGTAGGTGTAGAAATCAACTTCTCTTTTGACCCTTCAAATGCCTTTAGGAAAGCATCATCAAACTCAAATTTTGTTTCCTTTTCAAGTAACTTGCATAGTGGTTGCACTATCTTGGAGAAGTCTTTGATAAATCTTCGATAAAAGACAATATTTCCTAGAAAGCTTCTTACACCCTTCACAGAGATAAATGGGGACCAATTTTCAATCACCTCAATTTTAGCTTGATATACTTGAATGCCTTTGTTAGAGATCCGATGAGCTAGAACAATGCCCTCTTTCACCTGAAGTGACACTTCTCCCAGTTCAGCACAAGATTGCATTATTCACATCGTTTCAGAACATCACCTAGATGGGCCAAACAATCATCAAATGAGTCATTTACAACAGAAAAGTCATCATGTCACGACCCAAAGTACACCGTAGTCCTATCATGGCTTATAGGACCCCGAGAGACCCTATACAAACCACTTAGAATACATATACAAGATAATAGAATCTTAAAGATTTCAAAAGACATATTTATATCATAAAGAGTTTGACAAGTGGTAGTCTAACATAAGTCTCAAAGTCATCTAGTACATCATAATAAAAGTGATTGGGACGTAACCCATACATCACATACAATTCTGAAATGGAAATGACATAAAGAAATTAAAGAGTCTCGGTCCACGGAACCTCAAGACTCACCAATCTCTTAAAAAACTCTTAGGATCAATCTAGCCACGAGTATGCGGGATGGAAGCGTTGGACCCTACAATAGTGAAACAATGTAGGCACAAGTATTCTTTAGTACATGGAATATAGTATGAATGATATCAATGCATAAGAGTTATGAAATCATGCTAAAAGGGACTTTATATGACATGCAATGGCCAAGCTAAATAATAAAATAACATGTTAGAAAATATAAGTCGAAATCATGGTCAATGCAATCTAAACATCTTTAAAAGACATTTGAAATACTTCTAGGAGTAACCTTAGTTCATTATTGTGGGAAATTTACCTTTAACCGGCATAGACCATGTAAGCTATAACATGGAATATAGTATCTATCCCACACCAAAAAGAGATGTCCTTACTTGAAAAGGTAAAAATCATAAACTTCTAGCTTAGGTAGATCCACTAGTTAATGTCTATCTAAGACAACCTATGGTGGCACATAGTTATGGGATATGAGATTGCTACTATAAACCCGACCTCAATTACGTGAGAGGTTCCATCTCGTTATCCTCTCGGTGCTAAACATAAATCCCACAGAATAGTCATTAGTTATATTCATCTTNTAAACATCTTTAAAAGACATTTGAAATACTTCTAGGAGTAACCTTAGTTCATTATTGTGGGAAATTTACCTTTAACCGGCATAGACCATGTGAGCTATAACATGGAATCTAGTATCTATCCCACACCAAAAAGAGATGTCCTTACTTGCCAAGGTAAGAACCATAAACTTCTAGCTTAGGTAGATCCACTAGTTAATGTCTATCTAAGATGGTGGCACATAGTTATGGGATATGAGATTGCTACTAGAAACCCGACCTCAATTACGTGAGAGATTCCATCTCGATATCCTCTCGGTGCTAAGCATAAATCCCACAGAATAGTCATAAGTCATATTCATCTTATTATCCATGGAAAGGGCACATCAAGTAGCCAATACAAGCTCAAATTCATTAGAATATCTCCTTAATCTAGATTCATTTTAGGTGAGATAACCTTTCAACCTTATGAATCCTTTATATGAGAAAATCCTTTCACAATCATGTTTTGAGTAGTATGTGAGAAATATTTTCACAACAACAACAACATTGATGATTATTCTCAAAGAAACCTTAAATCATTTTCATCAATTTCATAAAGAAACATGCATAATCTTCATAAGTTCACCTTTCATAGTTCAAAAGCTTCATCATATGCTAAAAATCAAGAAATCATAGATTATGCATGGGTTCAAGTGAATTCAACTTAAAAACATGTAGTTATTCCAATTCATGTATAAAAAGGCATAAATTATCGATTTGATCATAATTGAAAGGAACCCATGAGTTTGAATAAAACCCTAATTTCAATTGGAAATTCTAACTTGTAAAATTTGAGAATTTAAGAACCCTATGGAGGAAAGAGCTCTATAGGCGAATACTATCATACCTTGATGTCAAAAGCCTACAATCAATGGTGAATTTGGAGACTTCATCTTGATACCCTAGACTTCTTCTTCAAGCTTTAGAGAGAAATATTTGGGGAAGAACTTTGATCAACTTTTGAGAATTTAGGAGAATGAGTTCAATTTTGATCAACTTTTGAGAATTTAGGAGAATGAGTTAAATTGGGGAATTTGGGGGTTAAAATTTTTTATATAGGGCATAGGGTTAAGGGTAAAATGACATATTATTGGGTTAGAATAATTAGGAAAAGACCCAAAAGCCCCTATAAAAAAAATAACTGTTGGACCCCATCGACGGTTGGACCTATGGTTCCTAGGTCCTTAGACAACTGTACTGGTCAACCGTCGATGGGTTATTGGACCTTAAAATTTGACCCACTTTCTACGGATACCATGTACGATTCGTAGATCTTCCTATGGTCCGTACATGCCATCTGTAGAACCCAACTTTCAAATTATACATGCCATCGTAGGCGCTTTAGCCACCCATCACAAAGTGTAAAGAAATTATACCTTGCATAAAAGCAGTAATGGATAACATGAAATTAAGCAAGTACAAGCAATACCCACTTTGAATTCAACGGCATATTGAGAGTGTCACTGTAATCCTCTACTCATCCTCCTCTCTCCTTAGTTCTTCCTCATCAGTCTCCCTGGACAATCATCATTGACCCTATCATCCTCTCTCTCATCACTATCAACAACTATATATGGTATCATCAACACTCAATTGTTCAGCCATCCCAGAAGGAAACTCAACTTGAGGAATATGATTAGGTACAATCTCAGGGACATCGAGTAGAGGAACCTCGCCCCATAGCATAGAGATGTCCATAGATCGTAGTCGATATGCATCAACCCTCAGAGTACCAATAACAACCATCATGTCAGTCAAGTTGGCTGAACTACCTTCTACTTTCTCTTGCTCTTTCATCCTTATCGTTAGGTTTTCCAATCGCATACCATGTGCGTCTCACACTGAGCCATCCTTAATTTCAAAGAGGCTATATCAACTTCAATAACCCTATCAATCATCGAGGGCATATACTTTTCGACCCTTGCATCCCTCACATCCGTAAACCGGTCAAGATTGCCAATTTGATAAATCATGGCTTGGGTCAAAGGGGACGAGATATAAGAGAAAGGGCAGGTGCAGTTGTAGCACTAGAAGTAGAAGGTATTAAGGAAGGTTGGGGTATCTACTCCACAGAAGGAACGGATAGAGTGGCCTTAACAGTAAGAGTGGCAGGATGGACCACGGGCGTAGTCTCTGGTGGTGGCGGTTCCGCTGAGATGCATCATCCCGTAGATAGTCAACCTCATTCCTTTAGATATTATTGGAGGAGGCTAGGTGATCCTAAAATTAGTCTTCCCCTGAAGGGGAACTTCTGCGTCTTCACACAACTGTGTGATCAAGTCCGTTGGATGGGAGGTATATTCTTGCCTGGCTCTCAATAGCACCTCCTCAATAATAATTTGCGCCTCATTCACCTTTTCTCTATCAATTATCATACCCATTAACACAAACAGTGGATGCTGAAGGATGGACTCATTATGTGACGGCATAATATTACTTTTAATAAACCCAAACCAGTACCAGGCCCAACGTTTAAGTGCTTCTTTTTTTTTATCTTGCATCGTCATCCATCCAATGTGGAGAAATGTCAAAGATGAGCAGTGCCAACCATCCCTTAAGATAGCCAAGGTCATGACCCATGCGTAATGTAAACATATCAGGCTGGTTTGATGGGGTGCCTAAAGCAGTTTTGATGGCACCTGCGTGACATTGAACCATCTTGCCATGCACTTCAAGAAATTGAACCATCTTGCCATGGACTTCAAGCTCTTCTAAGGGCTTTCATACTTTGCCATTTCTCTTATTTTGTAATGTTTGTGCATAAGCAGTGTAAAATTCTCTTACCCAAGCTAGAACATAAGGATTTTGAGGTTTGGTAAACCTCTCAAACCTGCGAAATTTAATGGTGTCACATATTGCTGAGTTGTCACTCATGACACCATTTGTGGAGAGTTGCATCTTTTTAAGAATAGTACACTCTCCAGTAGTCTTAAGTCTGTCGAGGGCCCTTGATTAAATCACATGGAGAACACAAGAAATGGGTGCCTGGGTAGAAGAGGAGTACATCAACTTGGACCTGGCGTCTGTCCTTTTTCTAGCAACTACCTTTTTAGGTTGCTCACACATACGCGTAGAAGAGCGCTGAGTGGTTGGTTATGGGAGAGGAGACTCAGATGGTTCATTGATTGTAATCTCCCTATGCCTTTTCAAATGAGGAGGATAGGAGATAAGCGTCTTTTTGACTCCGTATCAGAAGTCACAACTTGCTTCCCCTTGGTCTTAAACATTTCCTGCAGAGCACAATCACTACAAACATCGAATCGATGATGGTTAGTTGTAATCAAAATCCAGAATCAAGTATAGTTCAAAAATGCTATGAAGCTTGCCTACTAGGAAGGTGGTTTGCCTAACAAGTTAGGCGAGCTCGCTGAAATGGACAGTGCAAAAATTCAAGGGACTCAAGCATGATGGGCGGAGTCAACTCATCTCAGTGATTCACCAAATTGGTTTCGGTGGGCTAGAAAAGTCCGCCAAAAGTAACAATGCAAAATCAAAAGAAATAAGAATAAAGGGTGATGTCCACTCCCACTTGGAAATTCGCTAAGTAGGTTTCGGTAGACTAAGACAAGTCCGTCGAATGGAACAATTCCCCTGCTACACATTCAAGCAAGAAAGGTGATCTAAGTCTTATTCAGCAATTCTTCTAAGCACCTTGGTGGGCTAAGACAAGCCCGCTGAACATGCAATGTTCAGCCAAATGCCTCTTTTCACGAAACAAGTCACAATATGCAACAATACCCGATTCCCCAACAACTTTACAATCTACCCATATGCATTTTCTACACATGGGTATTCAAAATTCCCCAAATAACATAATTTATCACTCTAATTGATGATTTTCTCTTAAGTAAGTCATCACTCCATCTATCGTTGGTCAAAATCATAAAATTGAAGCAAGATCGGGCTAATCAGACTTCATCCACATGAAATTTAATCAACATCCAGTACACTTGAGGACTCAATTTCAACACTCAACCAACACAATCAATTTTGGAAAGTTTAGGCACTGATTTAAATGTTTAACTTATTGGTACAGTTCAATACGATCTATTTAGCACTACCCAACGAAATCAACTAACAATATATTCCAAATGACCTTTAGCACATACATAAAAACAAAACTTTAGGCACAAATAGTGAGATATGAATCGAACACCAACCTCAACTAGACACAAAGTTCAACAAAAGAGGGAACATATGGTTGGATTGCAAAGCACGCAATCCAAATGCACTCTAAGTACTCAAAAACACACACATGAGGCACTCTCACACTAAAATATGGTATTGGAAGCTTAGGGAATCAAAAGAGTTCAAAGATATCAAATGGTTTCTTTTTCTAAATGAAAAGACCCTTGGATTTTTTATGTCAGGCGCGTTAGGCGATCATGACTAACGTCACTAAGTACATTTTGTGAATCGCCGAAGGAGCTGAAGCTCGTAGAAGAGGCCTGAATGAATACCAAACCTAAAGGTTGATTCTTGGAGTCCGCATAGTGTACTTCGGTGGATCACCATTTGGAGCTTAGATCGCCTAAGTTTATAGTACACTTTTTCACATTTTCCATCTCAAAAGGCGGACAAGAATGAGTCTGCACAATGCCTTCGGCGGATCACTGATATAGTTTTGGCATCGCCTAGTTCTTCCTTTACAACACTTTGACTTCCTTTCAACTTGCAGTCACAACACACGTTATTAAAAGACATAAAACAAAAGTAAAACTTGGGCTGCCTCCCTAGAAGCATCTTACTTAAAATCGTGGTACAACATAGTTCTTAATTTCTCAACAATCATTTTTGGGGTTCGGTGTGGAATCATTAGACAATGTTCCCTTTTTCCTAGTATTGAGATGAGTTGAGCACATTTGAGTCTCTAGTTTTTTTATTGTCACCGAATGAGAGGTCACCATTTGAGAAAAGGTGGAGAAGTCATTCTTTAATTCCTTTAACACCTTGTTGAAGATCCTTGTGAGCATATCCTCGATCCGGTTCACTTCCACACTACCTAAATCTTTTGGTCGAGGACGATCATTGGGAAAAATATACCTATCTTTTTAGCCTCCCTATCTCTCCAATTTACACCTCTCCAATCTTTCCAACTACTATCACTTTCCTTGTTCCAACCGTGGTTCCCACCTTATCGTTGGTTGATTGGGTGAGAACNCCCCCCCCCCCCCCCCAATTTGGTTTCCCAAATATTATACTTCCTCATTGTATAATGCCTCAAACGTGGCATCTTCCGGGTACTGCCCACTATTTTTTCCAATTTCATTCACTGATTTCAATCCACCTCCCATGATATCCTTGGACAACAAATCGATCTAAGTCATCATTTTGTCCATGTTCTCATCTTGGTCATGCTCTTTCTATATTTTTTCCTTGTTCATGCTCAGTTTTATAGAAGACATCTGATCCTCTCTAGTATGTCATGCTCGGTTCACTTTGATCATNATTTGGTTTCTCAAATATTATACTTCCTCATTGTACCAATTTGGTTTCCCAAATATTATACTTCCTCATTGTATAATGCCTCAAATGTGGCATCTTTCGGGTACTGCCCACTATTTTTTCCAATCTCATTCACTGATTTCAATCCACCTCCCATGACATCCTTGGACAACAAATCGATCTAAGTCATCATTTTTTCCATGTTCTCATCTTGTTCATGCTCTTTCTATATTTTTTCCTTGTTCTTGCTCAGTTTTATAGAAGACATTTGATCCTCTCTAGTATGTCATGCTCGGTTCACTTTGATCATGTCATCAAGCAACAACAATTTTACCTCATATGGTTGTCATATCATCCCACCTTGGGCAAGTTGATTAGCCACACCTTTGTTGATTGAATCAAGGCTATAATAGAAGTATTGCAACAAAAAATGGTCTAGGACACCATGTGTTGGGCATTGCAAGAGTAATTTATAGAACCACAACCAAGTTTACCTTCAATTCTCTTAAAGTTTTGGATTTGGTCCCTGAGTTTTACTTTTTTCGAGGGGGAAAGAATCTCTCCAAGAATGTTTTTGTCAACTCTTCCGAAGAAGTGATAGAATTATTTGGCAACTCCGCCACCTAGTAGGTTCACCCATCAAAGAGAATGGGAATAACCTTTTTTTTTATAACCATAGAATGGGAATAACCTCAACCTTATGCATTCTTGTAAGATATTTTAGAACACAAATGGCCCACATAGATCCACAAAATTCCAAAGGTGTTAAGGGGGTCTTCATGAGCTAAACGCCCAAACATTCCTCTTAACTGGAGCAGTTGTAGCATTGTTTTTGGTTACATGAAAAATTGTCATCACAGCTGTGGGAGGTAACCGGATAGCTCCCGTGGTCTGAATGACATTCATGGGCTAGTGATTCAAATCACCCGTGTTTTCATTCTGACTGTAGTGACTATCATTGTCATTACCTTGGTCACTCATGTTTTAGACCTGCAAATCAGAAAACAACAACACCAAGCAACAATCTACTACAAGCCTACAACTAAACAAATTTACAAACTGATTTCTCAAATAAAATTCTCAGCCATCATTCCCTGATCGTGGTGCCATTTTTGATAATTGTCAAACTACTCTCTAAAACAATTCAAAAGAGTAAGCAATCATAGTCAAGAAAAATATCCAATGAAGAGTAAGGGTCAAATCCCTAGAGAATGATATAGCGCAGCGAACTCTCTCAAGAAATTTGAAATATAAATCGATTCATTTGTTATCAATAGTCATAACTAAACTAAGATTTCAAAAATTCAAATTTGTAACAAGAAATCTAGGGGTACGGGGATTGGAAATCGATATCACATAAGGGTAATAGTGTTGTTCTATAGTGCTAAACATTTATGGATAGGCTGGGTCATCTTCAATGACATTAATCTTCGTTCGATATCATAGCATCAATTCATATAATCTTTTTTCGGTCTCATATATGTGAAAAACTAAACAACCCAATACGTTACACTATTCTATCTTTTAATACATAAATATGGTAAATAGATCTGACCCATAATCTCTATTTTCAAGCAAATTAAAGACATCAAACCTAAATTGCAAGTATCCAACTAATTACCCACTCCAACCAATTATGTTTGAATGTCAATCTGAGATCGAAAGTAGGAATTAAGTTTGGAACCTTAACCCATAAATTAACCCCATGCTAATTACCCAAATCCATAGATGAGCATCAACAATACAGAGCATAACACAATACCTACTATATTAAATCAACACTCAACCCCATAATTGCACCTCGAGACTTTGAGTTTTAGCCACCTATCACAAAGTGTAAAGAAATTATACTTTACATGAGAGAAACCATGGGTAATATGAAATTAAGAAAGTACAAGCAATAACCATTTTGAATTCAAGTTCAAATTGTCAATTTCAAGAGAAAAAATTGAAAACCCCAAAACTAAAAGTGTTCTTCACAAAGTAAAGTGTTTCTCTCTCTTTAATATTTAGAACTCTCTAATAATATTCACACCCTTCTTTCTCTCTCCTTTGGGATACTTAAAATTTCCCAAAATTTGGCCCAAAACTCATTGTGTGTCCCATTTGGTGACGTTAGTCGGGCACCTCGAGCACATTCGGTTGATTACTAATTTCTCCTTAGCTTGCCTTTCTCTTGCTTTAGGCTTCAGGTGTTTGAACCTCAATCACCGAGCTCGTTCGAGTCCTCCTTTAACATTCGGTGGATCATTGAGTACCACCTTTGTTTGCCTTTTAAACCTTCAATTTTTCTCCAAATTGTCACTTTCAGCGATAGTCTCCTTGTTTGCCCTTTTTCATTTAGTGAGTCGCCATTCATATTTGAGTTTGTCGACCTACCTTAATTAATTTAGTTCTTGTACACTATCAATTTGGGTGAGTTCATGCCACTTAGGTGATCCTTCCTTCTTGTTAGGTGATCAACAATGTGGAATTTACACTTTTCATATTCTTGGTCATTCTTTAGAACATTCATCCTTTCCTTGTCCCTTGGCCTTCAAACCTGCAAATCATAAAGATAACATTAGAATATGCATAATTACGCATTGAGGACACTAATTGTTGAACTAAATAGGCCTCAAATAATTGTAATTCTACTAGTCATCAGGACCCACAATGATTCCTCCCTTGTTAGGCATGGATTAGATAGGACTTACCCACTTACTATCACCAATAGGATAAACCACCCCAACATCCAACCACTTTATGATATGCTTCTTGAAAACTTCTTGAATGGGTGGATTCAGTCTCCTCTAATGCTCAATGTTTGGTTTACACTAAGGCATGAGTTGAATTTATGAGAACAAATGCACGGTGGAATGCATAAAATGTTAGCAATAGTCCATTCAATCGCCCTCTTGAAATGCCTCAACACTGATATCAAAGCCTCTACTTTCCCTTCAGTTAGATCAACAACAAAGATGATTGGAAAAGTATTGTTTTGGCCTAAAAAAACATACCTCAAGTGAGATGAGAGAGCTTTTAGTTCAAACTTCGAGGGAATATCAATGGATAGTTTTGCATGCGGGGTCTCCCTATTCTTCATATTCAGATCTAGCTTCTATGGTGCCAGATTAAACTTCCCAATTCTATCAAGTGCATTCACCATTTCATCATAATCTATAAGGTGCTTTACATCAAAATTAATGATCATAACTGATAATGCCTCAACATCTAATATTTCTTCAACTGGTATTTTTTGTTTCTCCTGAGTTGTGACATTCACAACAGACACCATCTTGAGATCATTTTGATGAGAAATTGACTTTCAAATATTGAAAGTTACCTCTTTATTATTCAATCTAAACTTTATCTGCCATCTCTTTATATCAACTAAAGCACACCCAGTTGCAAGGAATGGTCTCTTTAAGATGATGGCCACTTCAAAGTCAACCTCAAATCCAAGATCACAGAGTCCACAGGAAATATGAACGCCTCAACTTTAACCGGAACATACTGAAGAACACCAATTTGTTTCTTAACGCTGCGATCAGCTATAAGTAGTGGCATTGCAGTAGGTTTAGGGGCTCTAATGCCCAACGTTTGAACACTTATAGAGGCATCAAGTTAATGCTAGCACCCAAGTCATATAGGGCTTTAGCAAAACATAATGCATCAATCGTACAAGGAATGATGAACGCTCTAGGATCCGCTTTTTTTGCACGAAAGATGTGGTAGCAATAGCACTATAATGTTGCAACTTCTCATCTTCTTCAAAATTTGAGACCCTCTTTTTAGTCACTAGATCCTTAATGAACTTAGTATAGCTCTACATATATTCTAGTGCTTCAATCAAGGGAACGTTAATTGAGAATTGTTTCAACATCGAGATGAACTTGTGATATTTTCCTTCCTCGGTCTTCTTAACTAATATTTAGGGAAAAGAAGGAAGAGGTCGAGACATCAAAATTATCTTTTGAGTGGCTTCCTCTTCTTTCCAAACATGATCTTTGGGCTTCTCCACTTCTTCAACTTCGGTATTGTTAGGTTCCCTCATACTTTCCACTTCGGTAGGCATAAAAGGATCTATGGTCTGCTTTCCACCTTGAGTAGTGACTACCATCCATTGCCCATCATTCTACAAATTCTGGACTGTATTACTAGAGAGTGTTCCTTGATAATGTTTTAAATCACCCACCTAGGGTGGTGGAGGAACATGAAGGAGTGGAAGAGATAACTCCTCTTCCACCGACAACTACTAGCTCTAAGGGGTCACGCATAACAACCAACTCAAATGGTCTTCGAAGAGGACTACTTATATTTGGATGGGGCTAGAGCCACCAAAGCGATCATGCTACCAATAATACCTCCATGTGTGAAGTTCACAATTACTAGCACGATGATTCAATTTCTGAACTTGAAGGGAATGTTCAGAGGTGCGGCTAGTGATGATGCCAACCAGCATCTAATGAACTTTGTAGCAATCTACAAATCATAGGAAATCCTTAGGGTTAGTCAAACCGCTATGAGGCTGAGGTTATTTCCGTTGTCTCTGACTAGGGAGGCGACAAACTGGTTGAATGAATTGCCAGATGACTCAATTAGTACTTGGGCTGAACCAAATGAAGCATTCTTGGAAAGGCTTTTCCCTCAAACCAAAGATCTGCAAATGAAGGATGAGATAGGGACTCACAAGCAACTACCAGGGGAAGAAATACATGACACTTGGTGGAGATTCAGCCAAAAGCTGAAGAAGTGCCCAAACCATGGCCTCACCGAAAGACATTTAAAGCAAGCATTCTATAGATCACTTAATTTTGTTACTAAACCTATTATTGATGCAGTGTGTGGAGAATCATTCATGAGGAAGCCATTCCTGGAGATTATGATATTAATGGTCTCTAAGAACAATAGAGCATGGCACACCAGAGCTGCTGAGGTAGGGGATCTTGGGTTTACATTTGAGCTCTCAGCTGAGCAAAAGAAGCGGGAAGAACAAAGGGACCAGGATATGGCCCACCTGAGGAATCAGATGGATCTCCTCACAAAACACATCATGTCAGGTAGAGAAGGTAAATGTTGCTGGTGCTTCAAACAAGTATGAAGATCAAGACAACGACTTAGATGAAGAGGCCAAATACTTGGGTAATCAGGGGTTTCTAGAATTATAACTTGGGAAACCAATGATATAATTCAGGATATCAAGGTGGGAGCTACCAAAGAGAGGGGCAATATCAAAGGTTAAGAAATCGAGAGCAAGGAAACTGGAAGAACATAGATGGGTACAAAAACTGTAGTGGTGTGTACATACCTCCACGTAATAGAGATTGAGCGGGGAATAGTTCCAGTGGGTCCAAAATAGAGGAAATATTGGCTAAGATGCTTCAAAAGGTTGAATCAACTGATGCAGGCATCAAAGAAATGAAGAGTAATTTCTCTAGTATGAGTCAATTGGTGGATTCTCACACCACTTCCATCAAACAATTGGAACAACAATTGGGACAATTGTCAGTTTTGCTCAATTCGAGAAAGAATGGTTCACTACCTAGTGAAACTATTCAGAATCCAAAAAAGGATGGACAGTGCATGGCGATTACCATATGAAGTTGTAAGATCTTTACTGAATTAAAGCCTGCGGGTATTGAGCAGGAATAGAGCATAGAGAGCAATGAGGAAGCAGAAGTTGAGGCGAAAAATATGACTGATGCAGAGGTGGCTGAACCAAGAGTGACTTTGAACTTGTTATTTCCACGACCCCTCTTAATTGATATGAGAAAGGAGTTCCAATGCTTGAATGAAGTACAAATTACTTTGATTCAATCATACATCTTGGAATCAGCTTAAGTATTCCTTTGTTCTTTAATTTTTTTCAACTCATTTATTTTATCTAATTTATATCTAATCTATTTTTTTGGCCTGGCTAGGTAGGATAACCGAGCCATTCCTTTTTCTTTTGGATAGCAGATTGTGCAAAACCACTAAATAAAAAAATCTATTCAATTAGCATTTCACCTCATACGACTCCTCGTTCAATTCTTTCAAATTCATTGGATCCTTTTCCTCATTCGAGAATCCCCCCTTCTTCCACTCCACCCCGAAGAGTAACTAGGACCAATTTAGTCACGTTTTGATTTTCCAACTGAACACTATCCATTTTTTATTATTCTCAAAGATAAGATTATTACCCAAACCGAATGGGAAGAAGAGGGTCACCCAAACTGCGGTCCACTTTTTACGTTTGTTGAGCATTGGGCTCCCAGAATATGACATCCTTGGGGTTTCCTATTTGATTGTATAAAAAAGGACCAATGAATTGGAATTTCCCTATTGGTCAAGGTCATTCCGGGGCAAGCAGATCATTTATGATGAAGAGGATGAGCTTCAAGAGAATGATTTGGGGTTCTTGCAGAGTGGAACCATGCAGTACCAGACACGAGATAAATCTCACAGACTTTTTCAAATAAGCCAATTCATTTGGGACCCTGTAGATCCACTCTTTTTCCTATTCCCTCCACAATGTAATAATATTCCTGACTATTGTATCAACAACCCAGTGTGAAGACACCGTTTGTATCATGATCAGTCTCAATCACTCACATCTAAGGGATTCCTCGATTCGGGTCGAAAAAGCAATGTCACTCGATCATTATCAAACTGACTGCAATCTTTTTATGTCCCTGAAGATCCCACCAGAGTGCCCTCTACTTCTAGTAGACCATGAACGAGATCAGAATAATTCTCAACGAGTCCATCAGAAGTGATCCCTTTTTTTCATCGGGTACAAATAAATTATCAATCATCTAAAGAATGAAAAACAATAGAGAAAAATCGACTATCAAAATCAAACCGATGAACATCGCATTACAAATGTGATGATCTAACCTTTGAGCTAAGAAGGCCCACACACAAAAATCTTATATGTCTAGTAATTGAGTAAATTACTGGAATTGGAATATTAGTTATTAACTAGTCAATATTCTAGAGCCGACCAAGGTAAAAGAAACAATGGTAGAGGTAGCTTTGCCTTTACAACATTTACCCAGACCTCTTCCTCCATTTCCTCAAAGGTTCAAGAAGAAAGCTGAAGATAGGAAGTTTGNTTTGTAATGCGATGATCTAACATTTGAGCTAAGAAGGCCCACACACAGAAATCTTATATGTCTAGTAATCGAGTAAAGTACTGGAATTGGAATCTTAGTTATTAACTAGTCAATATTCTATTGAATATTCTAGAGCCGGCCAAGGTAAAAGAAACAATTGTAGAGGTAACTTTGCCTTTACAACATATACCCAGACCTCTTCCTCCATTTCCTCAAAGGTTCAAGAGGAAAGCTGAAGATTGGAAGTTTGTAAAGTTCTAGCGATGCTTAGGCAATTATCAGTAAACATTTCGTTAGTAGAAGCTTTGGAGCAGATGCCAGGATATGCTAAGTTCATGACGGACTTAGTTACAAAGAAGAGAGTTGTGAGTTTTGAACTGACCGACAACGTTCATCATTGTAGTGCTATTGATACATGATCCTTAGTGTAAAAGAAGGAGTACCTAGGTGCATTCACTATCCGATGCACTATCGGCGGCTCGAGTTTGCAAAATCCCTATGTGATCTGGGGGCAAGCATCAATCTGATGCCATTAGCTATATATAAACAATTGGGTTTGGGTGTTCTAAAACCCACTGAAATGTGTTTGATTATGGTAGATAGGTCAGTGAAGCGACCTATGGGTATTTTATGCGATGTGCTTGTACAATTGGATAGTTTTATTTTTCCTGCTGACTATATAATTTTAGACTTCGAAGTAGATTTTGAGGTTCTCATAATTTTAAGTAGACCATTTCTGGCTACAGGTAAAGCTCTGGTTGATGTTGAGAGTGGAGATCTAAAATTCAGACTTAACAATGAATTAGTGAAGTCCAAAGTTTGTAAGTCTATGAAGCAACCACAAGATATGAGTGTAGTGTCTACAATTGATATTATTGATGAGGGTGAGCCAGAAGCTTCAATTGAAGAAATATTTGTTGTGGAGACTATTGCGGCAGTAATAATGAATTTTGAGGAAGACTTCTAGGATGATTATATGGAGACTCTAAATGCCCTGCAAGGCATAGGTCACACTCATACTCGCCAAAGATGTTAGACTTAGACTTGAAAAATAGGCCAAGTCCTCCAACAAAGACATCTATTAAGGAGCCGCATGTGCTTGAGTTGAAACAGTTACCCAACTACCTGAGGTATGTCTTTTTGAGTACTAATAACACATTGCCAGTTATTTTGGCCGTAGATCTTAATGTTGAACAGGTGCAAGCAGTGGTAAAAGTCTTGATAAGGTTCAGAAGAGTAATTGGGTGGACCATTGCTGATATCATTGGAATACCTCCGGGTATTTGTACTCATAAAATCCAGCTTGAGAAAGATTGTAGCCCAAGTATAGAGCACCAGAGGAGGATAAATCCACCAATGCAAGAGGTAGTTAAAAATAGATTATTAAGTGGTTGGATGCAGGAGTGGTATACCCCATTTATGACTGTCATTGGGTTAGCCCAGTGTAGTGTGTGCCCAAGTAGGGTGGAATAACAATGGTTGCAAATGAAAAGAATGAGCTAATTCCACAGAGACCAGTTACAGGTTGGCTAGTGTGCATGGATTATAAGAAACTGAACAAGTGGACGTTGAAAGACAACTTCCCAATGCCATTCATGGACCAGATGCTCCATAGGTTGGTGGGTAAAGGTTGGTACTATTTTTTAGATGGATACTCTGGCAATAACAAGATATCAATTGCTTCTGAAGATTAAGAGAAAACAACTTTTACATGTCCTTATAACATTTGCATTCAAACGTATGCCATTTGGACTGTGTAATGCACCACCAACTATTCAGAGGTGTATGATGTCCATCTTCTCGGACATGGTAGAGGACACTTTGGAAGTGTTCATAGATGATTTCTCTCTGGTAGGTGACACCTTTAATGACTGTTTGTCAAATCTTAGCAGGCCACTATAGAGATGTGATTAGGATAACTTGGTGCTTAACTAAGAAAAATGTCACTTCATATTCAAGGAAGGCATAGTCCTCGGCCATAAGGTGTTGCAGAAAGGATTAGAGGTAGACAAAGCAAAGATTGAGGTAATCGAAAAGTTACCCCATCTATTTCTGTAAAGGGAATTCAGAGTTTTTTGGGGCATGCATATTCCTATAGGCGTTTCATCAAAGACTTCCAAAAAATTGCACACCCTTTGTGCAAACTGTTAGAGAAATGAAATTCGTTTTTGATGATGCGTGTATAAAATATTTTGAGTGCCTAAAGGCAAAACTGGTCTCAGCCCCAGTGATCATTGGCCCAGACTGGTCAGAACCATTTGAAGTAATGTGTGATGCAAGTGGTATTGCCTTAGGAGTTGTACTGGGGCAAGAGCGAAACAAGATCTTTCACCCAATCTACTACGCTAGCCTTAATGGAGTGCAACGAAACTACACTATCACTGAGCAGGAGTTACTTGTCGTAGTGTATGCATTTGAGAAGTTCAGGTCCATTGTTGGGTACTAAAGTGATGACTCACACTGACCATACAACAGTGCGGTACTTAATGGTGACTAAAGACGTAAAGCCAAGATTGATAAGATGGGTGTTGTTACTTCAAGATTTTGACTTTGAAGTCAAAGATAGAAGAAGTTGTGAAAATCAGGTGGTTGATCACTTGTCCAGGCTTGAGGCAGAAAAGAAAGAAAAACTTGAGTTAGACATTAACGACTCATTCTCAGATGAGCAGGTATTAACTGCCACTCTTGATCTCATTTCTTGGTTTGCTGACTTTGCTAATTATCTTGTTAGTGAGTTAATGCCTGAAGGGTTGACATTTCAACAAAGAAAGAAATTCCTATATGATATGGGTAAGTACTTCTAGGATGAACCTTATTTATACTGGGTGTGTGCTGATAACATCCTCAGGTGATGTGTACTTGAAGCTGAAATGTTGAGTATCTTAGAAGATTGTCATTCCTCTCTAGTAGGTGGTCACCATAGGAGTGCACATACTATCCACAAGGTATTCCAAAGTAGATATTATTGGCCTACAATCCATCAGGATTCATTTGACTTGGTTAAAGGCAGTGATGTGTGTCAATGGCAAGGAGCTATCTCTCGTCGTCATGAGCTACAAATGATACCCATTCTGAAGGTTGAATTGTTTGACATGTGGGGGGATCGATTTCATGGGACCATTTGTAAGCTCCTATGGGAAGAAATATATACTGGTGTCAGTGGACTATGTGTCTAAATGGGTTGAGATTGTAGCCTTGCTGAAAAACGATAGTGAAAATGTTGCAGATTTTCTGAAGAAGAACATATTTTAAAGATTTGGCACACCTAGAGCCATTATCAGTGATGGAGGCTTGAACTTCTGTAATAAAGTGTTCAACGCCCTTTTGGCTAAATATAGGGTGAAATAGCACAAAGTGACGACACCGTACCACCCACAACTAAGTGGTGAAGTGGAAGTGTCAAACAGGGAGATCAAATCAATATTGACTAAGACAGTGAATACCAATAGAACAAATTAGGCAAGGAAGTTAGATGATGCTGTATGGGCATATCAGATAGCTTTCAAAACACCCATTGGTATGTCACCATATCAGTTGGTGTTTGGAAAGGCATGTTAGCTGCCGGTGGAACTGGAACATAAAGCTCTGTGGGCACTGAAGACGTTGAACTTGAATTGGAATGAAGCAGTGAGAAAACCAGNGCCCTTTTGGCTAAATATAGGGTGAAATAGCACAAAGTGACGACACCGTACCACCCACAACTAAGTGGTGAAGTGGAAGTGTCAAACAGGGAGATCAAATCAATATTGACTAAGACAGTGAATACCAATAGAACAAATTGGGCAAGGAAGTTAGATGATGCTCTATGGGCATATCAGACAACTTTCAAAACACCCATTGATATGTCAACATATCAGTTGGTGTTTGGAAAGGCATGTTATCTGCTGGTGGAACTGGAACATAAAGCTCTGTGGGCACTGAAGATGTTGAACTTGAATTGGAATGAAGCAGTGAATCTGAGATTAGATCAAATCAATGAAATGGATGAATTCCGTTTGAGAGCTTATGAGCGATTTGCACTGTATAAGGAAAGGATGAAATGGTATCATGATAAGCATATTGAGAAAAGAGATTTCAATCCTGGTGACTTAGTGCTACTTTTCAACTCGAGGCTTCACTTATTTCCTGGGAAATTGAGATCCAAATAGTTTGGGCCATCCAAAGAAACTCAGGTATTTTAGTCTGGTGCTATTGAACTTGAGAACGAAAAAAGTGAGAGGTTCAAAGCAAATGGCCAGCGAGTCAAAGCATACTTGGGAGTCCCAAATGAGGTAAAAATAGTTGAGGAACACAAGCTTGATGAAGTCCTAGTAATCAAGTACCCTGCGTCGCACCGCGATGTTCAATTGTGCACTATTTGAAAGGCAACCCATGATCGAAATAGTAATAGGTAGTTTAAAGTTTTGCATAATTTCATTATTTTTATAGTTTCATGGTGTGTACATGTGTGCAGGAAAGAATTGGAAAGGTAGGAGAAAAGTTGAAGTCTAGAAAGTTGTCACGAGCAGCAAGACGAGTCGTGGTGCTCTTCATGAGCATCTTCAGGGCCCGTGAAGCTTACAGGCCAACAACAGGAGCCTACTGGAAAATGCATAAAATGGTTCAAGGAAGGGTTTACGGTTTGTTTGACCTCAAATGGACCGTATAGCCTCTCGTTAACCTACAAGTAAGTTTTTCTTCCAAAGTAAGGTCCACGACCACTCACACGAGACGTGGTGCTCTTCACGAGCACTCTCATGATCCGTTACGAGTAACTCGACAGTGATGCCTGACCCGACCCGCGTGACCCGATAAACCAAGGGTTGGTTTTAAATACATCCCTAGTGCCAAGAGTCGGGTTTTCTCACTTTATCTCCATTTGTAACGTCTCCCTTCACCACTATAACCATTTTTCATCATCCATAACTCCAAAATCAAGAGAAAATCAAACCCTNTTACAGTGTCGAAAACAATTTGATATTGCCTCTTGCTGAACATTTCTTGTCCAAGCAGGGATTGCTAAATAGATAACATCCAAAACATTAATCTTTGTTGGATCAGTTTGTACCACTCCATAGCCTTCTAATATCCTACGATAAAATCTGTTACGATAATACATCTTGAAAGTTCTTATTATCCTAGAATCACAAGGTTGAATTTTGGATGTCATGTTGGGTGGTAAGAAAAACAATTCAACATTTTGTAGTCCTTTAATATTCTAATATGGGCTGGACAATTATCTACCATAAGCAAAACTCGTCTACCATGCATTTTGTGGTCAAACCAACAAATATTTCATCAAAAAACACAATTGTCATCCATGCTCTTTTGTTTGCACGATAGTGACAAATCAATAAATATGATGCATAAATTAGTAAGATACAATGATTTTGATCTATTCATTGTACTTTATGTATAATATTTTTTTATGTGAAATCAATAAATATGATACATAAATTAGTATGATACAATGATTTTGATATAATCAAAATTAACCTTCATTAAATCTCAAACAATTCTTTAAATTAATAAATATTAATTTATTGATTAAATAATATCTCTATAAAATAATAAAATTTTATGGTCCCACCTATATTAATTTATAGGTTTTACTGTTTTTAGGGTTGTTCGGTTTTAGGTATGATTGAAATGAAGGCAACTGCATGCTAGATCATGATTAATTAAGTAGATCTTGTTGAGTTCTGTAAATTAGTTGCATCCATGTATGAGAAAGCCTTAATAAATTGTTGTCGTGTGCTGTTAATTGAGGAAATATGGCTAAGTGAGCATATGGGAGGAGAGTGATTGAGAAATTGGCCTAAGTGTAAGTACACGAGGGGCTTCACGAACCGTGTAAGGAGACACGGGCCGTGAAACCCTTCGTGAACCACACATAGGTGATAAATTTGTCACTTACTAAAATCACGAGAGCCTAAACGACTCGTGGTTCACTTCACAGGTCGTGAAGCCCTCCGTGAACAATAACCAGTGGAGTAGGCTAAAACACTTGTGCATTGTGTCATGCTCACAGGGCCCAAAACGATTCGTGGTACTTACCACAGCCAGTGTGGCACTCCATTTTTTAAAAAACCAATTTTTTTTCTCTTTTATTAATTTTAGTTTTCATGTATTTTCATTGCGTGACCTTTCCCGATGACAGATTGGGTGATGACATTCTTAAGTCAAGGAGTCACATTGTATAATTACACAAGGGAAGATTGAGTACTAACCCGTTAGTGAGTTAGTTAATTAATGTAATTATTAACCCGCTGCTTTCTCAGGTACAATGGCACCAAGGCAAAAGACCGCATAGCTGCATGTTTCACCGCCTCCTTCCTCAGCTCAGAGTTCAAATGCAGAGGAATATGGTGGCTCCGAGGTCAGGATAAACATGGGGATCAAAGATCACTCCCCCCGAGCTACTAGATCTCAGACAACAAGAGCTACTGTGCCGCACACTCCTTCCCAATCTAAAGAGGAAGGCAGTGAATCCGAAAGTGAGCAAGGGTCTGATAGTGAGTCCCATGACACTACCATTGAACCTCAACCAGAGAAGTATGCAGAGGACGACACTGGAGTGTAGGAGGATGATGATGCCCAAGAGGTTGATGCCAATGATAGAACGGGGGAACCGATGGTGCAATATGTCAAGAAGCAAGAGTCTGACCCGGTAGTGAGGCACAGACCATTGACTACTTTTGCCGGATAAGGATAGTCCCTAGGTTAGAGGGCGTCTTTGAGCACGGAATAGTGTCGAAGGCTAGAGGCTTTGGCAGGCGACCTATTATGCCCAAATCTAGAGTAGTAGTGGCAGATATCCAGGCATTCCCAAAAATCTATAGGCTCTTCCAAATGCATCAGTTTGACTGGATGAACAACACATCGGGAGAGTTTACACGCCACCTGACTAGAGAGTTCTACGCCTCTTATGCAGCAACACATATGAATTTTGTTGCAGACACTGAAATGAAAAAGAGGGGGAGGATAGCAGTCGTAGTCACTTGGGGACCTTTAGACACAGTGTCAGCGATGGGTCAGTCCGTGGACATCTCTAAACCAATAATCAACAGGATGCTACATGGCCTAGAGTACACGACACCAGCCTCAGTGCGGTTATTTGAAGGCAAGCACCACACAATGACTAGTGACACAGAGATGGAGGATTCGAGTTCGCAGGAGCGCATCATGCGATGGATTATTGGTTATATTGACACAGAGGGAGCAGGTGCAACATGTGTGTTAGTGGCACAGGTGGAAATTATAAAGTCATCACTCTCTTTTCCTAGTGGGTAGTAGTATGTGATCAGTTGTAGCCTACAGTTAATGATAACACACTGTCACTATCACTTGCATCATTGGTTTTCTGCCTCATGGCCGGATACCCAGTGAATGTGGGCTGGATCATTGCCACCAAAATGTGGGACAAAGCACTAAATGAAAGAGCAGGTTTACCAATTCCCTGTCTTATAGGGAAACTCTATTTGCAGGCAAATATTCCATCGAATAAGTTGGTGGGCAAGTGGGTAGAAGCATCCAAAGTCACTATGGCATCGAAGATAAATGATGTCGTTAACTATCTTACTAGGTTGAGAGCAGGGCCGATTGGACCGTTAGCGGTTGTACCATATGTGTCGCTGGACATTCCAGGAGCTGAGAGAGGTACTAAACAGGGTGAATCTTCTCTGCCTGCTACGGGAGCACCACCACCAGCTTCATCTGCATAGGCAGCATGCACTTTTGTGACTATTTCTAGTATGATTTTTGAGCATTTGGTTGTAGAGAAGAGACAGACCTGGTCCATAGTAGACCAAATTATGCTCAAACTACCTAAGGTAGTACATAGAGATGTGTTAGCTACGGAAAAATGACTGAAGGATAAGATGAGGAAAGAGCTTGCAGTGCTTAAGAACCGGATGGATGGTCTAGAGGTCTATGTGAATAATTAACTACTTGTTGTAGGTTCTATAGATGCTGAGGCATTGAAGGCGCAATTGGCTGAGATGTGAGCTGACATTGCTAAACTGGCCAAAAATCCCATTACTATGCCCCCTTCAGTTGTGTTGGCATCCTTTATGAGCCTATTTAGTGAGCCTCCCACTAATCAGGTGCTTGACGACATTTGGGGTGATGTAGCCAAACGACATCCGATAAGAGAAATAAAAGGATGTGGGTTTTGATGAGGAGCAGCAAACAGATCTCTCCAAAGAGGAAATGAGATAGATCAAGAAAGCATGGAAGGAAGCTAAGAGATTAGTAAGAGAAGAAGCAACACGAGAGCAGCAAAGGCGTGATGCAATGACGTCTGGCGCTTTTGGTAGTACTATACCAGACCCGATTGATAGCAGTTAGTTGGTGCCTATTCAGGCATCTAAGAGTGCACCAATTGATAAGGGTGCCACCATCCCTTCGACTACTGGCGCTTAGAGCGACATAGTTATACCCCTCATCAAAGCCCTTGTTTTGTATTCATTTTTTCTTTGAGGGAAAAGTCATTTTGATTGGGGAGGAGGTGGTAGCAACATGCCATTAAGTGATTAGAATGGATGGAGGTTGGCTCTGTTTTGTGTTTTTATTATGTCTAAAATCGTGAAGTTTTTGTTGTTTTTGAGTTGTGGATAATTACTAGCAACAGCTAAATCTTGGATTTTGTGTTGTGTCTGAAATAATAAGAAATACATCCACATTCTAAAAATCTGACCGATAGGCTCTTTGTACGACATCTTAGATACACACGTATTGCGCATTGCAAGCTTGGAACATAAATCGGTTAACTAAAATGTTAAAAGGTGTAAACATGTGTCATGTGAGTGTGAGGTTTGCATGAAGTTTAACAGTTGATGTAGAAACTAGAACTTGCCCGAGTAGTCTTGCTAGAATATGAAAATAACTGGATAGGAAGTGGTCATTAGGCCAGATTTGTTAAGTCCACTAAAAACCAAAAATAACTACCAAATGAAATCATGAACCCTTGAACCCCATTTGAGCCTTGAAGACAATTTTATTCTTACCCATTTGATATCATATCCTTGGCTCTCCGAAGACACGATGCCACAACTCAACCTAAAATCCTAAGTTGACGGTGATCACACCCCAAGTAGAAAGGAAAGCTTAAAAAGATTGTATCCTCAGTCATTTCGAATGCACAAAGTCAAAAGGCTCGCTTGAACAACCATAGTGTGTTTGGTTCAAAGAAAATGGTAGTATATATATAAAAAAAGAGAAAAATATGGTGTGGCTGCTAGGATGTGCTGAAATTATCTCTTAGATAAAGTTGTGTGCTAATTAAGACTTTGAAAGACCAAGGTAAGTTAGTCACTCACAAAACCATAAATTCCACTACCTAGCCCGAGCCTATGTTATACTGATCCTATTCCAGTTGTTTGATAGATAGAGAATAGAAAACAAGGGCAAGCCTATGGTCTTTTTTGTTTGCAGTGTCAGAAATTCTCCTGGAGCGTGAATATATAGATTAGTCCTAACTATCATGTGTGAGGGACTTCTTTGGTGTGAGGGAACTATGTTTGCATTTGATAGTTAAATTTTGTTAGCTCATAATGGATACTAGCATAAGCATGATTAACTATGAGTAATGGGATGTCATACATTGATCCTTGCATGTTTGATAGATGGTTTTGGACAAAAGTGTTGGATGAGATAGTTATTGCATGCTAGTAGTGTGTCCTGGGTATTTGATGAGTATGGGATTTTGACTCATTTAGGGCTTGTTATTCATAGTATTAGTGTCCTTGATGCCTATTTTGTGCTCTAAACTGATGTTTAAATGCTAATTTGCAGCTGTGAAGGCAAAAGAGCAAGCCAAGGACATTACCGGGTAAAAAGGAGCGGAAAAGATGAAAAAAATTGAAGATAGTGAAAATTGACAACCGCCAAAGCCACTTGGCGATTTGAATGGAACTTTAGCTCGCCAAATGTTACAGCATGCCAGCCCTAGGGAAAAACCAACTTGGCGATGGAATTGAACCTTCGACAAACCGCCAAATGGATCTGCAACAAAGATTTTGATCGCCTAAAGTTACATGGTCTGAATAGTGAAGATTCAAGGAGAAACAACGATGGAGAAGAACATTTGGCGCATCGCCGAATTGGTCATTGATGCTTGACTAACTCCACTGAATGACCCCGAAGACAAAAATATGGGAATCTATTAATTGATTTCTAAAAAGAGAAGAAGGGAGTTTTGAATTTTTTTGAGAGTTGTAGCGAGTGTTGTTTCCAGTTCCGAGATTTGATCAACCTTTATTAGTTTTCGAGAGTTTTCAAGTAGATTTTCAATTTGGGTTTTGATTAAAAGCTAATTTTGAGCATTGCAAAGACTTGGATTATACTACCTCGCTTATGGAGAACGTAGTTGGTAATATTTTCCTACTTTTTATTATGTTTGTCTAAAACCCCTATTCTTGGAGGTATGATGATATGATTAATTACTTTAATTAGCTTATGGGTGTTAGTAATTACTAATTTAATTGTTATTTTGAAGTGAGTTTGATTGATAATTGAGTTTTAACTCATGAATTGTAGTTGCAAATGCAGTTCTTGTCTAGTATTTTATGCTTGCTTGAGAAAGAGGTTTTAGAATTAAGCTTATCGATTGACAAATACAAATAAACAAATGAAAATAATCGCCAATTAAAGTTATCTTCACTCATTAAATAAGATACAAAGCTTAACCAAATATTCATTTCAATTAAATTATAAATAAAACAAAACTATAATAAAACTAATCATATGATTACATCAAATTTCATAAATAAATTAAAGATTTAAGGCAAAGTTATACCTCAAATGAAGAAAATAAGTATCGCAAAACCTTGACCGAAGCTCGATTGAAACACCCACAAATCTTTTGTAGATTGTATGGAGTGATATATATATTTTGTTGGTATGAATATAAAGAAGAAGTAAGAAAAGATATGAATGTGTTGGTAAATTTTTGAAAGAAGAATAAAATAAAAATGGAGTTTTTTCCTATTCTTTTCTCGTGACTTTGTGTGCAGCGTGTGTGTGTTTTTTTTCTTTTGTATCTGATAGTTGGGTATATGTAGTAGTAGTAGTAGCATGTGTGTGTGTGTGGTGTGAGGGAGTGTGGTGTGTTGTGTGCAATTGGAGGGGTAGTGGGGTAGTAGTATAAGGGTAATGGGTAGTTTAGGTTAGTTTTTAATTTTATTTTTATTTTTATATAATATAATGTAATATTATTTAGTTATTTTTAAACTAACAAAGATTGAGTAGCTAATAATAAATTATAAATAAGAAATACTAGTTTATATATAAAAATAAAACATATTTTTTTTGTTAGTTTTAAATCTTTTAAAAAAAACTCACTAAAATAAGACAAAATTAAAATATCTAACTTAGACATAAAAGAAACATTTAAGGATTAAAAATCGTGTAAAATCTTATGTTCGGTCAAAAATTACGTGTCTATAGTTTGCCCCTCTTTGACTGGAAACACGAAGAGTTTTCAGGCAAAGAACTAGACAAAGTGACAAGTTTTGACCGGACTCTTATTTGAAAGACAAATTTGTGCGACCGATTCTTGATTTTGGACATCCTACATATCCCGAGTTGTAAGGGAATCAGGTCACATGTAGTTCAAGGAGATGGGGTGATGAGTTGGAAGTTAAGTGAGGTTCCATCGAGGCCCCAATTCTCGTCTCTTATCCTTGATTACAAAAAAAATGAAAACTAATAGTCAAAAGGAAAATAAAAGTACAAGCCACTATCTATTCAACTTCTCTTGAGTCTACACTTGAGTCTTGACTTTCAGATATCACCTTGATTTTTTGGGTGAGTATCTTGATCTTGAATTGAATTCGATGCTTAACTTGCCACTTAGAGTGAGTTTTTGTCAATCTTCGAAATGACAATTTGAATATGTTATTGAATGACTGCATGTTTTCTTGATTAGAAGCTGAATAGAAATAGATGTGAGGAAGTCAAGCTGTTACATGCATTGAAGAAGATGATTCTGGCTATCATGGGATTGATCATTCTGAAAAGAGTTGAAACTTTGTTCTTGAATTTCAAATCTATGTTTCGCTTGAAGAAACCTAAAAACCATCACAAGCAAAAGAAATACACAAAAAAAATTGCCCCAGTTTTCACTAGAAAACTTTTGTGAGTTATTAGTACATGTAATTTTTTTTAAAAATAACTTAGACTAGGAAGTGTTTATCCTAGGAGAAAAATATAAATAAAGGTCTCAGACTAAGAAGTGTTTATTCTAGGACAAAAATATAAATAAAGGTCTCAGACAAAGAAGTGTTTATTCTAGGAGAAAATAACTAAATCTCATTATGTAGGAGGGTCCTGCTAATCCCATTGTCCAGGAGGGTTCTGCTACACTAAATCCCATTGTCCATGAGGGTACTACTATACTAATTCCAATTGTCCAAGAGGGTCCTGCTACACTAAATCCCATTGTCCAGGAGGGTCCTGCTACACTAAATCCCATACCCAGGAGGATCCTGCTATACAAATTCCCATTGTCCAAGAGGGTCCTGCTATACTAATTCCCATTGTCCAGGAGGGTCCTGCTACACTAAATCCCATTGTCTAGAAGGGTCCTGCTACACTAAATCCCATTGTCCAGGAAGGTCCTGCTATACTAATTCTTATTGTCCATGAGGGTCCTGATATACTAATTTCCATTGTCCATGAGGGTCCTACTACATCCCATTATCCAAGAGGGTCCTGTTATACTAATTCTCATTGTCTATAAGTGTCCTGCCACATTAAATCCCATTGTCCAAGAGGGTCCTGCTACATCCCATTGTCCAGGAAGGTCCTGTTATACTAATTCCCATTGTCCAGGAGGGTCCTGCTACATCCCATTGTCCATGGGGGTCCTGCTATACTAATTCTCATTGTCCAGAAGGGTCCTGCTCTATCCCATTGTCTAGGAGGGTCCTGCTACATCCCATTGTCTAAGAGGGTCCTGCTATATACTAATTACCATTGTTCAGGAGAGTCCTGCTACACTAAATCCCATTGTCCAGGGGGGTCCTGCTACATCCCATTGTCTAGGAGGGTCCTTCTTTACGAATTTCCATTGTCTAGGAGGGTCCTGCTATACTAAATCCTATTGTCCAGGAGGGTCCTGCTACATCCCATTGTCTAGGAGGGTCTTGCTATATTAATTCCCATTGTCCAGGAGGGTCCTGCTACATCCCATTGTCCAAGAGGGTCCTGCTATACTAATTCCCATTGTCCAGGAGGGTCCTGCTATACTATTTCCCATTGTCCAGGTGGGTCCTGCTACACTAAATCCCATTGTCCAAGAGGGTCCTGCTACACTAAATTCCATTGTGTAGGAGGGTCCTGCTACACTAATTCTCATGTTTAGAAAGATCTTGCTAGATAGAATCGTCAAATGGAATCACACGACATTTATTTTTGCCTTTGTTTGCACCAAAAATGTTTTGTGAGTTATTAGTAATGGTAAGCTTCAAAATAATAAATGTCTCAAATTAGGAAGTGTATGTATCCCAAGAGAAATAAAAAAGTAAATGTCGCAAACTAGGAGGAGATTGTCCTAGGAGAAAAATAAATGTGATGCATGAATTTTCTTTTCTTGCAATGATTTTTCAAATTTGAGGTTTCAAGATAACCTTTATGTCAACTACATTTCCCTTGTTTAGAAAAAGAAAGAAGAAAAATAATGAGTTTTTTTTTTGTGGTTGGTTTGTGGCATTGGCTTTGAAGATGATTGCTCCCGTTGTTGTCATGTCGTTGTTGTTATGTTTGAAGTCAATTTCAACTTGGATAGACTTCTTTTGTGGGCTAGCTAGACTATCCTGATAACCTTTATCCTTGAAGACCTCTTCAATTGATTTTTTAAAAGCTAGAACCTTATGTTCGATATATTGTCCCCCCATTCTAATCAATCACTGAATTTTGAACCTGTCAACTGCAACAAATTATTGTGAATATCCATCCTTATTGATTCATGTCACCTTAGTTATGTTGGCTAGACTTTCACTTTGTGCAATTGAAAAAATGATAGTAAATTTTGAAGGCATTTCTAGCTTACTTTAATAAAGATAAACACAAAGAAAATTACAAAAATAAATAAAATGATATAGAAGGAAAAGAAACAATGTATGTCCCTTTATGGAAAGAAATGACTCATTGAAATACGGAGCTCAACTTTGATGATCATGACATGCACTTTGAACAAAATGGCTTAGTATGTCCAATCAATCTAAGCTTCCTCTTTGTCAAACTTTCAACTTTAAAGTTACACTTCTATAATCCAACTTTTGCACTAGATTTATGACTAACACTTGACTTGTGGTGCCTCGAAAGGTTTTCACAGACAAGTCTCTCTATTTTTTTATTATCTCTCCCTCACTATCGTCTTACGGTGCCCTAAGAGTTTTCACCGATAAGACTCTCTCATTTGTTTACTTTCTCTCAACTCAAATGATCTCCTATAGGGTTTTCGAGGATTTTCATCGATAAGATTCCCTCATTTTCACTCCTTATGCAAGTGGCGTGACATTTTTCCATATATAATCAACACTAAAATCTTTCTTGATTTGTCATTGTTAAAAGTTGATCTGAAGATCTTTATTTGTATTATAACGTGGCTTTTGGACAAGGTTGCAAAGAAAGGATCGGCATAAAAGCTCAAAGATACTGTGTAACAGGGTTAAGACTTACAACTTTTGAAATCGACTCTTTTTTATGAAAATAAAATAAAATAATAATAATAATAATAATAATAATAATAATAAATATTATTATTATTATTATTATTTTTGCCCCAGTTTTTGTAATAAGGACTTTCTAGACTTTTTCTTGGTTGGACCGAACCTCAAAATAAGGCTGCCTACGTATCTTGTTAGAGTAACATTCAAGTCGAACGTAGTTCAGGAAGTTTGTTTCTTGTTGTTATTGGATTTTTTTTTTCACTCCAACTTTTCTTTTCTCTTTTTTGACTCTTTTTCACTCTTCTCTTTTCTTGACTCCTTTTTTTTTTTTACTGTATTTTGATTCCAAAAGAGGGGTATGAGAGAAAATAAAATTAAGGCGCAAAAGGGGTAGCAAAGGATTACACGGTGTTTGGATAGTAGAATGAAATGTCTTCGTCATATCAATTATTAAAAATGTCAAATACAAGCAATGCCCTTTAAGATGTGAAGTGAAACTCATACAATATTTCTTTGCAACATATGTATTGATGGATATGTATATCATTTTGTTGCATGTTTGTCGGTTGAGAATCTCCATTTGAGTAATACCTTCTTGACAACAATTGACATATGTCAAGTTAGATGAAATTTATCCTTTTTAACCATTTTTTTATACTAAAGGAAGTATCAAGATGTCTAAGTCCTTTATTCATTTTCTCAATTTTTTTACTTCTTTGATGTATTCATTCTATGACTAGATATAATTTTAAGATCTGACCAAATTCATCCTGCATATCATGCCATAAAAACTGAATTGAAAAAGAGATGTATATAGGAAAGCTAAAGAGAGTATATCAAAGTGACACAAAACAAAGATTATATTAAGTAAACGATAGAAAGACTTGACGACACGACATCAAACTAACTTTCAGGTCATAGCCCTATAATAACCCAAACTATTACAAGACTCAACAAATGAACACATAAAAGAAATGACAGAAGGATCTGACTCACTAAAATAAAATAAAATCAAAATCTGAATTACGTAGCAGAAATGATGATAAAATAAACTATCCATACACTCTTTTTAGAAAAGTGTACCTCAATCACCAAGTTGACATCTTAGCCACTTTTTTGCACTTTTGCCATTACAGAAGCTCCACCAATTTCAATTGTCTTTTCTTGAGAATTGATAGAATTGTCGCACTTTTTGCCATCACGTATCACATCAATAAAGTGTATGTCATTATGCGATGGAGGCTGATTTTGAGTAACATTTGGGGGTCATCATTTTGGACCACGATCATCTTTGCTTGGATCATTTTTTCCATCTCACTTTTTAAAGTTCGACAATCTTCAGTACTGTGCCCGGGAGCATCAAAGTGATATGCACATCGCGTTACGGGATTGAAATCATTTGCATGTAGATCTACATATTTTTGAGGAATTGGATTTATCATATTCAAATGTTTCAATTTCTCAAATAAACTTATGTAAGACTCTCCAATTGGTGTGAAATTGTTCCTAGGTTTCTGATTTCCCCCAAATTCCTATCTTGGACAGAGATTGTAGGGAGCTTGAAAATTTTGAGAAGGGGGTTGAGCATTCTGATATATAGGCGCTCACCATTGAGGATAATTAGTTGGATATGGATAAAAATGTGGACTATAGACCGTATATTGAGGTGGGACCATAAAGTATTGTGTACCTTGCATGGGGTGATAATGATGAAATTGAGATGGGGCATATTGATAAAGTTCCCCCCTGAATTTCTTTGGGTTCCCGGCACAATAGTAGCTACATCCTCCTTCATTTTCTTTCCCCCAAGATTTTTTGATCCAATTTTAATAACTTGTGTCGTGGCTCTTAATGCAACTTGACTTACAATCTTTCCAGACTTAATGTCATTTTTCACCATCTCTCCGATCTTAATAACTTCGGCGAATGTTTTTCCAACAATGAAAAGTAAATAATGAAAGTAGTCAAGTTCTTGCGCTTGGAGAAAAACATCAATCATTTCAAACTCTTTCATCGGTGGCTTAACCCTAACAGCTTGCTCCCTCCACCTAATAGCATATTCACAAAAACTTTCGATGGTCTTTTTCCTCATGTTGGCAAGTGAAGTATGATTTGGAACTATGTCAATGTTATATTGAAATTGTTGAACAAAATATCGAGCCAAATCATTCCATGTATGAAAATTAGAAGTATCTTGATCTATGAACCATTCTGAGGCAATTCCCATCAAACATTCCCCAAAATAAGCCATGAGCAATTCTTCTTTGCTTCCAGCCCCTCTCAGTTGATTACAATATCTCTTTAAATGAGCTACTAGATGTCCATGTCCATCATATTTCTCGAACTTTAGAGTTTTAAAATTGATGGGCAGATGAACGTGGGAAAACATGCACAAATCATTGAACGAGACACTTTTGTGACCTTCCAATCCTTGCGTATCTCTTACACTCTGCTCCAATTTTTTCATTTTCTAGCCATTTCTTCATGTTCCTCGTTCTTAATAGCTTTTTTAGCTTCAACAAGGGAACTATATTGATGAGTGTGAGGGTAAGAGCCTGGAATTTTAAAAGTCAATTCAGGGGTATAATCTCGATCATAGAGGATCACTATTGGATTTTGGTTCCATTATAGGCTGCGGGACGCTATTAGTCGGCACAGTCGACACGAAGAGTGGATTACTCATCATAGGTGTACTCAAAGGGCGCACCATAGAAGTTCCATCTACGTTGGATGTGTTGACATATTTATATTTAAATAGTCACGGATTGAAGACGGTGGAACTTGTCCACTCATCCAAGCTTCATACATTTCCACCATTTGATGTCTTAGTATCCTTACCTCTTTGGTTGACACTGTTTCTTGTGACATAATCTGATTTTGGACCTCATCATTGTCCGACTCATTTCCGTCTTTGTGAGTCATTTTCTTTTTCCCTTTTGACCTTGTATTGTAGTGATGGGATGCCAGCTTAACCACAAACCAACCACCTTAATTTAACTCTATGCATGAACGATAAAGTTTGTTAGGGTTAGACATTTCTTAATTATTAGTTGTTTTTTTATAAATAATTTAATAATGCATTGATCAAATCCATTTGGAATTGCGTACATAACACGCTTGCAAACACGAATAAGATCTTTGCATATTGTTTCTTTTTTTAGAGCTTTGAGAAAAAATCCTTCAGTTTTTTTTTGAATTATTAAAAGAAATTAATAAAAACTTATTTTTCATAAAGATTACAACTTCTTGTTTTCCATTTTTTTTAATTTTTGAAAAAAAGAATTTTTTTTTGAATAAAGATCACCTAACTCAAAGAAGGTTGCCTATGTATCTCATTGGGGTGAGAATCAGGTGTGCGTAGTTCGTTCAGATTGGACAGTAAAAAACACTTTTAAGATATTAATTTTTATTTTTTATTTTTGACAAATGCAATTTTTTAAAGTATTATGAAAGTAAAATATTTTGAATTTTCTTTTTACAAACTTTAAAAAAATCTAAATAAAAATATTATTATTCTTTTCATTAAGTAATGCAATTTTTTTTTTTATGAAATGTATAATAACTTCTAAAAGAATTTTTTTTCGTGTTTTCCCCTTTTTTTTTATATGATCAAAAGATACTTTTTTTTCATCACATTAATCACACTAAAATGCGTCAACCTATAGAGACTTTCTAAACAAATGCATTTTCATTTAACACATAAAATGAGCTAAGTGGTCAAGTAAGAGAGGGATACTTGTCCTGGACGGACCCAACTCTTGTTTTGAGGCTCACTAAGTCACATGCAAATGATGCAAATAATCGGAGTCTTTAAGGGATAAACATGTCTATATTATAGTTTTTCTAGGTTCAAACATGAATAAGATATGTATCTAGACTGGCTTACGTGATTGAACAACTCGAGCCAAAGAGGAACAACTTATCGGTAACAGTGTTATTCCGACTTTATTGCTGATCCAACCCCACCTAACATATGTGACTAAATATCCTTCAGTGGGTTTCAAGACACTCCAACTTTATCTCAAGAGAAAATAGGAAGCATAACTGCATTCCTGTGAACGTGTGTTAAGTGTATTCAAAAACTCATAAGGTGTGCGTGAGAGAAAAAAATTTAGCATAGTTCAACAATATAAATATAAAAAGCAATAAATGAGCAGCAAGTAACACATTAAGCCAATATATCTAATAAAATAAAATAATAAAATCAAGTAAAAGTCAATATAATAAAGCTCGAATTCTGGTTATTTTCCAACGGAGTTGTCAGAGATGTCACACCCCTTTTCGAACTGCAGAAGGGTTTTTCCAATTTAAGTGACGTATTGATTAGGAAATATTTTATTTTTTCAACGTCGCCACTTGAAATTGAGTTATGGTGTTTCAAGTCACCTTTTTGTTTAATTCCTAATCAAAAGGAAATGACTCTTTGTTTTGATCTGCGAACTAGAAATTCGGGAAAGGAATTATGTTGGCAGAGGCAAAGTTTTTAGGCATCCCTTGAGTCTCGTGGTTTTAGGTGTACGAATCAGGTGTGCGTAGTTCATTCAGATTGGACAGTAAAACAAACTTTTAAGATTTTTTTTTTTTTTGACAAATGCAATTTTTAATATTTTGAATTTTCTTTTTACAAACTTTATGAAAAAAATATAAATAAAAATATTATTATTCTTTTTATTAAGTAATGCAAAAAGTTTTATTTTATTTTACAAAATGTATAATAACTTCTAAAAGAAGAAATATTTTCGTGTTTTCTTTTTTTTTTAATTTTTTTTATAAGATCAAATGATACCTTTTTTTCAGTGAACTAATCACACTAAAATGCGTCAACCTATAGAGACTTTCTAAACAAATGCATTTTCATTTAGCACATAAAATGAGCTAAGTGGTCAAGTAAGAGAGGAATACTTGTCTTGGACGGACCCAACTTTTGTTTTCAGGCTCACTAAGTCACATGCAAATGAAACAAATAATTGGAGTCTTCAAGAGATAAGTATGTCTATGTTCTAGTTTTACTATGTTCAAACCTGAATAAGATATGTATCTAGACTGGCTTATCCGAGTGAACAACTCGAGCCAAAGAGTAACAACTTATCGGTAACAGCGCTATTCCGACTTCATTGTTAATCCAACCCCGCCTAACATATGTGACTAAATATCCTTCAGTGGGTGTCATGATACTACAGCTTTATCTCAAGAGAAAAAATAGGAAGCATAACTGCATTCCTGTGAATGTGTGTTAAGTGTATTCAAAAACTCATAAGGTGTGTGTGAGAGAAAAGAATTTAGTATAGGTCAACAATATAAATATAAAAAGCAATAAATGAGCAGCAAGTAGCACATTAGGTCATCAAACACAATATATCCAATAAGATAAAATAATAAAATCAAGTAAAAGTCAATATAACAAAACTTGAATTCTGGTTATTCTCCAGCGGAGTCGCCAGAGATGTCACACCCCTTTTCGAATTGCGAAAGGGTTTTTCCAATTTAAGTGATGTATTGATTAGGAATTATTTTATTTTTTCAACGTCGCCACTTGAAATTGAGTTATAGTGTTTCAAGTCACCTTTTTGTTTAATTCCTAATCAAAAGGAAATGACTCTTTGTTTTGGTCTGCGAACTAGAAATTCGGGTAAAAAGTTCTGTTGACTGAGGGGAAGGTATTAGGCATCCTTCTAGTACCGTGGTTCTAAGACGATCGCTTTTATTAACTTATTATTATTTTAACTATCTTTTGAAAATATTTTTGTAGGTCATGATTTGCTCGCATTTTTTATTTGTTGAACTTTTATTTGGTCTCGACCCAGATACACAATTGCATTCTTGGTCTTGATATTGAAAGATATAAGTGTCTTCTTTGCATCACACTCAATAATTTTATTATTGGACAAGGTGCATCACTGCATCCTTGAGTTTATTTTAATTGTCTCAAAAAATATGTGCAACCGCATTCTTAATCGAAACAAATATTTTAATGTGTTTAAAATTTCGTCTAATTATTAAAAAAGTAATATTTTGTCCCCTATAAATAAAACTAAATAAAGTAAAATAAATAAATGTTTAGGATACAATATATAATTCCGACATCATTTCTATATTTTTTATTTTTATATTTTATAAAATATTTTTATTACTCTTAAAATTAATGCCAAAATTAAGCATACATTTTTTAATCCAACAAAATAATAATGAATTGTAAAAATAACTCTCATTTTTGTTTGATAAAATAAAAAAAATGACAATAATTTCTTTGAGCCTAAAAATCCCTACTTTATAATTATTGACATATAAATCAAGATAGTAACTAAGGAATAAAAATAAACAAATGAAAATAATCGCCAATTAAAGTTATCTTCACTCATTAAATAAGATACAAAGCTTAACCAAATATTCATTTCAATTAAATTATAAATAAAACAAAACTATAATAAAACTAATCATATGATTACATCAAATTTCATAAATAAATTAAAAATTTAAGGCAAAGTTGTACCTCAAATGAAGAAAATAAGTATCGCAAAACCTTTACCAAAACTCGATTAAAACACACAAAAATCTTTTGTAGATTGTATGGAGTGGTATATGTATTTTGTTGGTATGAAGATAAAGAAGAAGTAGGAAAAGATATGAATGTGTTGGTAAATTTTTGAAAGAAGAATAAAATAAAAATGGAGGTTTTTCCTATTATTTTCTCGTGACTTTGTGTGCAGCGTGTGTGTGTTGTTTTGTTTCTTTTGTATCTGATAGTTGGGTATATTTAGTAGTAGTAGTAGTATGTGTGTGTGTGTCGTGTGAGGGAGTGTGGTGTGTTGTGTGCGGATGGTGGGGTTGTGAGTGGAGTGGGGTAGTAGTATAAGGGTAATGGGTAGTTTAGGTCAATTTTTTATTGTATTTTTCTATAATATAATGTAATATAATATTATTTAGTTATTTTTTAAACTAACGAAAATTGAGTAGCTAATAATAATTATAAATAAGAAATACTAGTTTATTTATAAAAATAAAACATATTTTTTTTGTTATTTTAAAAGATTTTAAAATAAACTCACTAAAATAAGACAAAATTAAAATATCTAACTTAGACATAAAAGAAACATTTAAGAAATAAAAAATAGTGTAAAATCTTATGTTAGGTCAAAAGTTACGTGTCTACACACAAATGCCTCTTTTGTACCAACAACTGATGTAAAATATTTGATTTCCAAGTATTTAGATTGAGGAGCAAAGCATGGACACTAATTTGTAAAAAGGAACGAAGCGAGCTAAAATAAGGAGGAAATGAAGGCCTGGTGATCACCAAGTCCCTTTTGCGAGTCCCCGAATGGCCACCATCTCACCTAAAGTTCCAGCGTGTCAAGTCCTGAAGGAGAAAATCAATTTGGCGAGGGAAATGAGTGGTCGGCGTGTCGCCGAGTGGTTCTGCGATGTAGTGTTGGATTGCCCAAAGTTAGAGAACTTGAGGATGTTGAAGGCCAAAGTAAAAAGGCAATGGAACTGACCAAAGGGCGAATTGCCGAGTACTTTCTATGCCGAATGGCCCTTTGCAGCATATTTTTGGCGACTATAAATACATTTTCAAACATTAATCTTAGGAGCTTTTTATCATAAGTTCTATCATTTTTTGGAATTAGTTTTGGAACTGAGAGTTTTGAGACAAGTTTTCCTTAGCTTTGAAGAATTGAAGTTTTCCAGTTTTGAGAAATCAGAAGTGGGTCATTGAGATTCCTCAATTTGGACCTTTGTAAAGACGAAATTAATCGTACCAGTTGATGGAAACACAATTTGGTAACAATTTTGATCTTTTTATGATGTCTAGCTAAAACTCCAATTCATGGGGTGTGATTATGTAATTATGGATTGATTTAGCTTATGGGTATAGCTAATTGTTAGTTTAAATGATGTTTAGAAGTGATTTCAATCATTAATTATGGTTTAAATTAAAGGATTGTAGTTGCAAATGCAGTTCTACCTTCCTGTTTTTGACTTGCTCTAGAGAGAGGTTTTAAAACCAAGATTATATATTGATGGTCTGTGGGTATTGGATTTTCATGGGTTCATCTCGAGAGAGTGAATCCTAAACCCTTTTCCACACATTCAGCTCGAGAGAGTGAATGGACCAAGGCATAGGTTGTTCTTATTTGCTTGCTTATTGGTGTTCGAGAGAAACCGACTTGATTCGGGGTAAATTGTTCAAGAGAAAGTTACCTCCTCTATAGTCTAGTTTATTAACTAATTTATAGCTATTTTCTAACAGTTGTAATTACCCATTTGTCTACATTAGCCTATAATCGAATCACATCCCAACAACCCGTTTCATTATTGTTATTTCGTAGTATTTGTTGCTACTGTAGTTGATAATTACAATCAAAACCCCCCTGCTATTTGACACTCGTGTCAACCCCTTAATTTGAATTATGTTTTTATTCGTAAATGTCTATTCCTATGATTGACTTGAACATATTCGTACTCTCTCTTAAATCTTAAACACGTACCACTCCCTGTGGGATTCGACCCCAACTCATTTAGTTGGGTTATGATACTGATTAGCGATCATTGACATTTACAATTGGATGAAGTGTCCTCGAAACGTTAATCAAAATGGTTGACCAAATATCTCCGGGGGGTCTCACACGACTACCCTATGCAATAGCAGCCCAGCTCCTTGATCACATGGCCAAGACCAACTCGGAGACAGAGAAGGACTAGATTTTGGCCATATTGTTGACTTAGCTGGATCTTGTGGACAAACATATGATGGAATTGGAGGTACCATACATAAAGAAAGATTGGTACATTCCCTCTCATGAGCGTAGAAGGTCCAAGGAATACGAGGGTGGACAAGTCGAAGAGATACTCTCACTCATTCTCCACAAAATCGAAGAACACAACAAAGTGTTGAATGAGATAAAAGAGAATGTCTCACTGCTGAATCAGATGACTGCTTCCCATTCCATAGTTGTTCAGCTGCTGGAGACCCAAATAGGTCATGTGTTGTCTCATCTCTACCCCACAAATCAAGATTGAGTGGGGAAGTCAAGCCACGACGTTAACTAAGGTGCTTTTTGGGAGGCAACCTAAGTGTTTATTGCTTTATTTTTATTTTAGAAATAATTATGTGCTGATTTTGCAGGTTGAAGTGTTGAATGTTTTTGAAAAGTTTAGATTGGCGAGCTAAATGTCCAGTCGGTGACTCGCCGAAGAGATCAGCGAGGCCGACTTGGACAGCCATTAGACTCAACGAATTTTTGAAATTGGAGTTTGTAAAACTCGGCGAGCCTTGGAGCAAATTAGCAAATCGTCGACCAGGTCGACGATCACAACTTTGTCCGCCGTTTGGACCCCCACATTAACTGGAGGTCCTGTAAAACTAGGCGAAGTAAGTACCCACTCGACGTGTCACCGAGTGGGTCGGTGAGCAAAACTAATGTTGTCGAATGAGCAAGAACTGGATGGTTTTTAAAGGCCAAAAGTTCAAAATCTTTCTCATTCCCTCACTTTTCAACTTTCCAAACTCACACCAGAAATAGCTTTTACCATATTTTTGTGTTTTTATTGCGTTTTAGTCATCGATTGTGTTCGGGGTTGAATTCTTTGCCGCCTAGCTTTTCAACTTGTTTATTCAGCTTATAAGGTTGGTTTTCCGAACCCCAAATTCATATTTTTGCGATTTTACTCATTTGCAATTGTTAGTATCTTAGTGAAGTGTGTTGGGCCTCTCTGATCGTGATTGTATGCTTGAATGTCTGTTTTAACTTAAATATCGTACCTATAATGCCTATATCGTTGATGTCCCAAATATTTTGTGCCTTAAAATTGATTAAAATTGTTGGGTTATGCTTAAATGATGTTGAGTCTAGTCGGGTGAAGTCTAAGTAACCCACATTTGTGCCAAATGACGTATTTTACCCAATGATTGAGTTGTTAACGTCATTCTTAAGGGTATCAGTCGTCAAATGGCCATATTTGGCCAAACCGGGAGAAGTCTGAGTACCCTTGGGGAATAGGTGTAATGGTTTAGGTCTTATTAAATGGGTGCATGTTTTTTATTTTCTTTCGGGGGCTGTGGGGTTGAATTTGGAAGTTGGGGTTGACAGTAGGCACGCTGGGTCGTTTGACGAGCTGGGTCGAGCTCATCGAACCACTCGACAGTTCACCAAATCCCCCGATATTGCCTTTAATTTCATGCTAAATGTGAGTTTAGGTTCTGTAACTTTCAGCGAGAAGCCTGAGTTCTCCGAGTGCACTCGGCGACTTACCAAAAGTCTTTCTTAATCGCTTTTTCTGCGCCCCTAACCCCTAAAATGCACTATAACTTTCGACGGGCTAGTCCTTGCTCGCCGAATGCTGTTGGCGATTCACCGAAAGGCCCATCCCATCGCCGACATACACATTTTTCTGGGAAATTTTGAGCCAATCCTTTCGGCGAGCCCGATCTAGCTCACCAAAGTGATTCGGCGACTCACCAACCGGTTCGGCGAGTTTATCTGCAAACTATTTTTCTGATATTTTTCTTAAAATCTTTCTAATAGTTTTTGATGTTTTTGCAGACATGGCTAGACCAAAAGTTGCTTGTAGACACATGCCGCACCGTAAATGGGGTAAAGGAATAAAAATCAACAAAGATGCAGTTGGATCCATGGCAAAGGCTACTACACTTCCCACAACAGGTGGGAAGGGAAAGTGTAAGGCGTCTACACTTGCATCACCAGAGGCCATCTCCGACAGTGACACCATTTATGCCACTCACCTCACTACTTCTGAGAGTGAGGGTGAGCACCAGGAGCATCAGGCTGCCACTTCTGAGCCTGAGAATGACCTACTAGCAGCCCAAAGAGCGGCTACTCATTCTCCCACTCCAGCACAAGCCATGGTCCTAGCAACACCGATATAGGGTCCTCCTCTCCGGTCTATGAACAGACTGAAGACTGAGGGATTGAGGAGCATCATAGAGGAGAAGAGATTGTCGACTGATGGTGTTATTGACCGATATCTGGAGATCATGAGCTGCCTATGGTCCCACAAATTTCAGGTGTTCACTAAACCCCGTGGCCCTTGTGTTCCAAATTGGGTCCAGGAGTTCTACACCGCTTATGGAGCCCTAGTGCCACAAGGGAAGAAGCCGGGGACCAAGTTCAAGCTGGTAGACTATGTGGTTGTCAGGGGCAGAAAAGTGAAGTGTGATAGTGATGCTATCAATGCAGTCTTGGAGTGCTCAAATGATATTGACGATGACAATCAACACATGATCAGGACACAAAACGTTGGAGAACATGAAAAAATGGTTGGCCCCTCTGATATTAGACGGTACTCCCAAGTGGCTTGAGGTTAGGGCAGCTATTGAAAGAAAGACCTCAATGTAGCAGCGAGATATTGGTTTGGCTTCATCAACAATACCATTATGCCATCCCAAAATGAGTAGATTCTCCGCCACGGCAAGGCAGCCTATCTGGGTTGCACATTGATGGGATGAGGCTGAATCTGGGGATGATTATTGCACAAGAGATTCTTATGAGGGCCAAGCAGCGCCAGAGTTTTCTCCCCTTTCTGGTGTTGATCACTAAGTTGTGCAGACGGGCTTGGGTTCCTAGAGATGAGAAGAAGGATGTGGAAGTGATTCCCACATAGTCTACCGACATTCGGAGGATTGAGGCGGAGTACTTAAAAGATGAGGCGGATAAGAAGAAGGCAACCCCGGTGGATACATCCCCAGTTGTTGATCCTCAGACATTACCTGCAGAGGCAACATTGCCTACTCCGGGCCCTAGGCCTTCAGGAATATCTAGTGTTGTTCCTTCTGTTACTCTCAGTTCTTCTACAGTTCCCTTGCCTCCCAGATTGGGTATTGTTGTTGCTTCCTCCCGACCCCAACTCACTCAGGCTGCATTACTACAGATGGGGAAGCTAGCCCATTCTGCTAATTGTTGTGCTGCCAGACTTGAGGCCTCCATTCCAGGCATGATTCAGATAGCCCTTGCTGATGTTGTGACACCTTTGAGTGCTACCATTGATGCCCTTGCAGCTAGGATAGCAGTGTGCAAGCATGGCCAAGGGGCTATTGAGGAGGTGACAGATCTAAAGGCCGTTATTGCTACGCTAAGAAGAGACGTGGACCAGCTGAAGTCCACCAACATGTCTATGATTTTTGGGACGGTGGAGATCCTAGATGTGCCAGTTGAGCTAGATATGCCTCAAGCTACCACCGAAGATGATGTTCGAGCTGAGGAGGTAGCTGATCCTGAGTCTGAGGCTGAGACGGATGAGGAGATACTTGAGGGTTCTAAGAAGGCTTCTTACGAGGGTCTTACAGAGACTGAGGAGGCAATGGTAGATGCAACTGTGCAGACATCTTTGGCAGACACACCATTGGCAACCCGTAGTGGACCTACTACTATTAAGGTAACTCCGGGCACTGATGCCCAAGATCAGAGTGTTGCACCGGGCACTAATGCGTCGACAGATGGAGAAACTACGTAGACAAGACTTTTCTTTACCTCCCTCTCGGTCCCTTTTTATTGACTTTTTAATATTTTTATTTCATTTGAGGACAAATTTCTTTTGTTTTGTGGTGGGGTGAGGTATTTCCATACCTACCTTTTGTTTTGATTACATTTTCTGTCTGTAACTGGTTTTGTGTGTTTTGGCACTGTGTTTGTGGATGTTTGAGCTTGTGGCTCCTTGTTTTAATTGTAAATGATTTTTGACCCTTTTTTAAAATTGTGCCACCTCTTGATTATGTTTGAATGTGGCTATTCTTTTACAAATTTGAGTATCGGTCTTGTTCAATATCAAACTTGAATAGTGCTCATGATCGAACAAAAATGAATGTGCGGCTACGATGAGACCAAATGAAGTTGCATAGGCAATATGTGAACTTTTTGTATCTCGTTGTGACTAGCCGATTATCAAATTGAATATCTTGTGATGAACATTGCACACTAGCGAAAGTGTGGAGTCTTATTTTACATTGGTGTCAATGCCTTGTGTGATAAGCTTATCGTGAATCATGTGTGATGACACTTACAAATTTCCTCGTTGGTCCGGTTGACTAAGTGATGCAAGCTCTTGAAATTATCTTAGGCAACAATTTTAAAGAGTGAAACAATTTGACATTATACCTTTTTTGTGGCCCACCTTATGAGTGTGTGAACTTTGTTTGAGCACCCTTTGAGCCTTACCCTTTTCTTGGAAGAAAATTGATGCAATTGTGACCTTTCTTTATCCATTCTCCCTTAATCCTCATGGAATGTGGTTTATTTGAATAGCCAACTTAGGCCAAAAGCCTATGTTGGGGGTGTGGTGAAAAGAGAAGGTAAATCAAGAAGTACAAATAAGTCCCCTTTGACCCATGATTTTGAGAAAGATAGAACCCCTCCATACAAAAAAAGAAAGAAAAAGAAAAGAAGAATGAAAAAGAAAAACGAAATGAAAAAGTTGTGAAATAAAGTTGTGAAAATGCAAAAGAAATAGGGTGACCAATAGTTCATGGAAAGTGAATAATGGGGTGACTTTTGAGAATGAATGAGAATGAGGAAGAAAAGGGAGGAAATTGTTTTCCTTACCACAATTCATGAGGATAGTAGCCACTGAGTCTAAATGACCATACCTTTACACTTAACCCCAGTACAAGCCTTGAAAAGGCCTTTTTGATCTTAAGTGAGCTGAAACAAGTGTTGATTGGAAAATCAGGGCAAACCTACGGGTGAAGTCATGCATGTATTCATCTTTGTGAGTGCGAGAGTTGTTTGTTATTCCGGTACTATAAAGTGTCGAACCATTGTGTGTGAATATGGAATCATTCTTTGTGTGATGGCATTTGAGTACCTTTGTTGAGCTTGAACTTGCATTTGAAACAAGTATTGTGAACTAAAGAATCTTTGATAATGGTGAGTCACAACTTGAATCTTTGAGTGCACAATTGATCCTTGCATGAGTGAGTTGAGTCTTTTTGTGTGCATTCATAATTGGGTCTTGTGTAGCACTATTTGAGACATCCTTTTTGAACTGCTGAACTTGAGTTTTACTTGAGGACAAGCAAAAGTTTAAGTTGGGGGTGTTGATGAGTCCACGATTTGGACTCATTTAGGGCTTTATTTAGATAGATTTAGTGTCCTCAAATGCCTCTTCTGTGCCAATAACTGATGTAAAATCTTTGATTTCCAGGTATTTGGATTGAGGAACAAAGCATGGACACTAATTTGCAAAAAGCAACGAAGCGAGCTGAAAGAAGGAAGAAATGAAGGCCTGGTGATCGCCAAGTCCCTTTGGCGAGTCGTCGAATGGCCACCATCTCGCCTAAAGTTATAGCGTGCCAAGCCTTGAAGGAGAAAATCAATTTGGTGAGGGAAAAAAGCAGTCGGCGTGTTGCCAAGTGGTTCTAGATGCAGTGTTGGATCGCCCAAAGTTACAGAACTTGAGGATGCTGAAGGCCAAACCAAAAAGGCGATGGAACTGACCAAAGGGCGAATCGCCGAGTTGATCGAGGCGCCCGACTTACTACGCCGAATGGCCCTTCGCAACATATTTTTTGCTACTATAAATACATTTTCAAACATTAATCTTAGGAGTTTTTTATCATAAGTTTTATCATTTTTCGGAATTAGTTTTGGAACTGAGAGTTTTGAGACAAGTTTTCCTTATCTTTAAAGAATTGAAGTTTTCCATTTTTGAGAAATTGGAAGTGGGTCTTTGAGATTTTTCAATTTGAACCTTTGTAAAGAAGAAATTAATTTTACCCAGTTGATGGAAACACAATTTGGTAACGATTTTGATCTTTTTATGATGTCTAGCTAAAACCAATTCTTGGGGTGTGATTATGTGATTATGGGTTCATTTAGCTTATGGGTATTGCTAAGTATTAGTTTAAATACTGTTTAGATGTGATTTCAATCATTAATTGTTGTTTAAATTAAAGGATTGTAGTTTCAAATGCAGTTCTACCTTCGTGTTTTTTGCTTTCTCTCTCTCGGGATTTTAAAACCAAAATTATTGATCGATGGTGTGTGGGTATTGGGTTGGCATGGGTTCCGCTCGAGAAAGTGAATCCTAAACTCGTTTCCACACATTCAGCTCGAAAGAGTGAATGCACCAAGGCGCATGATGTTCTTATTTGCTTGCTTGTTGGTGTTCAAGAGAAACCAACTTGATTCGGGTTAAATTGTTTGAGAGAAAGTTTACCTCCTCTATAGTCTAGCCTATTCACTAATTTACAGCTATTTTCTAATAGCTGCAATTACCCATTTGTCTACATTAGACTATAATCGAAGCACATCCCAAGAACCCGTCTCATTATTGTTATTTTGTAGTATTTGATGTTGTTGTAGTTGATAATTACAATCAAAACCCCCTGTTATTTGACACTCGTGTCAACCCCTTAATTTGAATTATGTTTTTATTCATAAATGTCTATTCATATGATTGTATTGAACTTATTCGTACTCTACTCTTAAATCTTAAACACGTACCACTCCCTGTGGGATTCGACCCCAACTCATTTAGTTGGGTTATAATACTGACTAGTGATCGTTGTCACTTAGAATTGGATAAAGTTTCCTTGAAACGTTAATTCCCTATCACCCAGGCTATGCTCTATAAGATGGTCCATCAGGCCCAATCTGCTGATGTGCATGCCTCCCGGGTAGAGGTTGTCGTGCCTGGGCTGATAGAGTGGGCGATTGCTACTGTTTTGGCCCCGATACGGGCTGAGATGAGAGAGTATAGAGTTTAGAGTGTGAGCCACAAGATGACATTGGATGCCCTTGCTGTGAGAGTTGAGAAGTGTGAGAAGCACCAGGGTGCTATAGATGTTGTGATGGCCTTGAAGGCTGATATTGTTGGGCTGCATAGAAATGTAGACGAGCTGAAGTCCATTGATTTATCCATACTCTTAGGTACTGTGGAGATTCCTGAGATGCCGAGTGTTGATGTTTCGGCCAGTTCTAAGATACCTCTAGCTACTACGATCGGAGATGAAATTAGAGCCGATGATGCTGATGTTAATGGTGAGTCCAGGGCAAAGACAGATGAAGAGCAGCTCGGTGTTACAGATGAGGTTGTCTATGGTGATTTGGCGGACCTAGAGGGGGCCATGGTGGATACAACTGTGCAGGCCTCTTTGAGGGACATTTCTATGGAAGGCTCTAGTGGAGCCAATGAGGCTGATATACCGGGCACTGATGCCCAGACAGAGGGATTTGCCGATATGCAAACTTCACCCAGGCCTAGCCTAGCAGGATGATCTTTTTTCCTCCTTCTCTGTTACTTTTAGATTATTTCTATTTTTTTTTTGCATATGAGGACAACTGCTTATTTTTGTTGGCGGGGTGAGGTATTTCTATACCTACCTCTATTGGGCTGTTTTGGTGAACATCATTTTTTTCTTTTGGTTTTGTGAATATTGGATCCTATTGGTGCTTATATATATCTTGGTTGTTGAGACATTGTGGTCCATTGTTTTTAATGTGTAAATCATTTTTACCAATTTTAAAAAAATTTCCACCTCTTTTGTTTGTGATTGTGGATGTTCTCTTGCAAATTTGAGTGTCGGTTGTGGTCAATACTGATGACTTGAATAGTGCTCTTTATTGAACAACATGAATGTGCGGCTACGATGAGGCAAACTTAGTTACATAGGCAATATGTGAACTTTCAGCATCTCGTTCTAACTAGTCGATTGTCGATTAAGTCTCTTGTGATTAACATTGCACTCTAGCTAGAAAGCGTGGAGTCTTGTTTGATAATTGTAGCGAATGCCTTGTGTGGTGAGGTTGTCTTGAATATTATGTTTGATGACACCTATAATTTGCCTCGTTGATCCGATTGATTGATTGAAACAAGCGATTGAAATGATCTTAGGCAAAAGTTTTGAAGAGTGAACCAAATTGATAATATACCCCTTTGTGGCCACCTTTTGAGAAGTGTGAACCTTTCTTGGCACCTTTTGAGCCTATTCTTGTATTTGGAAGAAACGTGAACAACTTTGACCTCTTTATCCCATCACCCATAACCTTTATGAAGTATTGATTCGTTTGAATAGCCAACTTAGGCCAAAAATCTAAGTTGGGGTGTGGTGAAAAAGGAGAAAAGCAAGAAGTGTGAAAAAATCTCCCTTTATAGATTGTTTCGAAAAAGATGGAATCCCTTCATATTTCCATATATAAAAAAGGGTAAGAGAGAGAAAAAGAAAAGAAAAAGGGGTGAAAACGAAAAAGAATGAAAAAGAAGTGTTGTGTAATAAAGTGTGTGAAAGGATAAAAAGAAATGGGGTATCCGGAAAGTCATGTTTAGTTGAATAATAAGGTGGATTATGAATATATTTGAATATGAAAGAGAAGGAGAAAAAGTGATTTTCAGGTCATACTTCATGAAGGTAGAAGCCACAAAGCCTAAATGATCATACCTTTACACTCAGCCCCGTTACAAGCCTTAAAAAGACCTTTGTGATCTTGAGTGAGCTGAAAAGAAGGTTGATTGGAAAATAAGGGCAAGCTTATGGGTGGAGTCATGCATACGTTCATCTTTGTGAGTGTGAGAGTTGTATTTGATTCCGAAATATTAAATTGTTGAGAAATGTTGTGCGAGTATGGAATCATCTTTGTTGTGAGGGCATTTGAATACTTTTGTTGAGCTTGAACTTGCATTTGAAGCAAGCATTGTGAGCTTGAGTATACTTGATAATGGTGAGTCACAATTTGAAACTTTGAGTGCACAATTAAGGATTGCATGTGTAGCTTGAACCTTTTGTGTTCATTTGTGTTGAGTCTTAAGCAACACTGTTTGTGGACATCCTTGTTGAACTGATTGATCAGGAGTTTTACTTGAGGACAAGAAAAAGTTTAAGTTGGGGTGTTGATGAGTCCGAGATTTTGACTCATTTAGGGATTTGTTTTCATAGTTTAAGTGTCCTCAAATGCCTAATTTATGCGCTAAACTGATGTTAAGGTTTTGATTTGCAGTAAGGAAGGCTAAGGATCAAGGGAAGGACATTACGAGGCAAAAAAGAGCGGAAAAGCTGAAGAAGTTGAAAGAAGGCAATCCTGGTGATCGCCAAGACCACTCGGCGAACCGCCGAGTGGAACTTTAGCTCGCCTAAAGTTCTAGTGTGCCAACCCTGGGGAAGAACCTACTTGGCGATAGAAATGGATAGTCGGTGGATCGTCGACCGACTCGGTGACATAATCAATGCTATTAGCTACATTAATTTGATTTTTAATATTAAATCTTCACATAATATACAGGTGAAAATGACAAGGAAGGAGTATGCGTTACTACACACTTTGCCCTACCCGAAGTCGCTCCTCCAATGAAAATAGGCAGTGCAAAACAGGGAGACAAGACTACACTTGAGGATTCAAATGGAAAAGAGGATCATCTAATCTCTCATGATAACATTTTTACAAATATGGATAATTTTGATCTTTTCTCACCTAAAGAAGGTAGTTTCTCAATGTATAAGTCTTTTAGAAAATAAAAAATTAAAGGAGTCACAAGAATTTGAAATATCATATTTTATTTTTACATAACTAAAGTCATTTACCATATTACATTGATTGAATATTTTGTTTCTAAATGCGCAGGATTAGACGATCCCTTACTACTATATGGGATAGAAAATGATGACTTTGAAGATGCTTATACTCCCAATATCAAGGACCTGTGATCATCTTACGAAAAATGTTGGCATCATTGTGCTAATGAGACACTATTATATCTTTGTCCTAGTAGTTGTTTGTGTTGAGATATACTATTAATCATGTTGTTGAGTTATAATATTTTATTTCAATTAATCTAAGTAAAGACTATTTTTATTTATTTTTTATTATTTATTATAATAAAGTCTTTATTTGAATAAATTATTTTGTTAATATGTGTGTGTATTACTTATATAGTAGACAATTTTTGTGTACAGAGTTATCTAACTCATGCACGAAAGATTAAAATTGTCGGTTCTCATAAGTTATAAAATAATATTCACAATTAAATATGAATTAGGAAAAACATCTTGATGATTGTAGAAAAATATTATATAATTTGATCTAAATTATGGGGGTGATCATATTCCAACTTCTTGTGCTAGCACATTCCATAATATTAAATGAATCAAGAAGAGAAGTTTGTTTATGTTCTAAATATTAATAAAAAACTTTTCTACTCCATTACAAGTATGTATACTCTTAATCTTGATATAATTGGTATGATCTTTGTAGTTTGAGATATTATTTTAATCTATTAAAAGGTGAGACTCAATTATGAGTTATATATTTCTAATAGATTGAATGATGATAAATCAAATTAGTGAAATAATAATTAGTGATAGAACCATGTCTCGGACTTGAGAGAGAAGACATCCCTCTATGATTACTTATAAGTTTTCACGTGAAACCCTACATATGGATTTTATATTCGTCATGTGAAATAAGTGAAGTATAATAATAAATGATTAAGTTAGTCAATAAATTAACTTCCAGAAAATTGATTTAATTAATTGGTGTTGGTAATTCTAATATGGAGAGTTAATGTAATGACCCTCTAGGTAATTTTTCCTTTATTGTTTTATTTTTTCCTTTTAGAGATTTCCTATAATGACCAAAAATCATTTATGACTTGTTAGGAGTGACAGTTTGGTCATCTTGTAACACCTGGGCTTTCAAAAGGGAAAAAGGTTGCAAGGATGCCTCCTACTAGTTCAGGTCTACGTGACCAGCTTATGGTTCATTAAACAATCCGCGGGTCGTAGACCAGTTTCGTAGAAAGGGAGAAAATATTTTTTGAAAAAAAAGAGGTCTCTAAACTTTTCTACGAGTGAACAAGACGATTTGTCAAAAAATCTATGAGTCGTAGATGAGTCTCGAGGTAGGTCCCAAATTAAGTGAAATTTTGAGGTTAATGTTGTTTTATACGATTGGGGTCTATGAACCATAGGAGGTCCTACGGGCCGTAGACAGGTGTCATGACCCGAGCTTATACCCTGGAAGTGGCCGGCACTCGAGAACTATTATTGGTCCCCAAGCGAACCCTCATCCTAGCTGACTACAAACAGAAGACTAGCTCAAGCATACAAAGCTTAAAACAGAATAAAATTAAGTGAAACTCAAATAATTAACTCAGAATATAATCGTATATTCAACTAGACAAAACTAGGCAACTCAAGTCTTTAAAACATTTATCAAGATAAATGAAATAGACTTCTCAAACTCTACTATCTATCTATGAAGCCTCTAAATGACAAAGATGGAAGTCGGGGCAAGACCCACGACATCCTAACAACTAATATAACTGAAAGTAAAAATGGAACCCTCCGAAAGAAAAGAGGCTCACCATAGCTAACTCGAATTCCACGTGGTATCAACGAAGCTCCTGTTGATGACCCTAAATACTTGTATCTGCATCATGAAATGATGCAGGCCAAATGGCTCAGTACGTGGAATGTACGAGCATGTAAGGGGAATTATAAAGCATAAACATAAGCTTGAACTTGATTAAAAGGAAACATACTTACCTCCTCTCAACTCACTCGACTAAACTCAACTCAAGAATAAGAAACATAGTTCAACTCAATGATAAGATATTCAACTTAGTGAAATAAGGCTCAAATCAATAATAAGATACTCGACTCTAGGTACTCAACTCAATATAAAGCAACAATACATATGCAATATATGGAAAGCTTTTAAAAGAGTAGAAAGCAACTCAGTTTGTATGCAAGGTGTTGCGTCCAAAAGCACATGCAAGTGCACGTGGTCACTGAAGTAGTACATCGACTCTTTCGAGCCGGATTATCGAACCCAAATGACTTCTAATCAACAAATAACAACTTTATTATGTCTAAAATAAATTTACTTATGCGACAAACAATTTTAGAAATTTTTTTATATCTACTAAGTTGAACAACCTAAAAAATTAATTACTATAATCAAATAGTTTCAAACAAGAGAATTTCATAAAATGGGAAAGTATTCCAGGGTTGTAGCATAACCCGATTTCCAACATAATATTACTTTATCCTAGCATTCGACAGGTTAACCTCATTATGGATTCGCAAGGTTCATTTTACAATCATGATCTCCCGATCTCTAATCGCCTACCACCATCGACAGCCTAATAACATCGTTGAGTGGGGATAGGCATGAACCAATGGCGAAGCATTAAGCTATCATCTTGCATATTAATCAAGCGCGGTATATAGGTATAAGACTATCCTATATACGAAACACTCTTACTTACTCTAGAATGAACACACTTCTCACATTCTTTGGTCTATCTCTCTATTCATCTTCCAAATTAAAGAGTGGACAATGTATTTATTTTAATGTACATCAGTCATTAAAATAGTTAAACAAGAATGTAAGCATAAATCACAAGAAAACATACATCATGCTAGAAACAAATGCTATTATACCATTAATCGTAGCTACAACCTTATAATAAGGGAATTTAGCTACTCATAAAACAAAATATCATCAAATAATGTTTATGGATCATAAAAGGGTTTACCAAAATGAACGAGTAGAAGAAAATCCCTAGAAAGTGTTAGCAAAATCGTCCAAATCGATGTTCTCCCATCTTTTTAAAACTGGATAATGATAAAATAACACAACTAGACTATTTATAGTCTGAAATAAAACATGTGACCAAATTCTGGTGTCCAGGTCCGCGACGCGGACCTGTTCCCTCGCCTCAATTTGTACACAAACGGATCTCCTTCGCGACGTGCTCCCAACGCGCACTCCACTGTTAAGTGGAATTCCTTTTCTGCATGCAAGTTTCAGCTCCGCGTCGCGGAGCTGCACCCTCTTAGTGTATTTTCCAGCTTCTTGGCCATTCTCCTCCGTAACTTCGTCTTCTATTTTTCGACCTCTGTCCAGGTGCCTTATTTTGGCCCATTCTTCTTTGTTTTTCACTTGAAACATCTAATCATATTGGTTAGAGGAAACGATATCAAAAGACTATAAAATCTCAGTTCCGACTAAGAAAGTGCTCTCAAACTTAGCTAAATATATGGGATAAATTGGTTATTAGGCACATAAATACACCTAAGATCACCACCCCACACTTAAAGCTTTGTTCGTCCTCGAACACTTCCACATATTCAAACATCCGACGACTCTACTACACTTCCCTCTAATGGCATTTCAGCTTTGGCCCCAACAACTACAATAGCTTCACAACAACAAGGCAAACACTATGCATTCATCAGGACAACTCGAGCAAGACAATCCAACCTCAAGAATAGACTCTTATAATACAACAAACTTATGCACAACTTTTGGATCCACAGATATATCAGTTATCAGACCTCATTAAACATGTGCCCTCACCACAAATGAACACCCTGACTTACTCACACATAAAATTTTCATACAATAAAGGGTGCGGGAAGCAAATTTCACTCACACTCTGGAAAGAATTCACATGCCACAACCAACGAACCATAGGCTTACCCTTAGTGTATTGCATCACTACTTTTGAAAATACGAAAGTTCAAGATCAATTAGGTCTTTTAAGGGTTGTAATGTAGGCTAGGGGACAAGTAGGAACTTTTTAAATTTTTTTTAATTTTTTTAATTTTTTGGATATAAATAGTGACTGCATTCCCAAGCGCTTTAATACAAGACAAACTTCATTTTTAGACCTTCTTTTAATAACCTCATTCTTATGCCCCTTTTCTCGGAACCATTTGGCCCTATGCTGTAAAGCACTTAACACTCGCTTCTTCCGACCATTTTTATTCTAAATTCATTCATCAATTTTTTAATTTTTTATTTTTTTTTTTACTAGCCAAACTTATGTTGGGGCTTGCCACTCAACTTCCGCTTCCTTCATTGTTGTTCACACAAAGCGCTTAGGATCTTTTGGATCAAATTTATAGGCCACAGAAGGAATGGACATTAGCTTCAAATTTGGCTACCAAAGACTAAGTTCAAGGCTCGAAAGGGTTAACTAAGGATATATATCAAGGTGGGTACAGAAAAGCACAATCAGGGCTATCAAAGAAATGCCTATATCACTTCCCGAACTCCTTATCCTCTTTTTTGCTATGCAGACACACCTTGCCTGGACCTCAATTAGTGGCAAGGAATACACAAATCTTCCACACCTGGCACACATTCAACTCAGAACTAATCACTACATACTACGTTCCAATCAGTGACACAGATTCATTTTAAGCACATGCCATTTAGAGTCACATAAATGAGCCTACATGTCTCAACACAAAGGCATCCAATGTTTTCACTTTCATTCTAACTCATAGCAGTTGCACAACCTTAGCCAAGAGCCAACCCTATAGACCTAAATGATGAAAACTTCCCTTAAGATGGTCGTCATCCATCTATCATAGGGTGGCTTGAATCAACTATGACACTGACTCAATCCTAAGAAACAAAATTCTTTTTTATACGGTTTAACAGGACTGCCCTTAGCCAATGAACTGAAAACAACTTCCAAGGAACCCAAAATGAAAATAGCAACAACAAAACAAAACTATTTACACAAATATAGTACTCCCACCCCACACTTAAAAATGCAACACTGTCCCAAGTCTGACACAATCCAAAATGAAAATAAAGTAGGGCGGGTATACTTCCCTGATCATTCATCCATGTCGGCATCACCGCCGGTCCCGTCAAGAGCCAAAAGGTCACCCTCATCTGCATCAGAATTGGATTCACTATCCGACATGGTACGCCTCTTGTCCTCATCAGTTGGAACATCATCCCATACGTGCTCTAGAAATGCAGGTCTGAGTCCCAGCAATGCATCGGTATGTTCATTTAGGGGGTACTTCGTTGCAATTTCATCCAACTGCTCCTGAGTCGAAGCTCGACATCCATTTCTATGACGCAACATTTCCAATCCAAACATTCGCATCGTGATCATATTATCCCTCATATTTTGCTCAGTGGTAGTGAGGGTGGGTCCATGTATGTTCTCCGGCCCCTTTTTCTTTGTGACATCTAGGGGTGTGGTAAACAAAGGTGCCATGTAGTCCACACTCTCCTTTGGAACTCCAGCTCGCATGCACAAATTCGTGATTAATCCCCCAAAAGCATACCTTCGACCTCGATGTACTTTGGCCTTGCGTATGACCGATTTTAGCACCGCTCCTACATTGATAGGTAGGTCCTTCATTAGAGCATATACCAAGCATACTTGATCTCTCATCACCTCGGTAAAATGCAGCCCTGGTATCAAATAATTCATGACAATTTTTAACCACACCCGAGCTTCCCTATGCATGTGAGCATAAGGATATGACTGGTGATAGCCACGATGCCCATGCTGAATCCATTTCGTAGTGGACTGCGCCCCACACAAAGCATGTCGAATCTGCTGATATGGAGGACTGATATTGATCCCCGTGAGAACATCAGAAGGGGCATCTGTAGTCCCTAATATTTGATTTATGGCTGAAGGTGTCAGAGGGACCTCCACGCCCCGCATAGTTACAAAGTGAGAACGGGCATCGGGTTTCCAATTTGCATAGAATTCCCGCACCACACTAACATTGCACTCTGATGGATCTTGAAAGATGAAGCCCATATGCAACTCTTGTAGGCGACGCATAATACGTGGAAACTCCCTCTCTAAATGGATGTCATCAAGTAGCACATCCGAGAAGTACTTGGCTTCGGTGTGTGATTTGTACCACTTCTTGCCCTCAGATGTGACTGCCTTGGCCCCATATCGTTGAGTCTATCCTCTTGGGACTACGGGTGCTGGGGGAATGGTTGTACCTATCCTTACTCTCTTATGGCTGCTAGACACCACCGCTTTGCCCGACTTTTGTGTGCTAGACATGTTATCCTGCAATCAGAAAAATATCATATTAGTTGATAAGATTCAATACTGGAGTCCCACCCACACTTATTTTAAGGCACAACTTCACAAACAACACGGTACTCAGACTTCCCAATGTTATTTTCAGTTTATGATTCACACAATTCGCCCCATTCTAAGTGTACAACCCGTACTATTTTGATTCTACTCAAGAATTCGAACCAACAAACATCCTTCTCCTTCAATCACTTTCCTCACCAGTTGGTTGCTACTCAAGACTTCACAAACCCCAATTGTTAATTTACCCATACAAAGTCTTCTTAGCTATAAGCAACCAAATGAATTCCGACAAATTTTACCACCATGAATAGCAATAACTATGCAGCAAACCACAAATAACTACAATTTCAACATACTAAAACAACTCACCCATCACCCACATGAATACTAGCCCTAGCTTTAGTAAATCATCCGAAACAAAGAAACAAACGAGTAGGATACATACCTTGGGTGCTTAGACCCACAAAAATTGATGAACTTGGTGAGAAATTCCCACTTTGCAACACGTAGTTGTTCTTGGAAGGAGTAATGGTTGAAGGGGAAAGGAGAAGAAACAAATTTTCAAGAAAGAATGGGGTGTAGGGACGGATTTGGGGATTAAAAGTGAATGGGCACTACACCATTTTAGGCCTACGGCCACCCCAGTAAAGTGTAGCCTAAACTAGCAAAAAGTGTGGCCTTTGATAAAAGGCTACACTTTTGGACTTTAAGCAACACTTTTCCAGGGTTGCCCGAAAGTAGCGTTACCTTAGAGTTTAGGCAAGTGTTGCCTTATCAGCTACGCTTAAAAGCGTAGCCTAAAAGGCAAAATGGCAACACTTTTATGTACCTCAAATAGCAACATTTCTATCTCATACAACTACACTTTTAAGCGTGGCCTTAGCTTCCTTATTGCCTATGATTTGTAAGTGTTGCCTTTTCTATCTAATGTATGACAACACTTTGAAGTGTAGTCCTTGCCCATGTGCATACCACAAATTATAGCCCTATGGCTACACTTTTAAGTGTGGTAATATTATTTTGGCTATAAAATATTTATATGCCACAATTTCTAATTAAAAACACCAATATGATTTTGCAATAAATAATCTCAAGCATTAAATTAGCTAATAAGTAATTCAAATATATAGATTTGCAATAAACTTCAAAAGATAGTATGTCTTGCGTACATACACATACTTATAAAGCAATATTCTAAATATGTGTACACAATAGTTCAAAAAGTACTCTTACAATAGTTAAATATATTCTAGCAATGAATATATTTCACAAATCAAATATAATGTATTCAAACTTCTACAATAGTTCAAAAACTCTTCATCATCCACTTCAACGAGATCAAGTTGACTTGTGGCGACCCTTCAAATTTGATCACCTCAATTTCCCTACACATTTAAAATGAAATTAAAAATCAAAACAAACCATGTACAACAAATCTGATTGCAGCAGTTATAGAATAGGCAAGAAATTCCAAATTGCATATTGTAGCAGTTCCAGATTATAGATTGCAGACTGCAGACTTTTTGAGTTCAGGCAGCACTGTATTATATCAGATTGTAGCATATATATAACAGGGGCAGCAGGATAAATATCCAAAGATATTCTACTGCAGACATGTAAATCAGGATAGCAGTTGCACCAAACAAAGCATGGAAAAAGAGGAAAATCAACTCCAACCACACCAAGACACTTTACTGCAGACAAGGTAAGTCTCATAAGTATGCTCCTAGTCAAGTTGGTAACACTAATTCTGAAAATCATTTACAACCTGTTGTAAATGAGCAAGTCAGTCAAAATGCTATTCCTTTGAGACATGAACATAAACAAGTTGTTGTTAGCGACAAACCTCAAAACAAAATGCTACAGCTAACAAACATGATCCTAGTAACAAAGGAAAACAGGTTGTTGTTAGTGACAAACCTCAACAACAAAGTGAAAAGTACACACAACTCATAGACTCCAAAGATTAGCCATCACCTGCTTCAGCTAAATGTCTTAGTGTTGTCCTTGTAGGATTGTGTTTGATTGCCAATTTCATGTTGGTATATTGTAGTAGAAGTTGTATTAAATTAGTATGAGGTTGATGAATGAGGCCAGTTATGCTCCATGGAGGTGCAATGCTATTGTTGTACCATTTGGTCATTTGCTTCGAGTCAACCTCAAGGATGATTCTGCTACAGTCATGCTGGATACACCAAGCCATTCCAATATTGGTTGCTTCAACTTCTGCTTTATTCTGCACCTGCCTCAGATGTGATTTTGGCAACTGAAAAAAGAAAGAGCAAACACTACTGCTCAATTGACAAGGAAGATTATATCAAGCAACTTCATTCCTAAACAGCATCAGTTTTGTGCAACAAAAAACCAGTTCAACCTTTCAGTGGTAGTTTTCCACTAAATTCACCACGAGAAACTGCAGCAATTATTAACATCAGTACAATTTATTTGAATTCAAAAAGTAAGTTAGAGGAGTAAATGACCAAGATTATAATTTAAAATAATAAATTTACATTCTTGGTGGCCAATGAGAAATTGAGGAAACCCCTAAAATGTACCTTGGATGAGAAGATGAAGTATTTACATAAGCTGCAACATTGCCGGTTAGAGGAAAAGGAGAACCCATAGAAAGAATTTCCCTTATTCGGTTTTAGGAAATGAAGAGACTATATGTCACACAAAAAGGTCAAGTTTGAGAATGCAAGAAAGAGTAGGATGAGATACTTTTATCTAATGTGGTCTTTTGATCATGAATTAAGAGAGTTGTGTCGTAGGATAAGGTTTTTTCTTTCATCAACTGCTAGGGATAAGCCATATCTATCTTAAGCTAAGGTTATATCCTCTTGAAATGGCATACTAAACAATCTTGCACCGACAAAAGTATCTTAATCTCAAGCTTGATCTGCAGTAAGCGACAATAATGGACAAGTACCCGAGCTAAATAAAGGTGCAAATATATGTTGTAATACACAAAAGAGCATGATTCAAAGTGCCAACAAAAAGGAAAATGCACATATAACTTGCAGATACATGATAGTCCAAAACTCATAAGTAATCAAGAGATACTACAGTAAGTTAACAAAATAGTAAAGTTAAGAGATACACATGAAAAAACTCATTTGGCTAAAGAATGAAAGATAAAGAAGGTCAAAACAAGGAGATATATGATTGAGCTTGAAGAATATCAATAATACAGTAAGTAGCTCATAAACATAGAACTATGAAATCACAATCCCTTTTTAAAACTTGAACATTCTAAGAAATTCCAGGATCATAGACACAATGACTTCCCAATTTTAATAACATTAACAAGGCTTCTAAACGTTTAACAAGTTTGGCGGAAAAAAACAAAAAAATATTTATGCATGTAATAATTAAAGATCAAGGATACTGCAACATTAGTGCAGAATGAGATAAATTAAGCTCCAGAAGGTGCAAGTAGCACACATTGAGGTTTAAATGAGAGGTCGATTGAGATTGTTTGGGCATGTCGTCAACCTCAAGAGGCACCAGTCCCTAGGTGTGAATCATGGTGAGTGGAGACCTAAAATATCATTGAAGGAAGTTCTCTTGAAAGATTTATAAGGTCTTGGAATTCCTATAGTCAATCCCAACTTGTTTGCGATTTAGGTGTAGTTGTGTGTTGTGGTATATTAATGTCCAATTAGAATATCACCAGCTGATATTGTTGTTAGTTTTGGTTTAGTTTTGATCTTTGATGCTTCTCTTATCCAGTTGGATCAATTTATTCTTCTCTTTTACAACGGTACTGAGGCTAGCTTGTGTGCACCATGATAATTCCAGGGGTATCTCCTACCTCCCACCAGAACAAAAACCAAATAAGGAAAAAAATAAATTGGTATCACCTACACTATCTGTATTAAGCCAAACTTACTTCACATATGGAAAAAAACAGAAACTAAAACCTGTGAAACCAAAATGCAACATGAGAAGAGATTAATCCTTTAACTACTTGTATTCAACATCTATTACGGTGTAAAAGACTAAAAGAGCTTAGCAGAAACATGTGACTTAGTGATGATAATACTTCTAGATGTAAGTGGTGGATCATGTAAATTATGTCGAGCAAAAGGTGATGTCTGTAATAAGATATTACCTAATTAGTTCTTGCAACTACAAGGAATAAAAGTTAAGTCAGCACTAAGTTCACGAAAGCTAACTTAGGGAAAGGACTACAGTTTTGAGAAGCAACTAAAAGATCTACCTGCATGGAGAAAAAGAACCCTCAAAATTCATTTCTAATCATTCCAGTGCACCTTCTGTTTGGTTTCCAAGTTTGAGTGGTAGAAGAGTGTTATAACATGTATAAACAGACTTATCAAGTGTTCAACTCAAATGAACTGATGTTATCTAAATAGGTATCAAATAAAGGGTCGACAACATTCTTGCACCCTCTTTCACATTCAAAAGTTCAAGATTTAACTTTTTTGTTAATATGAAATAATAAATACCTTTTCCAAAGTAGAAACATTAATTGAGTTGGAAGAATTCGAAAGATTTTACCCCTTTACAGATCGTGCACTACTTGCATCAACATGTGAAGGAAGCTGCACACCATATGAAGGAAGGTTAGCTCATGCACTACTTGTATCATTTCATGAATTTCTTCCCTAAGAGAAGAGACTTCATTGGCATTTACTTCCTCAATAGTCTATGGATCATAGAATAGTCTAGTAGAAAATGGGAAAAATAATTTTGAAAATCAAGTCACAGTAATCGACCTACCTAGCAGAGAACGAACAATTGATTTTTTGATGCTGGAATTTTGCCTAATCTCGTTAGTCTGTTGAAGAGGCACATATATGCTTAGAACTTTAGAGATGTCCATGGTGTTATTCGGCAGACAACTGATGCAGTAACAAACCTTGCTCCTGAAACAGTAGAATCTAAACTGGTGTTAGGTTCGTTTATTCTTATCTGATAATATTGTAAATGCAGAATATGCAGAAAAAAGACGTCTTATCTTACTTAATCTATATGTTGTGACTGTAGCATTGAAGGTGGTATCCCTCCACTTTTTGAGTTGATTGAATCTGTTTATTCAAAGGTGTAGAGAGCAGTTGCATGATGCTTATGAACATATTTAAGAATGGTGAAAACAAGAGTAAAAGGGTCAGTAAAACAAGAGCAAAATTGGACATCACATAGCTACTTGCAGATTACCCGACTTATGGTATATTGAGCATCATAGCATAGATAATACAAGTTGTCTGAGATCAAGGAAGAGAGGAAATTAAAGGACTCAAGCAGGCAAGCATTTTGTACTTTTAGATCCACTTAATAACCAAATTTATAACACTAAGTTATGATGCCATCCAAGAAAGACTACCTTGCAAGCATTTGGTACCAAGAGTCATAACAAAACACACACACAACAAACAGAACAGTAAAAAATCTAACATAAAGATAAAAGAAAGGTTATAACCTGAACAGAGATTCTTTTTTCATTGTAGACGGCTTCACCGGGTACCAATTCTTAGTACAAAGATCATTTTCCTTGCCCTTAGCAATGAACACGCCTCTATGTGTATGAGGCTCCACCAGAACCTTACTACCACCCTTAGCAATGAACATGCCTCCATTGCAAAAGAGAACAAGTAAGCAAGAGCTAGGCTTCAAGATTAAGACAAATGACAACCTATTATGTTGTTGTTTCCCCTTCTTTTTACACATATTACATCTGTTGGATAGCTGAATTTCCCTTATCATCATATTATACTGAGTAAGGCATGTCTCATTTAGAACTGTCCAGGCGAATATCAAAACGTATGTGGGTAATACAACTACGAGCTAGACTCCCAAAAATCAACAAAAAATGTATATACAAACACAAGAATATCAAAACCCTAAAGCTAAAATTTAGATTTTCAGAGATACAATTTCTTACCTGATAAACCCTATTCCAACCAAAATGTGATGAAGCTTTAAGACACCATATTCTCAAGTGAAGCATTTTAGTGAGGCGTGTTCATTTGTGAGGCGTAACCTTCAGCTCTTCAACAAGAAATCATGAAATAGTGTTCTTCAGCCTTTCAACGTGAAATAGTGAAACCTGTGAGAATGTTTGACCGAAATCGTGTTCTTCAGAATTAGTTTGGAGAGAAAATCGTGCTCTCATATAGACGGAGGGTTTTTCTGATTTGGGGAAAAAGATAGTGTTAATGTTTTATGACTTACCTGATAAACCTTCAGCGATTCAGCGAGAAGTTCTTCAGTGATTCAGCGAGAAGTTCTTTAGATATTCAGCGTGTTCTTCCGTGATTCTGCGAGAAAGTTTGACGGAGAGAAAACTCTTCAGCTCGATTTGGGGGACTCACTGTGTTCTTCAGTACTTCAGTTCTGATTTAGGGGAAAAGTATTTTTTAATGTTTTATGATATTTTTTTTGTTAATAAAAATGGGAGGGAGAGTTAAAAATATTGGAGGGAATATAATATTTTAGTGAAAATTTTAAAGCCACACTTATAATGTGTTGTTTTTTCAATTATAAAAATAGGACACTTTAAAAGTGTGGCAATATATGTAAATAGGTGTTGCCAATTATATCATATTGTAACAACACTTATAAAGTGTAGCTTATACCATTAAAGAGTACACTTTTGAAGTGTTGCCAATATTATCGTAACTAAAAGTTAAAAACTTTGGCTACGCTTTAAAAGCGTCGCCAAAACTACTTTAGGCAACACTTTACAAATGTAGTCCAGAATTAGTGTGGCTGTGGACTTAAAATGGTGTAGTGGGGGGTTGGGTGTTTAACCAATTAACCGGGTAAAACCTGATTTGATAATTAAAAAAAATTTAGAAAACTTACCAGGTCCGCGACGCGGAGCTGTCGCGCACATGCCTTGGGATTTTCCGTCTTCGCTTTGGGCTCTCCTCTTGCAGAAACAAGTCCGTGACGCGGAGAGGTCGCGGACTCCACTATTTTCTCGGCCCAAAATTTCTCTCTTTGTTTTTTTTTTTTTACAAATTACACATTTATGATAAATAAAATAACCTATAACTAAAATTAAACCAAATTAACCTATCAAAATAAAATACCACACAAACATCTTCTAAAATACAAAGCCTCGGGTTGCCTCCTGAGTAGCGCCTGATTTAACGTCGCGGTACGACTCAACTCCCCCTCATTCATTGCTTAACTCCAGACTTCTTTTTCTTGATCCACCTCTTGTCCGAAATAATGCTTCACCCTCTGTTCATTCACGATGAACGTGGATTGCTTTCCTTCATTCCATAACTCTATAGCACCGTGGTCGGTCATGCGCACCACCTAAAATGGTCCGCTCCATTTTGACTTCAACTTACCTGGAAACAACCTTAATCTAGAGTTAAACAATAATACCTTCTGCCCAGGCTCAAAAAGTTGAGGAACAATATGCTTATCATGCCATTGTTTAGTCTTCTCCTTATAGAGCTTAGCATTTTCATAGGCATGGAGTCTGAATTCCTCCAATTCATGTAGCTGACCCATCATTTTTCTCTGGGCTAGTTCCGGGTCCAGGTTCACCTTTATCATTGCCCAATAATCCTAATGTTCAAATTCAACTGGAAGTGTGTCCCTCCATCACTGATTATTTCTCTAGGAATTCCAAACCGAGTGAAGATGTGCTTCTTCAGAAACTTCATCACCACTTTAGCATCGTTAGTCGGCAAAGCTATTTCTTCAACCCACTTTGACACATAGTCCATAGCCACAACTATGTATTGATTTCCATTCGATGGAGGGAATGGTCCCATGAAGTCGATTCCCAGACATCAAAAATTTCAACCTCCAAGATGTTATGCAAAGGCATCTCACGTCGTCTGGAAACAGACCCCATTCTCTGGCATTGAGCACAACTTTTAACAAACCCTGCAGCATCTTTAAACAAAGAAGGCCAGAAAAAACCTGATTGGAGCACCTTATGTGGAGTGCGCTCACCTCCATGATGACCTTCATATGCAGACGAGTGGCAACTATCCATCACTTGTCTCATCTCAGACACAGGCACACATTTTCTCATCATTTTGTCAGGCCCTTGCTTGAAGAGATAAGGCTCATCCCATATGTAAAATCGAGCATCATAACTCAGCCTCTTCTTCAAATGTGTGGTTCCCCCTGGAAGGAACAAACCGCTCACCAAATAATTAACAATGTTTGCATACCATGGTAGTTTGGTCGCCTCTAGCGCCAATAACTGTTCATCAGGAAACTCTTCCTGAATCTGACTTTGCTCTCCCACATGTGACGAACTTTCCAATCTTGACAAGTGATCTACAATCTAATTTTTAGAACCTCTTCGGTCCTTGATCTCTATGTCAAACTCTTGCAGCAATAAAATCCACCTAATTAACCGCAGCTTTGCATCCTTCTTGTTGAACAAGTACCTGATAATTGAATGGTCAGTATAAACAACAACTATAGCCCCTACCAGGTAAGATCTAAATTTGTCAAAAGCATAGACCAAGGCTAGCATTTCATTTTCAGTCACTGTGTAGTTGTTTTGGGCTGCATCTAGTGTTTTGCTTGCATAATATATTGAGTGAAACACGTTCTCTTTCCTTTTCCCCAACACTGCTCCCACAGCCACATCACTTGCGTCACACATCAGTTCAAAAGGAAGCTCCCAATTTAGGGAAGTTAGGATTGGAGCTTCTATCAACTTCTTCTTCAAAGCTTCAAAAGCTTGAATACATTGCTCATCAAATATAAATTTCATCTCCTTCTCTAGGAGACTGCACATGGGTCTTCCAGTCTTAGAGAAATCCTTGATAAATCTCCTGTAGAAACCAGCATGACCCAGAAAGCTTCTCACCCCTTTAACAGAGATTGGGGGAGGTAGCTTTTCAATAACTTCCATTATGGCACGATCAACTTCCAGCCCTCTCTTTGACACCTTATGGCCCAATACAATCCCTTCCTTCACTAAAAAATGGAATTTTTCCCAGTTTAGGATGAGACTAGTTTCCTCGCATCTAGCCAACACCCTGTCCAAATTTTCCAAACACCTATCAAAATACTCCCCAAAGACTGAGAAGTCATCCATGAATATCTCCACAAAATCTTCAACCATATCATGAAAGATAGCCATCATGCATCTTTGGAAGGTGTTTGGAGCATTGCATAGCCCAAATGACATTCACTTGAAAGCATATGTCCCATACGGACAAGTGAATGTAGTTTTCTCCTGCTCCTCTGGTGCAATCACAATTTGGTTGTATCCTGAATAGCTATCTAGGAAACAGTAATATTTTTGCCCAACTAACCTGTCTAGCATATGATCAATAAAAGGAACCAGGTAGTGATCCTTTCTGGTGGCCTCATTCAATTTCCTATAATCCATGCATATTCGCTATCCTGTCACTGTCCTGGTTGGAATCAACTCATTTTTCTCATTGGTGATCACCGTCATGCCTATTTTTTTAGGCACACACTAAACTGGGCTGACCCACTTGCTGTTTGAAATCGGATATACAATACCCTCATCTACCCATTTAATCACCTCTTTGCGCACCACATCTTTCATTACTGGGTTTAGTCTGCGCTGAAGTTGCACACTTGACTTGTGACCCTCCTTCATAAATATCATGTGCATGCATAAAGCTGGGCTGATGCCATGTGTGTCAGCCATCTGCCAGCCTGTCGCCTTTTCCTCTTCCTCAATATTTTCAGAGATGCCTCAACCTGCAATTTAGACAAAGCAGAAGAAAGAATTACAGGTAAAGATTCATTGGCACCTAAGAATGCATACCTGAGATGAGAAGGGAGAGCATTTAACTCCAACTTTGGTGCTTTCTCAATTGAGGGCTTGGGAGGTGGCCCCAAGACTCTGTTTAATGGCTCCACAAACTTGCGAAGCATACTCACATTCGGTGCATCTAGAATGTTAGCCAACTTCTAGGCTTCAGCATCTCCCTCAATGTCTTGTCCAATTAACACTTTCTCTAAAGGGTCTCGTGCTTTAACATATTTAGCTACCATTTCCTCATTAATGATTGTAATTTCTGACAGCTTCTCATATATTGCAGGCAACTTCATTGCCTTGTAAACATCAAATACCTCGACCTTGTCATAAGCCCTCATTGTTAGTCTACCGGCCGCCACATTAATTAATGCCCCTCTGATTGCTAATAATGGGCGTCCCAAAATAAATGGGACCTCTGGGTCAGGCTCAAAATCCAAAATGACAAAGTCTACGGGGAAAATCAGAGTTCCCACTTGAACCAAGACATCTTCAATAACGCCATCTGGCCTTACCACCGAACGGTCCGCTAACTGTAATATAATGGTTGTGGACTTGGGCCTTCCTAGTCCCAATTTGACAAACATGGACGTAGGCATCAAATTGATAATTGCGCCCAAATCGCACAACCCTCTTGCCTCAATACACTTACCAATTTTTATCTGAACAGTGAAACTCCCTGGATCTTTCAACTTAGTTGGGAGCCTATTCTGGATTCTAGAACTGCATTCCTCCGTGAATGCTACTGTTGCATACTCAGCCAATCTACTCTTATTGGCTACCACATCCTTCACATATTTGGCATATTTAGGAATGCCCTGCAACACATTAATCAAAGGCAAGTTAACATGTACCTGTTTGAGTAATTCAATAAACTTACTAAAACATTCCTCTTCCTTTTGCTTTTTAAATTTCTGTGGGAATGGAGGAGGTGGTTTTGCTTTTGGTTCCTCATTTACCCTTAGCTCACTTGGCTCCGCTTTATCAGCCTGTTTTCCTTTTTCTTTAGCAGTTTTTGCCTTTGGCATTAACTCCTCCAATGGAAGACCACTCCGAGTACTCACAACATTTACCTGTTTCGGGTTTGGATCGGTATTTCCAGGTAAACCCCCTTGTGGTCGGGAATTTTGGGCACTAGCAAACTGCCCAAACTGCTTCTCCAAATTCTGAGTCACCAATTGATTGTTTGACACATCTGCTGCCAACTTAGCTTGATCAACCATGATTTTTTTTAGCATGTCTTCCACACTCATATCACCTTGCTTGGCAACCATCTGATTACCATGACTTTGTTGGTTTCCATAGCTTTACTGATTGTAATGTTGTCCACTACCCTGTGGCCTGTATTGGTTCTGTCCTTGATGTTGGTTTTGATTACCACCCCATGAAAAGTTTGGGTGATTTCATCAGCTTGGGTTGTAAGTATTTCCATAAGTTTGGTGCTTTCCTCTTCGCTGAGCATTACCTACAAAATGAACAGATTCTGGGTTTGCTCCACATACCTCAGCACTGTGATCTCCACCGCCACATACTTCACACCAAGCTTGTGGTTGCTACACCATATTAACTTGAGCTTGCTGTTGTCCTAGTGACATATTGCTGAAATGAGTGGTTATCATATTCTGCATTGCTGAATCTGTGCAGTCAGAATTGTCACTGCATCCATTTCCAACACTCCAGCAGCCTTCTATACGACCGGTTTAGCTCCTCCTCCATTCCACTTGGGGTTACCCTATGAAATTCTACTAAGCAATGTAAATAACTCAGCATATATCTTCTCCAAAGCTTCTCCACCTGCAGCAGAATCAAGTAAGACTTTCGTGTTTGGTTCCAACCCTTCAATGAAGGTATGGAGCAACACGTCGTTAGCTTGATGATGATGTGGACAACTTAATAGCAGGGACTTAAACCGGTCCCAAGGTTGGTACAAGTTTTCCCCTCCCTTTTGTCGAAAGATTAATATATCACTTCTCAGCTTGGCTGTTTTCCTGGATGGAAGAAACCTTATCAAGAACTTTCGGGAAAGATCATCCCAAGTTGTTATGGAATTTGCGGGCTCAGAGTTCAACCATCTTTTTGCTTCCCTTAGCAGAGAAAAGGGAAATAATGTGAGCCTCACATTATCAGAGTTCACTCCAGTTGGGGTGTACGTGTCACTGATCTCGAGGAAGTTCTGAATATGCACTCGTGGGTCCTCATGAGATAGACCAGTGAACTACCCGTTTGTGTGCAATAGTTGCACCATGTTCTGCTTCAATTCCTCCCACCATGTGTAGGTTTCTAAATATTTGAGGTAACATTGGTGGTCTGTGGGATTGCCACATTTCTCACTTTCATTTCTGCCATCACTCCAAGTTGGTCTTGATACTTCCTTTCTTCTGAAGTTTCTAGTTCAATAGCCATAAGAGGAACATGATAAGTGAGTCTTCTTTGCCTTCTCCGATACGAACAAATCTCTCCAGTTCAGCTAGAGGCTCTACCAAGTCCTGGTCGTCTTCCAGTGTGAAAACCTGACATAACCTGCGAAATGAAGACCCAAGATCAAGTTGTCAACACTTGTAAAAATAATTTAGACACTTCAAAATTAGATATCTGCCGATATTAAAGTCCCCGGCAACGGCACCAAAACTTGTTGCGTCCAAAAGCACATGCAAGTGCACGTGGTCACTCAAGTAGTACAACGACTCTTTCGAGCCGGATTATTGAACCCAAAGGACTTCAAATCAAAAAATAACAACTTTATTATGTCTAAAATAAATTTACTTATGAGACAAACAATTTTAGAAATTTGTTTACATCTACTAAGTTGAACAATCTCAAAAATTAATTACTACAATCAAACAGTTTCAAACAAGAGAATTTCACAAAATGGGAAAGTATTCCAGGGTTGTAGCATAACCTGATTTCCGGCATAAAATTAATTTATCCTAGCATTCGATAGGTTAACCTCATTATGGATTTTCAAGGTTCATTTTACGATCATGATCTCCCAACCTCTAATCGCCTACCACCATCGATAGCCTAACTACATCGTTGAGCAGGGATAGGCATGAACCAATGGCGGAGCATTAAGCTATCATCTTGCATATTAATCAAGCGCGGTATATAGGTATAAGACTATCCTATATACGAAACGCTCTAACTTTACTCTAGAATGAACACGCTTCTCACATTCTTTGGTCTATCCCTCTATTCATCTTCCAAATTCAAGAGTGGACAATGAATTTATTTTAATGTAGATCAGTCATTAAAATAGTTAAACAAGAATGTAAGCATAAATCACAAGAAAACCCACATCATGCTAGAAACAAATGCTATTATACCATTAATCGTAGCTACAACCCTAGAATAAGGGAATTTAGCTACTCATAGAACACAATATCATCAAATAATGTTTATGGATCATAAAAGGGTTTACCAAAATAATGGAGTAGAAGAAAAGTCCTAGAAAGTGTTAGCAAAATCGCCAAATCGATGTTCTCCCATCTTTTCAAAACTGGATAATGATAAAATAACACAGCTAGACTATTTATAGTCTGAAATAAAACACGTGACCAAATTCTGGTGTCCATGTTCGCGACGCAGACCTGTTCCCTCGCCTCAATTTGTACACAAACGGATCTCTTCAACGACGCGCTCCCAACGCGTACTCCACTGTTAAGTGGAATTCCTTCTCTGCATGCAAGTTTCAGCTCCGCATTTCCACAATGCAGAACTGCTCCCTCTTAGTGTATTTTCCAGGTTCTTGGCCATTCTCATCCGTAACTTTGTCTTCTATTTTCCGACTTCTTCGTAGGTGCCCTATTTTGGCTCATTATTCTTTGTTTTTCACCTGAAACATCTAATCATATTGGTTAGAGGAAACGGCATTGAAAGACTCTAAAATCTTAGTTCCGACTAAGAAAGTTCTCTCAAACTTAGCTAAATATATGGGATAAATTGGTTATTAAGCGCATAAATATGCCTAAGATCACAAGGATACCATATAAACTAGGCTTGTATATGAAAATATAAAGTAAATTATGTGTATATAAGAATACAAAATATCTCTCTGGGAGTTTCTCTAACCGACAACCATATCTATGAGCTTAAGTGATGGTATAACATCTTGCCTCACGCTACCAGAGCCATCCTGATACCAAGCTTGTCAGGACCCGAGCCTACACGCTGGACGTGGCCTGCACTCGAGAACTATTATTGGTCCCTAAGTGAACCCTCATCATGGCTGACTACAAGCAAAACACTAATTCAAACATACAAAGCTTAAAATAGAATAAAATTAAGTGAAACTCAAATAATTCATTCAGAATATAATCGTATATTTAACTAGCCAAAACTAGGCAACTCAAGTATTTAAAACATTTAACAAGATAAATGAAAAAGACTTCTCAAATCTATTATCTATCTATGAAGCCATCTCTATGAGAGTTTCTCTAACCGCAACCATCTCTATGAGCTTAAGTGAAGGTACATTGTCTTGCCTCACGCTGTCAGGGCCGTCTTGATACCAAGTTTTCCACGACCTGAGCCTATACCCTCGACATAGCCTGCACTCGAGAACCATTGTTGGTCCCCAAACGAACCCTCATCCTAGCTGACTACAAGTGGAAGACTAACTCAAGCATACAAAGCTTAAAACATAATAAAATTAAGTGAAACTCAAATAATTAAACAAAACCCACGACATCCTAACAACTGATATAACTGAAAGTACAAGTGGAACCCTTCGAAAGCAAGGAGGCTCACCATAGCTAACTCGAACTCCACGTAGTATCAACGAAGCTCCTGTTGATGACCCTGAATACATGTATTCATGATGCAGGCCAAATGGTTCAGTACGTGGATTGAACGAACATGTAAGGGGAATTCTAAAGCATAAACATATGCTTGAACTTGATAAAAAGGAAACATACTTACCTCCTCTCAACTCACTCAACTAAACTCAACTCAGGAATAAGAAACATAGTTCAACTCAATGATAAGATATTCAACTCAGTGAAATAAGGCTCAACTCAATAATAAGATACTCGACTCTGGTTACTCAACTCTGGGTACTTAACTCAATATAAAGCAACAATACATATGCAATATATGGAAAGCTTTTAAAATAGTAGAAAGAAAATCAGTTTGTATGCAAGGATACCAGATAAATTCTGCTTGTATATGAAAATACAAAGAAATTTATGTGTATATAAGAATACAAAATATCTCTGTGGGAGTTTCTCTAACTGACAACCATCTCTATGAGCTTAAGTGATGGTACAGTGTCTTGCCTCATGCTGCCAGGGTCGTCATATACCTTGCCGGGGGCATAGAACCTAACTCACTAAGTTGATCCACTAGTCTATGCTAAAAGCATTAAGGAATCATCTAAACAGTATGACCCTTTTCTACCCATGCTGGCTACACGGTTTATGGAGACTTTCAATTATCTGAACTCAAACTCGTCCCCATATCGGTGCTCAATACTACTCCCAAAAAGTAACTAGCTCATATGTTTAAAAACATAACTCTTTCTGTGGTTTGAGATAATTACTCAAACTACCCTCTTAAAAGAGGTAACTACTCTTGAAATAACTTTTGAACTCGTAACTCATTTAGAAATCTCAATTTGTCTTTTATCAATGTAAAATTGATGCCTCTGGGAATACATAGTCCCCTTATACTCATACTTGAAAACTCTTTCTCAAAAACATTTTGAAATCAGATTATAATATGATCATTTATCACTCGGGAAGTCATACTGCATAAACATTGATGGTATATCTAATTCCATACTGCTCATACATTGATGGCATACTCGATTTCCATACTAATCATGCTTTAGAAACTCTTTTCTCAAAACTCATCTTTACTTTCTCAAAACTCAGTTTAAGAACTCAACTGTTGACTTTAAAAAGCTTTTCAAAATTTATAACTCAAATCATAGGGTTCATGCGGAATTATGGACATGAACGACTAAACTCAAGAATGTTAATGATACCTCTCATCTCAAGACTCCTCAACTCATAGGGCTCATGCGGAATTATGGGCATGAGCTACTCAATTCAAGGACCTTCATAGGTAACATGTATTAGCCCCATGATTAGGAATATAATCCCAAAAATGATTAGGAACTCAATACTTAGAACTTGAAGATACTACTCCTCTGAATGATACTCAACTGATGGAGTTCATGCGGAATTTATGGGCATGAACGACTCGACTCAAGGGTCTAAATAAAAATATGGAACTCATGTATACAACTATTCTCATTCTCATACTTACTTTCTCAAAACTTAGCTCAAATCGACAGTTGATCTCAAAGGATTCACAATTGAACTCAAAGACTTTCTTGAACTCTACTCCTAACTCTTTCTTGAATTTGAATTTTGAATTCAACAGTTATGATTCATGATATGAAGGATCTCACTAACAATATAGCAATTCGATAATTAGGAATAAAACTTTAAAAAGAAACATGAACTCAAGAACTAAAAATGAACTTATCTCAAGAATACTCAAAGTATCCTAGATTACTCTTTTACTGATCTGAAAGTAGATGTAGGGCGTGAGGACAAACTATTACAACACTATGATAGTCTTACATACTTGAAAGAACAAGGTTCTTGAAGAATCTTGAAGAAGAACTTGATTAGAAGCCTTGAAACCCTAGCTTGAAGGTAAACAATCAAGAAAACCTTTCTTGAGATTCTTGAATTAGTTTCTTGAAATCTCTATGACCAAGATTTGATGATTTTCATTAGTGATTCATAATTGTATGGAGTAACTTGAGTTGGAAAGAATGGAATTCTTGGAGAAAAACTTACCTTGAAGAAGAATCTTGAAATAGATTGAAAAAATCTTTAATGAAGTCTTCTACTTTGATTTTTCCTTAGGGTTTTGCCCTAGGGTTTGAGAGAGAAGAGAATGATGGACTAAAAGATAAAAATCTGATTGTTTTGAGCCTTTTATTAGTCAATAAATTCATTTAGGATTTTCTTGGAGGTAAAAAAAAACTTTTTTTAATGTTTTCCCGTTGGCTAATTCGTAATAGCACTGTATAGGTTACTAAAATAGTCACAACTTTTTACTCAGAAATTGGATTGACGTGGAATTAGTGCCATTGGAAGTAGATTAAAATACCTTTAATTTAATAGGTTATGGCTCATGTAACTCTTTATATTCTAAGAGATATAGTCGTTTGAAGTTTACCCAAGTAGAATCTTACATCAAAACTTAATCGATAAGGAAACTTAAAGAACACTTATCAAGAACTCATCAAGAAATTAAATTGCTCAATATTTATGGATAGATTCGCAAAAGAAACTCATGGTTGGCGTGTGAGTGAACAAACCCAACACTATGGAAGCTTACATACCTCTTAGGGATCAAACTCATGGCGAAAATCCGAAACAAAACTCAAGAACCTCGACGAACGCCTTGATCCTTTCCTCTTTTCTCCTCTTTTCTCTTCTTTTCTCTTCTTGAACTCTCAACTAAAACCCTAGGCGTCTATTAGGATTATCAAACTGAACCTAATAATATTAGACCCTTAAAACCTTACTAAAAATGAATTAAATCTGATTGGATAAGGAAAAGACCAAAATACCCCTTACTATTTTCGGGTAACTTTCCTTAATTGGACAGCTTGACTTCAAAAGGGCATATCTCACTCATCTGACCTCGAAACTTAGCAAACTCGGTGGCGTTGGAAAGATAATTCAATTAAATTTTATTAGCTATCTTGTAGTCCTACCTAACACATCTTGTACTAAGAGTTATGGTCGTTTTAAGTTGACCCAAAACTCATAACTTAAGCATAACTTGCAAAATTTCAAATTTTACTATTTCCAATTTAGTTCTTTTTGAAACTCAAGGTTCTACATCTAGTGACCTTAACACTTAAGAAATTTTAAATTCCTCGGTAAAATCCTACTCACAACGAAGGATGGTTCATGTCTTAGGTCCAAAATTTTCCGCGGTGTTACAACAGGTATCGTCAAAAGTTAGCCTAAATATTAGGCTTTTGGACATTTCTACAGTTGACCAGGATGATCTGTAAGGACCGTAGGTATAAATCGTAGAGGAGTTTAGCTGTTAGTTTTTAGAGGTTTTTGAGTCTTTTACTAAATGTTTTAAGCCTATACTATGTCATTTTTGCCTCTACCCTAAGCACTATATAAAACATTTATGTCTCAAGTCTACCCATTTTAAACCTATTCTCTTATTTCCCCAAAAACTTAACCAAATTCACTCTCCAAAATTCCCTCTCAACCTAAGGAAGAAAAAAAAGCTAGGGTTCATTCAGGGTTATCAATTCATGATTCATCTTGGCTTTGAGTAACAAGGTCTATGGGTATTCCCCCATGAATTATATTCCTCCATGGGTTCCTCAAGGTTCTCAATTTTTCAATTCAATTTTCAATTGATCAAATTAGGGTTCATCCAAGTTCTATATAGGTTTTATTCAATTATGATTTTTACTGTTGATTAAGTCTTCTAATGCATGATTTAATGATTAGTACATGAAATTTAGTTGAAATTATAAGGACTCATACATGATACATGATTTTAAGTTATGAACCTATGATGCACTCATGAACTTATGAATTATGAATTTATGAATTTATGAAGATATGCATGTTTTTATGAAAATTGACGTAAATTATTTTGATGATGTTTGATAGGAAAGTATCAATGTTATTGTGAAAGGTTCTCACATATGAATTTGAACATGATTGTGGAAGGTATTTCTCATATAAGGATTCACAGTGATGAAAGGTTTTCTCATCTATGTTGAATTGTATTTAAGGAGCTATTCTATGTTTTGATTTTAAAGATGTGGATTAGTATTGATAATTGTCTTTCCTATGTTATAATGATATTTGATTTCTTATCTATTCCATTGGGATTTGAACTTAGCATCGAGAGGGCTTTGAGGTGGGGACTCAAATAGGGCAGTCTCTAATAGAAACCTCTAGTCCCTAACTATGTGCCCCTATAGGATTTTCATAAATGACCTAGCTAGTGGATACACTTTAGAAAAAGATGATGTGTACAGACTCTACCTTGGCAAGTAGAATCCCTTTATTTCGGTATGTGGGATATGCATGATTCTATGACATAGATCTCATGGTCGTACTGTCAATTAAAGTTTATATTCCACAAAACGAATATGTTTCTTCAAAATATTTTCTAATAAATCTTAATTTAAATGTGTTGATCATATCTTATGATTTACATTTCATTGCTTCTTTATGCCTTTAAATTCTCAAATGTTAGTTATATCTCATATGTTTAAGCTCTTCATGCTATCATGTGTATTTATACATATTTCCCTATACCTATTACAATTCATGTACTAATGCATACTTTTGCCTACATTATCTTATTAAAATAGAGTCCGACGCTTCTACCTCTCATACTCGTGGCTAGTTGATAATTTTATTGGATTTGATAGTTGTTTAGTCCTCATGTTCTGGGGACCGATTCTAGGGAAAAGATGAGTAAGTTTGTTTCGGGTGTGTCAGAAATGGTGGTTAAGAAATGTTGTACCGCCATGCTTATTAAGGAAATGGACATTTCTCATTTAATGATTCATGCTCAACAAATTGAAGAATATAAGCTTAAGGAAAGGTCTAGGGAGGCAAATAGAGCAAAGTTCGATGATGATGACTTTTCACATTCAAGATCCAATGGACATTATTTCTCTAAATTCTGAAAAATGTTTTCTATTCAAGGTTCCTCCAATACTCCGGATCTTAAGTTTAACAAATAAAATGTGTCTAACCCTAAACCTCAATGAGGGAATGCTGGTGGAAATGGATCTTTGTTTCCTGTATGCCAAAAGTGTGGCAAGAGTCATTCTGAAAAATTATTGGTGGGAACAGATAATTGTTTTGGTTGTGGTAAGAGTGTTCATCTATTGAGGTATTACCCATCTTGAATTGACAAGGGAAAATATGGTAGGCAAGCTCTGCCTAGTGGTTCGGGTTCAACTGCTCCAAAGTAAAATTGATTTTATGCACTTCAAACTCGACATGGTCAAGAGGGTTCTCCCAATGTTGATACCGGTATGTTGAGAGTCTTTTATCTTTATGTTTATGCTTTGCTTGATCATGATGATACTTTGTCTTTGTGACGCTATATGTGGCTTTGAGTTTTGACATTTCTCCAGAAGTGTTATTAGACTTTTTTTTCTCTACACCTATTGGTGAATCTATTATAGCTAAAAGAATATAGAAATTGTCTCGTCTTCTTATCTCATATAGTCACGCATGTTGATCTTGTAAAGCATGATAAGTTGGATTTTGATGTCATTTTTGGTATGGATTAGGTCCATTCTTGTTATGCTTCTGTTGATTGTAGAACCCAAGTGGTTAGGTTTTAATTTCAAAATGAGCCCATCCTAGAGTGGAAAGGGGGAATTATTTTCCTAAGGGTCATTTGTTTGCTGTCTTGAATCTAGGAAGATGATTTCTAAGGGTTTTATATATCATCTTGTTTGGGTTAGGGATACAGATTTTGAAACCCATACTCTTGAGTTGGTCTTTGTTGTATATGAGTTTCCAAAAGAGTTTCCTGATGATCTACCTGGTGTTCCTACCAAAAGGGAAACAGACTTCAGTGTGGAGCTTCTCCTAGATACACAACCTATCTCTATTCCTCTTTACCGTATAGCTCCAGCAGAACTTAAGGACTTGAAGGAGAAATTGAAAGATTTGTTGGATAAATGTTTCATCCGACCAAGTATCTCTCCATGGGGTGCTCCAGTTTTGTTTTTTCATAAGAAGAATAGTTCACTTCGCATGTGTATTGACTACCGTCAATTGTACAAGGTTACTATTAAGAATAGGTATCCTCTCCCAATGATCAATAATATATTTGATTCTGGTATATTAAATTGTTGAGAAATTTTGTGCGAGTATGGAATCATCTTTGTTGTAGGGGCATTTGAATACTTTTGTTGAGCTTGAGCTTGAACTTGCATTTGAAGCAAGCATTGTGAGCTTGAGTATACTTGATAATGGTGAGTTACAATTTGAAACTTTGAGTGCACAATTGAGGATTGTATCTGTAGTTTGAACCTTTTGTGTGCATTTGTGTTTAGTCTTAAGCAGTACTGTTTGTAGACATCCTTGTTGAACTGATTGATCTTGGATTTTATGTGAGGACAAGAAAAATTTTAAGTTGGGGGTGTTAATGAGTCCGAGATTTTGACTCATTTAGGGCTTTGTTTTCATAGTTTAAGTGTCCTCAAATGCCTAATTTATGCTCTAAACTAATGATAAAGTTTTGATTTGCAGCAAGGAAGGCTAAGGATCAAGCCAAGGACATTACCGGGCAAAAAAGAGCGGAAAAGCTGAAGAAGTTGAAGGAAGGCAATCCTGGTGATCGCCAAGACCACTCGGCAAACCACCGAGTGGCACTTTAGCTTGCCTAAAGTTCCAGTGTGCCAGCCCTGGGGAAGAACCTACTTGGCGATACAAATGGACGGTCGGTGGATCGCCGACCGACTCGGCGACATCAACCTTGATCGCCTAAAGTCACAAAACCCTGAAGTCTAATGGCCAATGCAAACCAATGATGGATTGGAGAGATGGGCGGATCACCGACTGGGTTGGCGAGGTGCAACTTACTCCACTTAATGGCCCTGAATGCCAAAATTTGGGAAACTATAAATTGAAATTTAAAAAGAAGGGTTGGGAGATCTGATTCCATAAGCTTTAGAGTTTTACTTTTCTCTGAGTTTTGGAGTTTCCATTGTAGACTTTGAAGCTTTTGAGACATAGTTCTGAGGAATTGCGATTGGGTTTTTGAACCAATTCAATTTGGAGCATTGTAGAGACTTAGAAACTTTTACCCATCTCATGGCTAATATAGTTGGTAATTGTTTCTCTCTTTTTATGATGTGTTGCTAAAACCCCAATTCTTGGGGTGTGATCATATCATTATTGGCTTAATTAGCTTATGGGTATTATTATTTACTGATTTAAATGCTTAATTGAAGTGGGTTTAATCGATAGCTGTGTATTAATCTTTGAATTGTAGTTGCAAATGCAATTCTAACTTAGAGTTTTGGGCTTGCTTGAAAAAGAAGTTTTAGAACCAAGGCTTTCGATTAATGATTGTAGTTATTGGGTTGATGTGGGTTCAGCTCAAGAGAGTGAATCCTAAACTCGATTCTACCTATCTAGCTCGAGAGAATAGATAAATTAAGGTTTTGGGTTGTTTATATTGTTAAGCTTGTCGAGGTTCGAGAGAACTCGCTTGAATCCTAATAGTTGTTTGAGAGAAAGCTATTGCACCTATAGTCTAGCCTACCTACTGAGATTTAGTAATCGTTAGTAAATTTCAATTACTTATATAGCGAAATTAGCCTATAATCGATCACATCCCGAGAATTCCTCTCTACATTATTGATTCCCCTGTTTTCGTATTTGTTTTAGTTGCTAATTAACAAACCAATCCCCCCCATCTGACATTTGTTGTCACCCCTTTCAATTTAGTTAAATGTCTGCGACAATTTCTATTCCTATCACTAATTAGATTACATTTGTAACTTTTTAACTGAATTTGAACTTTTACCGCGCCCTGTGGGTTCGACCCCAACTATTCATTGGGTTTTATACTATATTACGATCGCCTACACCTAGTATCAGATAAGGTGTAGTTGAGTGTTTATCAGTTATGTGGAATGATCATTAATTTATATAGTTTCTTTGTAGTTGTTAAATTCTACAGTTTAAGTTAGGCCATCGAGTTTATTGTTGAACATGAATGTCATAGCTAGATATGCTAGGCTAATTATTCTTCTAAATCTGCACCTTTATTTGCTTAATTGAAATCTTGCAAATGATTTAAAATGGTTCCTTAAAGTTCCTATTTGTTCATGTATGTGTTTTTTCTTAATGAATCCTTGTGCAAAAGTTGAGTAGAATGTGTACAAAGCTTTAGTTCTAAGGGAAAATATGATATATTGTTATAGCATATGAGATTTTTTGTTATTAATATATTTTCTCTTAACTCTATGTGATCCTGTCCAAGTCCATTTGGACTCCATTTATTCATCCTCGTATCTTCGAAGTGGGCCACGGAGGCCCATTTGATGTTTCCATCAAGTCAGCCTCATCCAAAGGAGCATGGCCGCAAAATCGAGTGAAATTGGAAGTAAATATATAGGTGGAAGGAGCTGATATACACTGATACAACAATATACAGATGTATAGAGAGACTGTATACAATTCCAGTAAACTCGAAATTAGGCCTCAAGCCTAAGATCTTTGTACTAGCAATTCAAAGATGACTAAAAGGAGCACATTTCATAACGAAAAAAGGGCTCAAAGGGCCCATATGATGCAACCTCATTAGAATTTAGGACAGGTGGAAGAATGGGCGTATTAGTCCAACAATCCGAACTTGGGCAAAAGCCTAATTCCCCTCTTCTAGGTTTTTATCCCTAATTCCTCCTTTCTCTCTCTTGAGTTTTTCTCCATTGTTCTCTCCTTTCATTGTCTAAGAAAATCACCTCTTCTATTTTCCTCCAATTTGTTCAAGAAATCTCACAATTTCTTCAAAATATTTTTCACCCACGGATAAAGGTAAATACATTGTTACCAAGTATCTTTTGAGATTTCACTCTATTATGTAAAGACACTATTAATAAAATAAAGATAAAAAAATTTGGGTGCTCAAGATTTCGAAAAACTTGTTGAATACCAAATTGCTGAAGAACTATTTCCTATTAGTTTGTTTTTTATTTATAGTTTTTTAGAATTTTGTATCCTTTCTCAATTAATATTCAAATCAGTATGTATGCTATTAATATTTGTATTCATTCAAAATCTCTTGTTGCATAGTTTATGAATCTTGTATTTGTTTAATTTGAATTCATCACAAAGGTATGGCAACTAGATATGTATTTTATTTATAGGAAGAATAAATTCCTATTAGATTGTTTTATTTTTTTATAAAAAAAGTTTCAGAATTTTGTATCCTTTCTCAATTTGTTTTCAAAATCGTGTGTATGCTATTAATATTTGTATTCATTGAAAAATCATGTTGCATAGTTTATGAATCTGATATTTGTTCCAAATTGGTATTCATTCTAAAGGTATGTCAACTAGTTATGTATTTTATTAAAGAATGATTTCAACAAATATTCACTTATTCCTTTTCAGTTTTATATTTCATTCTCACTTTTTCAGCATACTGTTGTTTGTATTTTATATATTATTATACAAAATACTACATAAAAACTAGAATGAATACAAATAAAATACATATTGGAATGAATACGACTTAAGAAAGGATACAAGATTCTGAAGAAAAAACTAAATACACAATAAAAAAAAATACATGAATACAAATATGTTTCTTTAATAACTATAAATTCATTTGGCATACCTATTCGAATGAATACAAACTAATAAAAAAATACAAATTTCATTATACAAAAACAACATGAAAACTAGAATGAATACAAATAGTATACATATTGGAATGAATACGATTAAAACAACATTACAAAATTCTGGAAATAAATAAATAAAAATACATTATGAGAATGGCACATGTTTGAGTTTTCTTTGAAAATGTAACTGATGAGAAAATAAAGTGATATTTACCTGTTTTTGAAATATTCTCTCCCTTGATTTTCTCCCTTCTGTTATTAAATAATTGTATTCTTTCAAATTAAACAAATTAAAAAAATACAAATCAGATATGTAACAAACTAAAATATTGAATTTCTTAATTAAATCTATTAAAGATGAACCATTTTTGTTATGAAGATTTATTTCATTTAAATGATTTAGTCAATTGGTTTGTCTTTACTTCGTCTTTTTTTCTAAAGGTTACTTTCCTTTAATAATTATTTCAAAGTGTTTAAGTTAATTTATTTTCAAATAATTTCAAATATTTTATTACTTAATTAATATTTTCAAAGTTGGTCAAATAACTTAGTCAAGTCGTAGGTCAACCACACGTTAGGAGATAGTTCAAGTGCCTAACACCTTCTTGAAGTGTAAATTGAAGCCCGAACCCTTTTGGTATTTTCAAATGATTTTTCTGTTTAAGTCTTTTGAAATTTATAAGTTTTCTTGATTTTTCTTCCAAAAAAATTAAGTGGTGACTCTTGAAAATCGATTTTCAAAAAATATGCCTTTTATTTCTTTTTCAATAAAATATCGAGAATCGTTTGGGGTTCGATCAAAATAAACGGGACATGCTACCCCACTAGGTTCGACAATCCGGACTCAGTGAAATCGTCGAATTTATAAAAAAAGTCAAATGATGGAATTGCCCTCCCGGACCTGTAATGGTCTATTTCCATCGTTATAAAAATACCAACGGGGGAAAAGTTTGGACCGGATTTTTTTGTAGTATTTGGATTTTCCCAACCTAGTCCATACTTGGATGAAATCGGAGTCATTAAGGTGTAGGGAAATCTGTTAATAATCGTGTGATTTATTTATGATTATGATTACATGGGTGGATAGATAACTCGTTAAGGAATCCGTACGACTCTATGGAATTGAATTCAGGAGAGTAGAACTCCCGGAATCGATCTTAGCGTAATGGGTATTTTTTGAGCGTCGTTGGTTAGAGGTGTGTTGTGAAATCGGAGTCTTGAAATTATTTAAATAGCTCACTGGTTCGTGACAGCCGCCTTGGCAGGAGTTTTTGCAGCTCTGGCGGGGCCGCTACAGCGGGGTGAGGGCCGCTATGGCATGTTCGACGCGACTTAAAGTCATAAATAAACCCCTAAATGACCTTATTTTGCACTTTTCAATTTTTAGAGCGAAGGAATGAACTCCAGGTGATTCCTAATAGTTTTCCACCATTCTTGCGGCTAAAGGTCAAGCTTTTCACTCCCCGAATCCATTTTTTGATCCGTAAAACATAATAGAATGGGTAATAATGATGGGGGAGGGTTTTGATCTAGATTCTATGGTGGAAACAATCCTAATTGGAATAATTGGGATTATGGTTTTGATCTAGGTTCATAGAATTGTTAGAAATTTGGGTAATTAGTGATTCTTTATTGATTCCTTTATTGTATTGATTGTTTGTAGACAAGAACAAGCGGAACGAATCCGGAAAGGGAAGGATCAAGTTTCTTAGGGTTTCAAGCTTGTTTCGAGGTAGGTGATGGTTGTGTTTTATGATTGTGTGATGTCTGTTTGTTCTTGCTTCATTATGATACTTGTATGTATATGAATGTTGCATTATTGATCATACTTGTTGTAAATGAGATAGAGGAATGATAAATGCCATGAATATGAGTTAAATGTATGATATTGAGAATACATTTGTGATTGTGATTGTGATTGTGGTGTGTTGAATGGATCGGTTGCCACGTTCCGACATAACTAACTTGGATCGGTTGCCACGTTCCGACATAACTATAGGATCGATTGCCACGTTCCGGCATAATTATTGGACCATTTTTCGTTGCGGAACTGGTAGTTGGTGAATTCATGAAAGTGATAGTGTGGTAGATGGTAGTGTTGTAGGTTAGTAACTTATTTTTAAGATTTTATTATAATATCTTTTTACTAAGTGTCTTAATCTTGATATCTGTTTAATATTATTTTTTGGTAGTGCTAAATTCATGGTAATATGTAATAATATTTATTGTAATATTCTTCCGATAGTTGTTTTAATCTAAATATTTCTTTAATATTATTTATGATATATTCTAGATATAACATATCTTGGGTTCTTTGGTACATATATAAATTTTCCTCCATTAATTGTTCTAATAGTTTTATATCTTCCATAGATTCTATCCAATATTGTAAATATTCGTAGTTCATTTTAATCTGAATTTATTTCTGAATCATACCATTCTATTCTTTCAAAGTCTAAATCATGTAGGTCTATTTCATACCATTCTTGATTTAATATATCTTCTGATTCATAATCATTAAATATTTTTTCCCATATTATTCTTCTTAATTTGATTATTTCTATATTTTTAAGTACATATAAGATTAAAGTTTCATAGTTTTTTATCATTTCATCATGCATGTATGTAGTCATGTTCTTTATTATGCAGGTTTTTTATTTCAAATTATTCCTTCCTATCATATTCATAATTGATTAAATTCACATTAGATCATTATGAACTAGATTATCTTTATCATGTTTTCCTGTCACTACTAGCATCGTACTTTAGCGGATACTTCCTTCTTATCAGCGCCTCAACTTTGTTTACTCCCCTAAACAGCTTTCCTCACCTACCGGTTTCAACAATAGGATGACATAGTATAGAAGTTTTCTCCCTGTTTGGAGTGTGCTAATAAACTAGAAATCATGATTCAAATAATTCTAATACATAATAACTAACATAAATTTATTCAATCATATATATAATATTCAGGAATATATGAAATTAGTTCTGCATATTTTTTGAACAATATACCTTTGCCTCTTGCTTAGCCATGCTATCTGAAATATCTGAGTGGATTTCAGATTTCTCCATATTAACTTTTAAGTATTTTTATATCTTAGGTAGAGAGTGTTTTCAAGAAAATGTTTATTACGTTAGGCATTGCCTACCTTTCATTTACATATATCCTCCCTTATATAGAGAAAAATTCTCACTTACTACTTAAAATAATGTACCTATATAGTATAATAATGTGCCTAATAATATAGTATGACACACCATACCTACTACTTATGATACACCATACACTTGTCCACTTAATAAATTACCCCCCACCATCCCTTACACATGCCCATCCTTATTATGACACACATTAAGACTATTATGACACACTACTATTCACACCATAATTTATTGACTATTTTACAAGACAAATAATTTTACTCTTATCTCATCTTTTTATTTTGTCTGCATTTCATCTTCATCATCTTATCTTTGCTTCCGTCTTTATCTCTTTATTCCAGCTGGACGTCTGGGATTATATTATCTTCTCCGTTACATTTTGAACATATATGGTCAGGGTATTTGTGACCAATTAGCTTGCAATATCTGGTTAATAATTCTGCCGAAATAAATCCTTCTTTTAGTGCTCTTGTCGTAGGTCGTTCTTCTGGCTTAAGTAGTGATAAAATCCATCTTTGGACTTCATCCATATCTGCTTTCCTTAGCTCCCTTGAATTGGAATAAATCATTAGCTGGTCTCTTGCATAGTAGCTCCATATAGCGTTTTCGTTTAAATAGTTATTTGCTAGCTCTTGTATAATCGTTGATATACCAATTATCCTTTTGTTGGCATAAAAACTCGGTATCTCTATTTTGCATATCTCTTCTTGTTGTCCGATATCCTCGGGTATAATCATATCTTTAGTTAATCCTATCTTGATAACCTGTATTGGTGGTTTTATTTCCTCGTATAATATCTCCGCTGGTGCTGTATAGAATTTTATATAAAATAAATTTCCTTTCGTAACTCTTTTGTATGTGACGAATGCTTTGTGTAGTTCTGGTATTCCACTAACTTCTTCTCCGTCGTATGTGTATTCGGTATTTAACAATCTGTAGTTGTAACATGTTCTTACTAAATTAGCATTAGTTTTCGATTGTGCAATTAACTTGTTATATCCTTGTAACTTTTGTGTCAAATAATCCTGGTTTGGTTCTTTTGTAGTTGACCTGGGGTTGCGGTTTAAATAGGTTTGGATTTTGTGGATATTTTCAATATAGGTTCGTGTGATATAGTTATATGTCTTTTTCTCATTTTGGTTTTGCAAACTATCTGCGTATGTAGATGTTTGTGGTTCTATGGACATATGTCTAGGTGTCCTTTGGGTAAATGGTTTTTCGAATAGCTGGTTTAAGTTCGCATTTTTATGTTGTTTATCGCTAACTTGTTTGCTTGTACCTGCAGCTGTATTTAAACAAACATTATGGGTTTTAAGGAGTTTCCCATCGTCTCCTTTTAGCTCTGGGTTTTTTCCGTCTTCCGATCGACGTAGCTCCGCATTTTTATAGTCATGCTGCTGACTAGCTTTAGACTTCAGATTATCTTCATTAGTCTTTAGCTTTTGTATCTCGTTGTCCATACTATCCACTTTTGTACAAAGTGTAGTAATAGCTTTGAGTATCTTTTCGATTGTATCTTCTTCCTCAGTCTCAGTCTGAGTAGCTTTGTCGTGATAGGTAATCTGCAATAACATTCTTATCAGTTTTTATTACTTCAATTGTAAATGTAAAATTTAATATATTTAATACCAATCTCCTTATTTCTTTTGTTGTTACCGAATCTTGTATTTTTCTTGTTAGCCACCATTTTACTTGTGTATTATCTGTTCTTATAATAAATTTGTTATATACAATATATGGTTCAAATGATAATAAACACTTATATACTGAATATAATTCTTTTCTATTTATTTCCCATTTTATTTCTGTATTATTAAACGTTCCTGAATAATACCTGCAATGATGTTCTATCGTAGTGTCATCATACCTGTATTTTAATATTCCTCCATAACTTTTTTCACTCGCATCTGATTCTATTATATAAGTAAATTTTTTGTTTTCATCTGGAAAGTATAGTTTAGGTAAGTTTTTACATAATAATTTTACCTTTTGTATTTGTATTTGGTCTTTTTTATCAAACTGATATTCTATATCTTTCTTTAATTTTTGTTGTAATGGTTTTAAATTCTCTGCTAATTTTGGTATGTATTCTCTTACTTGATTTACTAGTCCTAAGAATGATTGTAATTTCTTTTTTGTGTCTAGTTGTTCATTTGAGTTAATTATTTTTTGTACTATATGTGTTTGCATTTTTATTCCGTTTTTATCAATTTGTATTCCTAAGAATTCTATTTGATTTTTCATTATATCAGCTTTCTTTTTACTTAGACTTATACCTGAATATTCTATGATGTGTATAAATTTTTCTAATAATCTTATATGTTCATCTTGTGTCTTAGAATATAATAATATATCATCGATGTACACTACACAATTTTCTATTTGTTTAAAGTAATTGTCCATAAAGTGTTGATATCTACCTGGTGCGTTTTTATATCCAAATGGTAATACATTCCATTCATAAAATCCTTGTGGTACAGTGAATGCTGTTAGTTTTTTAGATTCTTCTTCTAGTTTTAAGTGGTAAAATCCTGATTTACAATCAAATTTGCTAAAATAATTATATCCTTGTATTTGTCTTATCTTTAGTATTTTATTTGGTATCGGATAATTATATGTTTTAGTTTTTGCATTTAAATTTCTATAATCAATAACCATTCTACTTTTTCCTCTTTTTTGTTCACTATGTTTATTTACGATAAATGCCGGGCTTGTATGCTTACTATTGCTTTCTTGTATATATCCTTTTTCTAGTAATTCATCTATATGTATCTTAAATTCGGTTAAATCATTAAAATTATACTTTAATGGTTTTTGGGTTATTATACTGTTATTATCAATTAGCTCAATTTTTACTTTTGTTTTATGTTTTTCCCATCCTTGTAAAGGATCCTCACTATATAATAATTCTAACTTATCTTGAATTATTTTTACTTTATCTATAGAGAATATAATTAATTCTATTTTAGGGTCTTCTTCTTTTATATTTTCTAATTTTTGTGTAATTTTTTCACTTCCTTTTATCCATTCTGTTGTTTTTCGTTTTTTATTATTTACTCTTTTTGCTCCTATTTTTTGTTTACACGGTGTCGTGAACCACCAGTGTGTTTTTGTTATTATATGTGGGTATAATTTTTCTAAAAATGGCATTCCTAATAGCATATCTTTTGTAGTTAATTCAAAGTTATATATTTCTTCTATAGTTAATATCTTATCCCATATTTGTACTTTTATATTTTTTGCCTTATATGTGATCATGCTTCCTTCATTATTAAATCCTGTTACTACTATAGGTGTTTTTAATTTTTCCCACTTATCTTCTGGTAAACAATTATATTTACATATATTAGCTTCTGCTCCCGTATCTATCATTGGTGTATAATATCGGTTGTAATATCCTTCTATTATTATCTTCGCAAGTATATATATTTTCATATTTTTATCATACTAAAGTCCTTTTTATTATTACCCTTTTATTTTCATAATTTATTGTTAATTGTTTGTCTTCTAGATTATATGGTTTTACTTGTTCTAACCATTTTATTCCTAAGATGATATTTTCATTTCCTTGATATATTTTGAATTTTATCACTATTGGTACTCCTCCGATGATTATTTCCTTTTCTGTAGTTTCTTCGGTATATATTAATGCTTTTGGTAGTTCGGAGCATGATTGTTCAATAGTTATTATTTCATCTTCCGTCACTAATTCTCTTGTAATATAATTTTCTTCTCGTCCTGTATCTATTAGTATTAAATATTTTCGTTGTTCCATTATTCCCGTGATGTAGTAATGATATGGTTTTATGTCTTCTTCCATTGATTTTAGTGGGGTTTTATCTATTCTCCTTGAGGTACTCATTTTTGATGATATTTGGGGTATCTCATTGTTTATTCTTTTCGATGTGCTTAGTCTTTCTTTTACTATTTCTAAATCTTCTTCTATATCAATTTCATTATAACTATAATCATTTTTATCTATGACTGTAACTATTCTTTCAAAGGGATCTTCTATTTTTATTTTATTTATTTTATTTTTTGCTGTTATTTTGTGTTTTGTCGTTAAAACATATAAGTTTTTACATCTAGCTGTAAATATTTTACTTCCCGGGGCTAGTTCTATTCCTGACATTTTCCAATATAATACTAATGATTTATCTATATTTCTGTCATTTACTGCTACTGAGTAATTAGCACTTATTATAAATTTAAATTTTTGGTATATGAGGTTACCTTTTACCGCACTTATTATGCTTTTTTCTATAGGTTGTATAATTCTATCATCTGCTAAGTATATTTCTATGGGTGTATCTATTCCTTCTCTAAAACATGCTTTTATTAATATTTCTGTTCCTCCTAAATGTACATATTTAATTGGATTTTTAGCCTTAATATCTTGTATTTCTTTATTTATTATTCGTTTATTTATTATTGGTATTTTAGCTTTTCCTTTAGTGTATTTGCAATCTATGATATGTTCTCTTTGACTTACTACGTAATATTCTTCTTTTTGTCGTTTAAACCAGTTTCTTATTGTTGGTATTTCGAATATTTTTGCTACACTTAGGTCTAATTCTTTTCCTTTTATTTGCTCAAATATATTATTATCAAATATTATTTTTTGTTCTGTCGATTCTTCATCTTGATATTTTTCTTTAGTTATTATTTGTATATCTTTTTCAGTCATTGATATCGTATTCATTATCCGATTCTATTACTGAGCTATTTTCTATTTCATTTTCCGATAATTCATATATACTATCATTGCTTTCTAATTCATAATCTACGTACTCTATTTGTGTATATTTTTCATCGTCTATTATTATTTCTGATATTTGTTTTTTCTTTGGATTTTTAGGTAATTTACAATCTCTAGCTATATGTCCTAATTTTCCACAATTATAACAAGTACATTCCGTTAGTTTTCTTTTTGGTCTATATGGTCTTTTGGTTTTGTAGTTTTTTACATAGTACCTTCTTCTTGGTTTTTTATATTTATATTTTGATCTATATTTTTTATTATATTTCTTTTTATTTTTATAATATCTATCCGTACAACCAAATTGGGGTGCTGTCTTATTTTTGCAACATGCCAAGTTTTTTACTAATATTTTTTCCATTTTTATTTCTTCTTTATGTTTTTCACATAGTTCCATAAACCATTGTTGTAAGAATTTTATTCTAGCTCCTAAGGTGTCCGTTAATTCTGCTTCATTCCAACTTTTTATTATTTTTGAATTAAAAGGTTCTGGTAATTTTGTAAAATACAATTTTCTTATTTCTTTACTTTCTTCTGTGCTATATATTCCTTTATAATAATATTCTCTAAATGCACATGTATATTCATCTATGTAACACATATTACATATTGCTAATTTTGTCATTAGATTCCGATTTATGATCTTTTCTTTATTTTGTGCTTCTACCTCTGTTGTCATACTACTAAATTCATTTCTTATAGCTATTTCATATTTATATAATATTTCCATAGTTGTAGTGGCTATTCCACCATCAAATTTTTTACTATTTCTTAAAGTTGTTAAGCTTTCACTTGTTAAATTTTGTAGCCATAATTTTACTGTTCCTATAAGTGTTCTTTCTATGTATCTTGGTGCTTCTGTTGTTGTTAGCTTGTTATCTACTAATTGTTTTGATATGTATCCTATCCATAACTTAATTATTTTATTTATATCTGCTACACAGTCTAAATCTAAAAAATCATATTGTCCGGTTATTGGTTTAGGCATCCATTTTTTATTTAATCTTTTATCCCAAGTAGTTTTTTCTTTATCATTTTGTTCATAATTTTTATTATAATATTTTGGATTAAAATTTTTTGGGTTTTTACTCCTGATGTGCTAGGTTTTTCGTCCATATCTACGTTATTAAATACGTCTTCTATATTAACTTCTAAATTCTTTGTATTATCTATGTTTGCTAAAAGATCCGTATATGTTTCGCTTGTTTCCGAATGTTGTTCTAGATCATCGTCGTTTATTTCATCAACTCTTATTTCGGGTAGATTATCATTTCTTCTTTTTCTTCTATTTCATCTTTTAGTTGCAATCTTTCTTTAATTTTAATTATCTCATTTGTTAATTTCGTTTTTTGTTCTTTTTCTTTTTGTTTTATTTCATACATTTCTTTTAATATTGCTAGCTCTTTTTCTAACTCTATTATTTTGGTATTTTTTACTTCTTCTAATTGTTGTACTCCTTTTTTTGCCTGTTGTTTTATTTTTTCAATTTTCATTTTTCTATCTATTTCTCCATTTTCTTTTGTTATTCTTATCATAGCAGTTAAACTATCTTCTAGTTTTATCGTTTCTTTTTCTAACATTAAACTTATATTTTCACCTATTTTCTTATATCTTCTTCCTAGATTAGAAAATATTATCTTTATTTTTAATTCATCATAATTTTCATATGTTTTTTCATCTATTGCGTATTCTTCTTTATTCATTTATAAATTATGTTGTAGTTTATATTCTAAGTTGTTTATTTGTATTTCTAGATATAAAATAGTCTTTCTTTGTGCTATTATAGATTTGTGACAAATTCCTGCGAATATATTATTGTTAAGTCTATTTTGCCTATGTTCTAATTCTTGTCTTTTTGCTATAATTATTTCATTAAGTTTTTGTCTATATTTTCGTTATTCTCGTTATTCATTGTATTTTTAAATATTGAATATATTTATATTCTATTTTAGATATATTATCTATTAATTGGTTTAAGTTTTCGTTATCAGTTTTTGTGATATTAAGTTGTTTATATTCCGGATATAATTTGTTCAATTTTCTTCGTATTTTTCTTAATTTTCTACTCGTATGTTTCTTACCGTGTTTCTTATTATCCATAGCTCTGATACCATTTTTCGTTGCGGAACTGGTAGTTCGTGAATTCATGAAAGTGATAGTGTGGTAGATGGTAGTGTGGTAGGTGAGTAACTTATTTTTAAGTGGTGTGTTGAATGGATCGGTTGCCACGTTCCGGCATAACTAACTTTGATTGGTTGCCACGTTCCGACATAACTATGGGATCGATCGCCACGTTCCGGCATAATTATTGGATCGAATACCACGTTCTAGTATGCTAACTGTTTGGGTTTGAGTTCCATGAGAGGACTAATGATTTGATATAATCGTGTATCTTGAGAAATGTGAAGTTGCTTGTTGTTAGTAAATGTTAATAATATTGTATATGTTTGATATCTGTATGTGACTATATTGTTGTAATGGCTTTTGTATGTTGTACTTAGTGGGATAGCCGTGTGATCCTACCAGTACACTATGGTTGTGTACTGATACTACACTTTCTCTTATTTTTGTCGAGTACATGGCATCTTCAAGCGGCTATTGACAAACCTCACTTAGGAGATCAATGATTGTCGTTCGAATTCAAGGGTGAGCCAATTCTTCTGGGCCGCCATGAGTTCTCCTTTCGTCTATGTCCATCATTCGGACTTAGATATGTACTAGTTAGTTGTTAGTTCATTAGTTTGGGGGTTGCATCCCTTCTTGTTTAGACTTGTTGAACTTTAGATGTTTTGGTACATTGACTTTTAGGTTCTAGGCATTACTTCTACAATGTTAGTTATTATTGTTAGACTTTGTTAGAGTTTATGGGAATTCTACTTCTTCCTTAGTATTTTTCCTGCTTTCGTATACTTAAATGCCTTAGTTTGGGTTAGTTGATTGGTTTGGGTTGTAGTAGTGGTTATCCCACCGGAGGGTTAGTGTGGGTGCCAATCACGATGGTCTGGGTCGTGACAAAGTTGGTATCAGAGCCTAGGTTTGTTGATCTTGATGTACCAAACGAGTCTAGTAGAGTCTCACGGAATGGTACAAGGACACCTTTACTTTTCTTCTTGAGGCTATAGGACTTTAGGAAATCTATCTATTTTCTCTTGTCTCCTTTCGTGCTATAACTTGATTCGAATTGGTATTTGTCGATTCGAATTGGTATCTAACCTCCTTCACTCTTCTGTCCGTAGATAGTTAACACTTGATACAACGGCATCAGGCCCGTAGCTCCCATCAATGCTCCAGCTGAGGAACCTGCAGCGAGAGGCGTGGTCGAGGCAGGGGTTAAGGAAGGGCTAGGGGTAGAGGCCGAGTAAGAGTAGCGCCTGCTGGATATGGAGCTCTTGTTGACAATGCTCCTGTGAATGAGAACCCTCATGTGCATCATGAAGAGATAGAAGAGGATGTTAATGTTGAGCATGTTTAGGATGTGGGACAAGAGGAAGAGGTACAAGCTGAGACTACCGATGTTCCCCATATAGACCCAGTGTTAGCTTGACAGATCATGACATTTTTGAAAGGGTTGGTTGGTCCTGGAGTGCTACATTATGTTCGAGCAACTCAAGCTCCCGCTAATCCCCCTGTTGCTAGCACTGCGCCCAAGGTGGGTGGGACTGGAGGTAATGATGCTTTCTTCCATCCTTTGTTGGGTTCTGTTATGATTGGTAATGAGCATGAAATGTTGACTATGTTTTTGAAGCTAAAGCCTCCTATGTTTCTTGGTTCTGAGAATGAGGATGCTTATGAGTTTATCTTAGATTGCTATGAGAGGCTTCATAAGTTGGGAATTGTCCATCAGCATGGGGTTGAGTTTGTGTGCTTTCAACTTCAAGGTGAGGCTAAGCAGTGGTGGAGAGCTTATATGGAATGTAGATATTCTACTTTACCTCCACTTACTCGGACCTAATTTCATGCTCTGTTTTTAGAGAAATATGTGCCTAGGACTTTGAGGCATCGCAAGAAGGATGAGTTCATAGCCTTGGAGTAAGGTGGTATGACTGTGACTGCTTATGAGGCTAAGTTCCATGCTTTATCTAGATATGCTACTCAATTGGTGAATACTTAGGAGGAGAGGATCTGTTTATTTATTAGGGGGACTGAATTCAAAGTTACAAGTATTATTTGTTCATATGACTTCTGTAGGGAGGAGCTTTAATAAGGTAACAGATTATGTTAAGAAGGTGGAGGGGGTGAGGCGAGCTGGTCAGGCTAAGTCATTGGCAAAAAGGGCCAAGATTTCAGGCAACTTTCAAGGTTCTTATTCTAGAGGTTTAGGGAGGCCAATGCTTACAGCCAAGCAAATTCAATCCTCCATGCCCGCCACTACAGGTAATTACTCAGGAACTCCATCTCATCATTTTCAGCATAGCCAGGGAGTCGCGCCTTCGACGGGCGGCAAACCATCTTTTGATTGTACTTGCTACAATTGTGGAGAACCTGGGCAAATGAGGAGAGATTGTCCCAACTCACGTGTGTTAGATTCTGCAAAGCAGCAATCTTCAGCAGTGGTACCCGCGGGGAATGGTTAGAATCGTATAGGACGTCCACAAAGCGGGTGAGGAGGTAATCAGTGAGGCCGTGGAGGTAGAGGAAATGGTAATGCAGGCAGTGGTAACGCGCAACCAGGCAGGAAAGTTGCTCATCATGATGATAGGGCTCAATGTTATGCTTTTCCGGGCAAGAATGAGGCTGAGGCGTCTGACGCGATAATCACATGTACTATTCTTGTCTGTGACCGAATAGCTAATGTGTTGTTTGATCCGAGTTCTACTTATTCATATCTATCCGTGAGATTTGCCTCAGAATTTGATATGATTTGTGATATTCTTGATACCCCTATTCATGTTTCTAACCCAATTGGAGAATCAATCATAGTTACCCATGTCTATAATGCTTGTCCTATTTTTTTTATGGGTTTTCAGACTTGGGCTGATTTGGTGATTTTGGATATGACTGACTTTGACATAATCTTATGCATGACTTGGTTGTCCCCCTATTATGTTGTTCTTAATTGTAATACTAAGTCTGTAACTCTAGAAATTCCGGGAAGGGAAAACTATAGTGGGAAGGGATGTACAAGCCTAAACAAGCTAAGATTATATCCTTCATTCGGGCTAGTAAATTAGTAGAGCAGGTTTGTTTGGCTTATTTGGCTCATATTAGGGATGTTGAGATTGAGGCTCCATCCATTGGGTCTATTCCTGTGGTGTCAGAATTTAGAGAAATCTTTCCTAATGACTTGCCTGGTATGCCTCTGGATAGAGATATAGATTTCTGCATTGATTTAGAACCTGGTACGTGCCCCATTTCTATTCCTCTATATCGCATGGCTCCGGTTGAATTAAGAGAGCCTAAGGCTCAAATCCAAGAGCTTCTTGACAAGAGATTTATTCGTCCTAGTGCTTCCCCATGGGGTGCCCCAGTTTTGTTTGGTAAGAAAAATGATGGTAGTATGAGAATGTCTATAGATTATCGGCAATTCAATAGGGTCACTAGTCAAAACAAGTACCATTTGCCTCGAATAGATGATCTTTTTGACCAATTGGAAAGTGCAATAGTTTTCTCTAAGATTGATCTAAGATCCGGTTACCATCAATTGAAAATTAGGCCTGAGGATGTGCCCTAGACGACGTTTAGAACTCGCTATGGGCACTATGAGCTTTTGGTTATGTCTTTTGGTTTGACCAATGCGCCTGCAACTTTCATGAGTTTAATGAATGGGGTGTTTAAGCCATTTCTTGATGCTTTCGTCGTAGTCTTTATTGATGATATTTTGATTTATTCGAAAAGTGAGGAAGAGCATGCCGACCATCTTCGTATTGTTTTGGGTATTCTTGGGAAGCAAAAGATTGTATGCTAAATTCTGTAAGTGCGAATTCTGGTGGACTTCGGTTGCATTTTTGGGACATGTAGTTTCAAAAGAAGGGGTAATGGTAGATCCTCAAAAGATTGAGGCGGTTATGAATTGGGTTTGGCCTAGCTCTGTGACGGAAGTTAGGAGTTTTGTGGGGCTCGTTAGTTATTATCATCGATTTATGAAGAATTTTGCTTCTATTGTCACTCACTTGACTAACTTGACAAAAAATGAGATACCATTTGAATGGATTGAAAAATGTGAGGAGAGCTTCCAAAAGCTCAAGACTCTTTTGACCACTGCACTTATTCTAGCATTACCAGTTGAAGGTAAAGATTTAATTATTTATTGTGACGCTTCACATTCTGGTTTGGGTGTTGTGTTGATGTAGGATAAGAATGTTATAGCTTATGCCTCACGTCAATTGAAGGTGCATGAGAGGAATTATCCAACGCATGATTTAGAGTTGGTAGCGGTAGTGTTTTCTCTTATGATCTGGTGACATTACCTCTATGGTGTCAAGTGTGAAGTGTTTACTGATCATCGTAGTTTGAAGCATGTGTTCACTCAAAAGGATCTGAGTTTGAGAAAACAAAGGTGGATGGAGTTACTTAAAGATTATGATGTGACCATTCAATACCATCCGGGCAAGGCTAATGTGGTGGCAGATGCTTTGAGTCGAAAAACGGTGAGTATGGGTAGTTTAGCTTGCTTAAGTATAACCAAGCGACCTTTGGCAAAGGAAATTCAAACCTTAGAATCTAAGTTCATGTAGTTGGGCATCTCAGAAAGAGGTGGGGTGTTAGCTAGTATTGAAGTAAGGGCCACATTCATAGAGGAGATCAAGGCAAAACAATTTAAGGATGAAAATTTGGAGGAGCTTAGAAAGAAAACTGCGATTGGTAAGGCACAAGAGACCATTCTTGATGCGGATGGTGTGCTCAATTTCAAAGTGAGAATATGTGTTCCTAGAGTAGATGACTTGATTGAGAAATTGTTGGCAGAGTCTCATGGTTCGCGATATTTTATTCATCTGGGTGTGACCAAGATGTACAGAGATATTAATCGAATTTATTGGTGGCCGGGCATGAAGAAGGACATAGCGGAGTTTGTGGCGAAGTGTCAAAATTGTCAACAAGTGAAGTATGAACATCAAAGGCCTGCAGGTTTGCTTTAAAGAATGCCAATTCCGTAATGGAAGTGGGAAAGGATAGCCATGGATTTTGTGGTTGGTCTTCCCAAGACTTTGGGGAAGTCTGATTCTATTTGGGTAGTGGTTGATAGACTGACTAAGTCAGCCCATTTTATTCTGGTAAGAATAGATTATAATGTTGAACAATTGGCTAAAGTTCATGTGAAAGAGATAGTGAGGATGCATGGGGTGCCCCTTTCTATCATCTCAGACCGTGGTACCCAATTCACATCCAAATTTTGGAGGAAGTTACATGATGAATTGGGTACACAACTCACTTTTTGTACAACCTTTCATCCACAGAAGGACGGACAATCGGAGAGGACTATTCAAGTGTTAGAAGATATGTTGAGGGCATGTGTGATTGATTTGGAGGGCATTGGGATAAATTCTTACCTTTGTATGAGTTCTCTTATAATAATAATTATCACTCCAGCATAGATATGGCACCATTTGAGGCATTCTATGGGAGGGGATGTAGATCACCCATAGGATGGTTTGAGGCTGGAGATGTGAAACCTTTAGGGGTTGACTTAGTGAATGATGCTTAAGATAAGGTGAGGAGTATCCAAACTAAACTTTTAGCAGCCCAGAGTAGACAGAAGAAGTATGAAGATCATAAGGTGAGAGATATGACGATTTAATCCGGTGAAAATGTTCTTCTTAAGGTATCACCCATGAAAGGGGTGATGAGATTTGGTAAGAAATGTACGCTAAGTCCTAGATACATTTGTCCATTTGAGATTCTTGAATGTGTTGGACCGGTAGCGTATAGATTGGCTTTACCTCCTAATTTAACGGGAGTTCATCCGGTATTTCATGTGTCCATGTTTAAGAGGTATCATGGCAACGAGGATTACACCATTAAGTGGGACTCCATTGTGTTAGAGAAAGACCACCAATATGAGGAGGAACCGATTGCAATCCTTGATCATGATGTGCGTAATTTGAGGACCAAGGAGATTAAGTTTGTGAAAGTTCAATGGAAGCATCATCCAGTTGAGGAAGCTTCTTGGGAAACGAAAGGGACATGTGAGGCAAATATCCCCAAAAGTTCATCGATTCAGGTACTACTTCATTCTTTCCTTAACTTATTTTTCCTAAGTTTGTCACTCGGGGACGAGTGATTGGTAAATTGGTATCTATTGTAACTACCTATTCTTGTCGTTATAGAAATGCCAATGGGGGAAAATTTGGGACCGAAAAACTTTTTCGTAGTATTTAGATTTTCCCAACCTAGTCTAGATTTGGATGAAATCGGAGTCATTAAGGTGTAGGGAAATCTGGTAACAATTGGGTAATTTATTTATGATTATGATTACATGGGTGGATAGATAACTCGTTAAGGAATCCGTACGACTTTACATATTTGAATTCGGGCGAGTAGAACTCCCTAAATCGATCTTAGCATAAAAGGTATTTTATGAGCGTCGTTGGTTAGAGGTGTGTTGTGAAATAGGGGACTTGAAATTCTTTAAATAGCTCACTGGTTCGTGCAACCATCTTGGCGGGAGTTTTTGCCGCTCTGGCAGGGATGCTACAGCGGGGTGAGGGCCGTTGTGGCGGGTTTGACGTGACTTAAAGTTGTAAATAAACTCCTAAACGACCTTATTTTTCACTTTTCAATTTTTAGAGCTAAGGAACAAACCCCAAGCGACTCCTAATAGTTTTCCACTATTCTTAAGGCTAAAAGTAAGTTTTTCACTCACCGAATCTGTTTTTCGATCCATAGAACATAAGAGAATGGGTAATAATGATGGGGGAGGGTTTTGATCTAGATTCTATGGTGGAAACAACCCTAATTTAGGATCATGGGTTTAATCTAGGGTTCATAGAATTGTTATTAATCTGGGTAATTAGTGATTGTTTATTGATTCCCATATTGTATTGATTATATGTAGACCAAGAACAAGCGGAACGAATCCAAAAAGGGAATGATCAAGTTTCTTAGGGTTTCAAGCTTTTTTTGAGTTAGGTGATGGTTGTGATTCTATGATTGTGTGATGTATGTTTGTTCTTGCTTCATTATGATACTTGTATATATATGAATGCTGCATTATTGATCATACTTGTTGTAAATGAGATAGAAGAATGATGAATGCCATTAATTATAACTTAAATGTATGATCTTGAGAATACACTTATGATTGTGATTGTGGTGTGTTGAATGGATCGGTTGCCACGTTTCGACATAACTAACTTGGATCGGTTGCCACGTTCTGGCATAACTATGGGATCGATTGCCACGTTCCGGCATAATTATTGGATCGGATACCACGTTCCGGTATGCTAACTGTTTGGGTTTGGGTTCCATGAGAGGACCAATGATTTTGATATAATTGTGTATCTTGAGAAATGTGAAGTTGCTTGTTGTTAGTAAATGTTGATAATATTGTATATGTTCGATATATGCATGTGATTATATTGTTGTAATGGCTTATGTATGTTTCGCTTAGTGGGATAGCCGTGTGATCCTACCAGTACACTATGGTTGTGTACTGATACTGCATTTGCTCTTATTTTTGTTGAGTACATGGCATCTTCAAGCAGCTATTGACAGACCTCACTTAGGAGATCAGTGATCGTCGTTCAAATTCAAGGGTGAGCCAATTCTTCCGGGCTGCCATGAGTTCTCCTTTCATCTATGTCCACCATTCGGACTTAGATATGTTCTTGTTAGTTGTTAGTTCATTAGTTTGGGGGTTGCATCCCTTCTTGTTTAGACTTGTTGAACTTTAGATGTTTTGGTACAATGACTTTTAGGTTCTAGGCATTACTTCCGCAATGTTAGTTATTATTGTTAGACTTTGTTAGAGTTTATGGGAACTCTATTTCTTCCTTAGTATTTTTCATGCTTTCGTATACTTAAATGCCTTAGTTTGGGTTTAGTTGCTTGGTTTGGGTTGTAGTAGTGGTTCTCCCATCAAAGGGTTAGTGTGGGTGTCAATCACGACGGTTTGGGTCGTGACAGGACCACTCTTACGGCTAAAACTCAATTTTTCACCCAAATGCCTCAAAACTCAACTTGAGGCCTTGGAAACCTTACCAACCATCTCAGTAGCTCAAACTCGACGTTTCGAACCCGATGGAATTGATGGAAATCTCATTTGACGCTTGGAACACCAAATGTTGACCGAAGTCAACTCTATCAAGAATTCACAACTCAAGAAGGGTCAAATTACCAAAAACACATTTGATCACATTGGGGATCACACCAGTCATTCTAAAAATATAAACTAATCATGAAAACGCGAAAGGGAAGGGTAAAATTGTCAATTCACAATCAAAAGAAAATTCACAATAAATGGGACATTACACGAGACCTCTAAAAGCGATCCCTTTGTTTCAGAACTACGTGCCTCCGTAGGACTTAATCTAATTGACTCCAGCTAGTAGGTCCACCTAAGCTCATGATTATGGTCCTTACCTTGGCTAGTAGAACACTCTCTTTTCGGTGTAGGAACAGTACACTGAACTCCATGTTATAGCTCATATGGTTTATGTCGATAAACATTGTCTCCAATAGTGGTTTATGTTTTCCACAGAAAACTTATGTTATGACTATGATTATGATTTAAAGAAGAATACATGACCTTGTACTATGTTTTATAAAATCATATGATCATATTTATATTATGATCTCTTGGTCATTACATTATTATGTTTTCAGACTTGTCATTTTATCATGTTATGTACATGCATCTTTCTCCATATTCAGTACATTCTGAGTATTGACCGCATACATGTTTGCTCTTATATTGTTTTATAATATATGTTCTGACACACATCCTTTCGGCCACTGTTAGCATTGGATCCTATAAGCTTTTCTCATGTTTGGTGAGTTTCATGGTTCGGGGACATTGCCTCACTTATGTTTCTTAAATGTCACTCAAACTTATTTCATCTCTCAGATTGTTCAAGTGAGTTAAGGCTTGTCCTAGTCACTCATTATGTGTCACGACCCAGACCGTCGTGATTGACACCTACACTAACAATCCAGTGGGAGAACCACTACTACAACCCAAACCAAGCAATCAATCTAAACACTAAGGCATATAAGTCAAATACTAAGGAAAGAAAATAGGGTTTCCATAAACTCTAACAAAAGTTCAACAATAACTAAGAAATGCGGAAGAAAACCTAGAACCTAAAAGTCAATGCACCAAAACTCTACTAACAACAAGTCTAAGAACAAGGGGTACAACCCCAAAACTAAACAACACCTTAAACAAAAGTCTGAGTCTGAAAAGAGTGGACTTAAACTAGAAAGATCCATGGCAGCCTGAAAGAAATGGCTCACCCTTGAATCTGGTCACGCTCATAGTCACTTAGATGAGGTCTATCAATAGCCACCTGAAGATGCCCTGTACTCAACAAAGAAAGAGCAAGTGCAGTATCATTACACAACCACCGTGTATTGGTAGGATCACGCAGCTATCCCACTAAACGTAACATACATTAGTCAATACAACAATATAATCACATGCACATATCGAACATATACAATATCATCAACATATATGAACAATGAACAACTTCACGATTCTCACATATCACAGTTATATCAATATAGAACAACATATAGTCTTCCAATATCAATCATCATTAGCTATGAACGAACTCATCAAAAGTAGATAGACAACACAATTCAATGGTCCTCTCACGAAACCCAATTCAATGGTCCTCTCATGGAACCCAAACAGTTAGCATGCCGAAACGTGGCAATCCGATCCAAGTTAGTTATGCCGGAATGTGGCAATCTTATCCAAGTTAGTTATGCCGAAACATGGCAATCCGATCCCATATTTATGCCAAAACGTGGCAACCGATCCCAATTAGTGTGTCGGATCGTGACACCCACCCATTCAACAAACCACAATCACAATCACAGTGTATATTCTCACAATCATACAACAAGAGGTGATTCATGGCATACAATTATTCAATTATCCTCATTTACAATAAGTGTGATCAATAATGCAATGTTCGCATACATACATGTATCATAATGAAGCAAGAATAAACATACATCACACAATCATAGAATCACAACCATCACCTACCTTGAATCCAAGCTTGAATCCCTTAAGGAACTTGAATCTTCCCTTTCCGGATTCTTCCCGCTTGTTCGTGGTCTAAAAACATAAAATTAACGTAAGGATCAATAATCAAAGGTCTAATTATCCGGATTATAGCAAACCCATTAACCCTAGACCAAACCCAAGATCCTAATACCCAATTTAGGGTTGTTTCCACCATAGAATCTTTAACAAAATCCTCCCCCATCAATATTTATCCATTCTATTACGTTCTACGGATCAAAAAACATATTCGGGGAGTGAAAAGCTTACCTTTAGCCTCAAGAATGGTGAAAACTGCTCAAGAACTCATATGGGGTCGTCTCCTTAGCTCTAAAATCAAAAAGTGCCAAATAAGGTCGTTTAGGGGTTTATTAACGACTTTAAGTCGCGTTTGGCCTGCCACGGCGTACCCATCCCGCTACAGCGGCCCCGCTCTAGCAGCTCCAATCCCGCTCTGGCGGCCTACACGGATATAGAATGTTACCTGTTCACGCTAAGATCATTTTTAGGAGTTCTACTCGCCCAAATTTGATTTTGGAAAGTCGTACGGGTTCCTTAACGTCTTAGCTATCTACTCATGTGGTCCAAATCATAATTAGATCTCTCATTAATTACCAAATTTCCCAACACCTTAATGACTCTGATTTCATCCAAATCTGGACTAGGTTGGAAAATTCCAAGTTACTACGAAAAAGTTTTATGGCCCCAATTCTTTCTTCATTGGCTTTTCCATACTACAGAAATCAGGTCGTTACAATAGATACCAATTTACCCATCACTCGTCCCCGAATGATCAACTAGGAAAGACTGGCTAAAGTAAGGGTATAGTAGTATCCGAACCGTCGAATTACTGGGGATACTTATATCGCCTGCCCTTCTTACCGAATCTCATTACCCCCTAAGGGTTTCACATCTCCAACCTCAAACCAACCAATTGAATACCTACACATCCTCCCTTACAATGCCTTAATGAAGTCATCTCAATACTCGAGTGATGAATATTATTGTATCTAACTTAACTACAACAAAAGTGATTCCCAACAACCACCAAATTTGATCGTACACACGTCTGCCAGATGTTATCAATGATCTTGACACAATCATCCGAAGGAATCCTTTAGCACTTAAGCATGACAGAATTTCAAGTCAATACTCACTACAAATAGAAGTGAACCTAAACCAACTAACACACGCTCATGATACTCAACAATCATAGTTCTTAACAATATCTCCATCCCACAACATAAATTCTCATGAGCTTAAGTTACAGAAATTTCAATCTTTAGACATCAGATACTCCTTGAAAGAGGATATGTCCAAACATACAAACCACCCAACAACACTATAAAAAAAAAGCTAGATTTAGTAATTGTAGATTACCTCTTAAGAACACTAGAATTAGACCCAATGATCCCCACATTCAATCACACACAATCAATACATGACCTCGACGACAAGATAAAATATTAGATTGTCGGACAACCATAAATACACATGATAGCTCTTCTATAAATTCTCATAAGCAAGGTGATACATGTAGAACCACTAAAATACTTTAATAACTCCAAGACAACACCAATTATGTCATTCGAAATAACCAAATCTTCCCAAACTTCCCGCTCAACCAAGAGAACATCGCAAGATTTGGTACCCCTGATCCACCACTAGGGATCCACCCATAAAAGGAAAACACACTAGAGCATAGCTAGTGAATCATACTCACAACACTAACAACCATCATAAACACTATGACCTTTTACCTTATTATAAACCAATACTTTAAAAAAAAAATGAAACCTTTCTTAGGTACTTAACAATCAATAGTAGTAACTTACGACTCACCCCAAGTGTAAGTCCTTTCACATGCTCAATACCGGATACAATTGATCATTTCTCACCTTGCCAATTCATACCTTGACAAAATACATCACCACGAATGTAGACTCACAATGAAAAATCTGAATTGTAATTTCTACCATATAACACAATCCCTTTCTCTATCAACATTAGCTTGTACCTTGAAGATTCTTAAGAATTCATAGATCTTTGCTTATCATTGATCGCATCTCCATCGATCTTACAATATCCTTCGCTAAAATTCAATCGTACTCATTACTAAACTCAAAACAAAAACAAAGCACTTATCATCACACTCGAGCTAATGTTTGTACACTCCTTTCTCAAGTCTTTTTCGATTGTTTTTAACCAATCCGACACACTTGTGACACTATTACCATAGCCACATAAAAACAAATGAAATCACGCATCTTTGAACCCAATTATCTACTCCTCTAAAGATAACTCTTTAGCCTTAAGAATCAAATAAAATATTCTTGCTCTAGTCTCTCTCTAAAGGTTGTACTACATCCCACCACCTCTTAAAACTTTCCATACAACAACGTTACTCACCAAATATTATTTTTTTTAAAACCACAACCTTAGATACTCGCAAGTCGCAATTACTATACAAAAATTCGCTTAACCAACAATTTTATTATATAGTTGCATCCCATCACAATCCATCGCGAACTCTTATTACCATTATGCTCAGTTAGCCTTGACTATCACTATGAAGTCAACATTTTCATCAACATGACACGCCAAACTCATGTATACCCATCAAATTCAAAGGACTAAACCAATTTTATACGCATTTACTTACTAACGTCTTCAATTACGTTCACCCAAGTATACCCATTGGGACTTTCTTTATCCATAATCTTGTCATTCTGATATCAATCCACTCTTTTGTGGCTTAAGACAAAGTCGTCAGTCCTCACACCGCCATCCTTCTTCTTAACAAACAAGACAGGAGCACCCCACTTGGAAACACTAGAACGATAAAATATTTATCAAGAAGCTCTTGGATTTAAGCTTTAAGCTCTCTCAATTCTACCAGAGCCATGTGATAAAGAGGAATGGAGATGGGGCAAATGTCAGTTTCCAAATCAATGCAGAAATATATTCCTCTATCCGGAGGCATACCAGGCAAGTTAGTAAGAAACACTCATCTAAATCCAGACACTACAGGGATAGACTTAATAGAGGGAGACTCAACATCAACATCCCAAGTATGATCCAATTACGCCAAACAATCCTGCCCCACCAGTTTCCTACCCTGCACGAAGGATACGACCTTAGCTGACTTAGGCTTGTACCACCTTCCCACTCTAATCTTTCCCTTCCCGGGATCTCTAGAGTTACTGACATAGCATTACCATTAAGCTCGGTATAATAGGGGTACAACCAAGTCATGCCTAAGATTATATAAAGTCAGTCATATCCAACATAACCAAATCAACCCAAATCTAAAAATCCATAAACATAACAGGACGAACACGATATACAAGGGTGACTATGACTGACTCTTCAACTTGGGTAGAAACATGGATGAGGGTATCATGTACATCACAATTCATAACAAATCACAAGTCAAACTAAATGGACACATAAGAATAAGTAGAACCCGGATCAAACAAAACAATAGCCATCTGGGCACATACAAGAGTAGTTCTTGTGACCACTACATCACACCCTCAAACTCAGTCTTACCCAGAAAAAAATAAAATTGAGCCCTGTCCTCTTGACGGGCAACCTCATTGCCTGGCTGCACTACTCTTCTACCTGCATTACCATTTCCCCGGCCTCCACGGCCTCACTGATTTCCTCCTCATATGCCCAGGTTCTCCACAATTTAACACACTTTACAACTTATATTCGATTATTGAACATTGAATTAGATCGCGGGGGTTAGTTTGGGTACTATTCGGGTTGTGACTAGGGAAAAATAGGGAAGGCAGGTTGAGGTTCTGCCTCGCCTTATCCCGCTCTGGCAGGAAAATTTCCGCATTGTCGGCCTCACCTTGGTGAGAAGAATCCCGCTCCAACGGCCTTAATGGAAACATAACCCCTGCCAATAATTTTTCTGGGGTTCTTTTCTTTTCTAAATTCCACAAAGGTTCCTAGCTTAACTTAGCAATTTTAGAATAATCCTCATAACTAGGATAATCATTGGCTACCCCTAGTCAATCCCACGATACACGAACCAATTCATTCTTGTCAGTTCAGCAACACAACCCACACATCCCCAAGATACACCCAGATACTCACACGATCCTAAGTCAAGATCTTCCTTTCACAACGAATTTCACGATACTCAAGTATTTACAACTTCCATAACTTCAACGACCAGGCCAACATATTGTACATATGAAAGTTCAGACACCCATTTATTGTGCACATAATCACCTCATCACATTCAAGCAATTACAACTTCACATTCGAAGTTATTTCAGACAACCAGAAGTACGCATTCAAAGTTTCCAAGATACAATTCACGGATAAGTCCAAATTCTTAATTAATTATTTCGCTCCATGGATGACCATTCCTGATCATCTATGCATTCACACCACCCCAAGGGCCAGATACCAATTGAAACCTTCTCAGTTTCCAATTTGCTTTACTTTGGGGCCCTCAGTCATGACCACGACATCTAGTTCACTTCGTTGAGATACTAATTGGAATCAGGAGATACCAATTGGAATCGCGAGATACCAATTGGACACAACTCATACAACAAGCAACAATAGTAACTAGCGAGCCCCACAAAACTACTAATTTCAATCACACAACTTGGTCGAACCCAATTCTTAACTGCCTCAATCTTTAACTGATGGTAACCACTTTTGTTACTCTAGTTCTGACCATAGAGTGAAGGAGGAAAGATACCAATTTGTATCACCTAGATACCATTTGGATTCTAGTCATAGCACGAATGAGTAGAAAGAAGTGAGTTTTTGCTAAAGTCCTATAGCCTATTGAAGAAAAGTACGAGCGTTATCATACCGTTCCGCAAGACTCTACTATACTCATTTTGGTACAATGAGATCAACGAACCTAGGGCTCTGATACCAACTTTGTCATGACCCAGACCGTCGTGATTGGCACCCACACTAACAATTCGGTGGGAGAACCACTATAACAACCCAAACCAAGCAATCAATCTAAAAATTAAGGCATGTAAGTCAAATACTAAGGAAAGAAAATAGGGTTTCCATAAACTATAACAAAAGTTCAACAATAACTAACAAATGCGGAAGAATTAACCTAGAACCTGAAAGTCAATGTACCACACCTCTACTAACAACAAGTCTAAGAACAAGGGGTACAACCCCGAAACTAAACAACACCTTAGATAAAAGTCTAATTCTGAAAATAGTGGACTTAAACAAGGAAGATCCATGGAAGCCTTAAAGAACTGGCTCACCCTTGAATTTGGTCACGCTCATAGTCACCTAGCTGAGGTCTACCAATAGCCACCTGAAGATGCCTTGTACTAAACAAAGAAAGAACAAGTGTAGTATAAGTACACAACCACTGTGTAATGGTAGGATCACGCGGCTATCCCACTATGTGTAACATACATTAGTCAATAAAACAATATAATCACATGCACATATCGAACATATATAATATCATAAACATATACGAACAATGAACAATTTCACGATTCTCACATATCAAAGTTATATCAATTTAGAGCAACATACCGTCATCCAATATGAATCATCATTAGATATGAACGAACTCATCACAAGTAGATACACAACACAATTCAATGGTCCTCTCAAAGAACCCAATTCAATGGTCCTCTCATGGAACCCAAACCCAAATAGTTAGTATGCCGGAATGTGGCAATCTGATCCAAGTTAGTTATGCCGAAACGTGGAAATTCGATCTCATATTTATACCAAAAAGTGGTAATATGATTCAAGTTAGTTATGCCGGAATGTGACAATCCGATCCCATATTTATGCCGAAATGTGGCAATCGATCCCAGTTAGTGTATCGGATCATGACACTCGCTCATTCAACAAACCACAATCACAATCACAATCACAATGTATATTCTCACAATCATACAACAAAAGGTGATTTATGGCATACAATTATTCAATTATCCTCATTTACAACAAGTGTGATTAATAATGCAACATTCACATACATACATTTATCATAATGAAGCAAGAACAAACATACATCACACAATCATAGAATCACAACCATCACCTACCTCGAATCTAAGCTTGAATCACCTAAGACACTTGAATCTTCCCTTTTCGGTTTCTTCCCGCTTGTTCGTGGTGTAGAAACATACAATTAACACAAGGATCAACAATCAAAGGTCTAATTATTCAGATTATAATAAACTCAATAACCCTAGACCAAACCCAAGATCCTAATACCCAATTTAGGGTTATTTCCACCATAAAATCTTAAATAAAACACTCCACCATCAATATTTATCCATTCTATTACGTTCTACAGATCGAAAAATGGATTTGGGGAGTGAAAAGCTTACCTTTAGCCTCAAGATTGGTGAAAAACGCTCAAGAACTCGTCTGGGGTCGTCTCTTTAGCTCTAAAAATCAAAAAGTGCCAAATAAGGTCGTTTAGGGGTTTATTAACGACTTTAAGTCGCATCTGGCCCGCCATGGTGGACCCATCCCGCTACAACGGCCCCGCTTTAGTGGCTCCAATCCCTCTCTGGCGGCCTACACGGAGACAAAATGTTACCTATTCACACTAAGATCATTTTCGAGAGCTCTACTCGCCCAAATTTGATTTTGTAAAGTCGTACGGGTTCCTTAACGTCTTAGCTATCTACTCATGTGGTCCAAATCATAATTAGATATATCATTTATTACCATATTTCCCTACACCTTAATGACTCCGATTTCATCCAAATCTGGACTAAGTTGGGAAATTTCAAGTTACTACGAAAAAGTTTTATGGCCCCAATTCTTTCTTCATTGGCTTCTCCATACGACGGAAATCAGGTCGTTACATTATGTAGTAGAGGTTTGTTGTCAAACAATAGTCTTTCTGCAATTATATCTTTGTACTCCGATTTCATGATATATTGAGATTTCCATTTGAGACTTATGTCGCTTATCTCTTTATTTCATTTATGTATGTTTTCTTAGTGTCATGCTATGTCATGTGGTTTGCTTAGAGTATCTCAGATTCTAAGTACCATGTCACATCTAGGGCATAGTCTTGGATCGTGACAATCCACTATCTCATTTTCAGGTAATGTTTTCATTACCGTTTTGTTGACTGTATTTTCTCTAGTCTATTTTCCAATGATTCTATCATCAATTTTTTTTCTTCATTTGATGCTACCTCTAAGAGACAAATATATTCAAGATAATAAAATAATGGTTAAATCAACAAACAATTGCTCTTGATTCAACTCTTATAAGGTTCAATTATTGGTCATTTGAATATTGTTGGATGGGTGAGAAAAAATAAATAAATAAAAAAGTAAAAATGTAAAGAATGTAAAATTGTAATTGAAGAAAAGTCATATTTGTTTCATAATTAATTCATCAACCTATTGTCAATGTTAGTAATGGTAAGTAGTAAGGATTGTAATTACATGATACCTAGAGAAAAAATTACTAGAATCTAAGTAATAACCACATATCTATAAATGCATATTCAAATTTGGTTAGTAAATATTTGATCAAATATGGTAAAAACATTATTTCCATATTAAAAAGAGGTAAATATCAATTAATCATCATAATTGCACACTCATTTGTTAGATATTTTTTCTTTACACTTTTTCTATATATACATCTCTCTATTTATACTTCAAAATATATTTCTTCTCAATATTCTTGAGTAAATTTTCTCTCTTATATCTTACTTTTAGAGAAAAAAATGAATTCTTCTTCTGAAATCAACAATTGCCGTGAAATAATACCTTATGTTTCCTCAGTCAATATTGTTCGAATAACGGTATGTTGTTTTACAATAATATTTTTTTAGTATTTTGTATAAAAATTATGATGAATCCAGAAAAAGTATAATTTGAATAGCAATTTTTATAAATTATTTGTGGAGAAATGTTTTTTAAAGCATTTATTTTATAAAAGTAGAAAACTTTTCTTACAAAAATAAAATAGTTTTCTTAGTTGTTCATAAATGTTGAATAATGAAAAGTTGATTCGCACTTTGAAAAAAATAAG
>NC_064292.1:17227857-17262994 GCF_019186545.1 Solanum stenotomum | reverse complement strand
TAAAGGTCAAATCCAAGGGCTTCTTGATAAAGGTTTCATCCGTCCTAGTGCTTCCCCATAAGGTGCTCCTGTCTTATTTGTTAAGAAGAATGAGGGTAATATGAGGACTGGTGATTTTATCTTAAGTCATAAATGAGTGGATTGATACCGGAATGACAAACTTATATATAAGGAAAGTCCCAATGAGTATACTTGGGTGAAGGAAATTGAAGTATTTTAGTAATAAAATGCGTATAAATTGGGTTAGTCCTCTAAATTTGATGAGTATACCCAAGTTTGAGGTGTCGTGTTGATGAAAGGGTGGACTTCGTAGTGATAGTCAAGGATGACGGATCGTAATGGAAATAAGAGTCTTGATGGATTGTGACGGGATGCAATGATATAATAAGATTGTTGGTTAAGCAAATTTTGTATAGTAATTACGACTTTCGAGTACCTAAGGTTGTGGTTTTCTAATATTTGGTGAGTAACGTGGTTGTATGGAAAGTTATAAGAGATGGTAGGACACCACTCGAATAGAATGTTAAAGAGCTAGAGGTATAATGTATGAAAATATAGTAGAATGTAGTATAGACTTTAGAGAGAGGCGAGAGCAAGAATATGGTATTGGATTCTTAAGGCTAAAGAGGTATCTTCAGAGGGGTAGATAATTGGGTTCAGAGATGCGTGATTCCATTCGTTTTGCTGTGACTATGGTAATAGTGTCACAAGTCCATCAGATGGGTTAAAAACTATTGAAAAAAAACACTTAAGAAAGGATTGTGCAGACCTTAGCTTAAGCGTGATGATAAGTGTGTGTTTTTGTTTTTGAGTTTAGTAATGAGTACGATTGGATTGTTAGCGAAAGATATTATAAGATCGATGGAGATGCGATCGATGATAAGCAAAAATCTATGATTTCATAAAAATCATCAAGATATAAGCTAATGTTGATAGATAATGGGATTGTGTTATACGGTTGAGTTACATTTCAAAGTTTTCATTGTAAGTCTATATTCATGGTGATATATTGTCGAGGTACAAATTTGTAAGGTGAGAAATGATCAATTGTATCACGTAGTGAACCTTTGAAAGGATTTACACTTGGTTTGAGTTGTAAAGTTTATTACTTTTGATTTTTAAGTACCTAAGTAAGGTTTTATTTTTAAAAGTGTTAGTTTATAATAAGGTAAAAGATCGGAGTGTTTATGATGGTTGTTAGTGTTGTGAGTATGATTCACTAGCTATGCACGAGTGAATTTTCACTTTTGTGGGTGGATCCCTAGTAGTGGATCAAGGGTACCAAATCTTGTGATGTTCTCTTGGTTGAGTGGGAAGATTGGGAAGATTTGGTAATTTCGAATGACATAATTGGTGTTGTCTTGGAGTTGTTAAAGTAATTTAGTGGTTCTACATGTACCACCTTGCTTATGAGCATTTATAGAAGATCTACCATGTGTATTTGTGGTTGTCCGACAATCTTAATATTCATCTAGTCATCAAGGTCATATATCGATTATGTGTGGTTGAATGTGGGGATCATTGGGTCCATTTCTATTGTTCTTAAGCGGTAACATACAATTACTAAATCTAGCATTTCGATAGTGTTGTTGGAGGGGTTATATGCTTCGACATATCCCTCGATGAGTATCTGATTTCTAAAGATCAAATTTGTTATAACTTAAGCTCATGGGAATTTATGTTGTGGGATAGAGATATTTTTAAGAACTATGATTGTTTGGGTATTATGAGTGTGTGTTAGTTGATTCAGGTTCACTTTTATTTTTAGCGAGTATTGACTTGGAATTTTATCATGCATAAGTGCTAAAGGATTCGTCCGGACGATTGTGTCAAGGTCCTTGATAACATTTTCTAGACGTGTGTACGATCTACTTGGGTGGTTGTTAGGAATCGCTTTTGTTGTAGTTAAGTTTACATACAACAATATTTATCACTCGAGTATTGAGATGACTTCATTGAGGCATTGTATGGGAGGATGTGTACATGTTCAATTGGTTGGTTTAAGGTTGAAGATGTGAAACCTTTGAGAGTTGATTTGGTGAAAGATGTTCAGGGTAAAGTGAGAAGTATCAAATCTAAGCTTCTAGAAGACCAGAGTCGACAGAAAAAGTATGTGGGATAAGTATCCCAAATTATTTGACGATTCAGATACTAATCTACGCTTGCTTTAGCCCTTTTCTCCTAGTTTGTCACTCGGGGACGAGTGATGGGTAAATTGGTATCTATTATAACAACTTGTTCCCGTCGTTCTAGAAAAGCCAATGGGGAAAGAATTGGGGTCAAAAAACTTTTGAGTAGTAACTTTGAATTTCCTAGCTTAGTCCAGATTTGGACGAAATCATAGACAGTGAAATTTAGGTAAAACTGGTAACAAATGAGAGATCTAATTATGATTTTGAACACATGCCTAGATATCTAAGCCATTAAGGAACCCGTACGACTTTACGAAATTAAATTCGGGTGAGTAGAACTTCTAAAATTGATCTTAGCGTGAAAGGGTATATTCTGAGTGCCATGGGATGAAGGTGTGTTGTGAAATGGGGGTTTGGAATTCTTATTTTTGCTCACTAGTTACGTGCAAGCCGCTAGGGCTGGATTTATCCCGCCAAGGAGGGACCGCTGTGGCGGGTTGGGGCCGCCATAGCGCAACAGACGCGACTTAAGTCACAAATAAAACCCCAAAAATATTTTATTATGTACTTTTCGACTTTGAGAGCTAGGAGACGACCCCAGGCGAGTTCTTGACCATTTTTCACCATTCTTGAGGCTAAAGGTAAGGTTTTCACTCCCCAAATCTATATTTTTATTCGTAGAACGTAGTTTCTAGGGTAATTATCATTAGGGAAAGGTTTTGATCTGAAGTTAATGGTGGAAAAACCCCTAATTTGGGTATTGGGATCTTGAGTTGGCCTAGGGTTGATAATGTTGATTATAATCCGAGTAATTAGGCCTGGTTTATTGATCCTTGTGTTAATTGTATGTTTTTAGACCACGAACAAGCGAGAAGAATTCGAAAAGGAAGATTCAAGTGCCTTAGGGGATTCAAGCTTGGATTCGAGGTAGGTGATGGTTGTGATCTCATGTTGGCATGATATATGTTTGTAATTGCTTCATTATAATGCATGTATGTATGTGAATGTTGCATTATTGATCACCCTAATTGTAAATGAGAATAATTGAATAATTGTATGTCATGAATCACCTATTGTTGTATGATTGTGAGAATATACATTATGATTGTGATTGTGGTTTGTTGAATGGATTTGTTGCCACGTTCCGGCATAAACATGTGATCGGTTGCCACGTTTCAGCATAAACATGGGATCGATTGCCACGTTCTGGCATAAACATGGGATGGGCTGTCACATTCCGGCACACTAACTTGGATCGGGTACCACGAACCGGTATTCTAACAGTTTGGGTTTGGGTTCCATGAAAGGACAATTGAATTGGGTTTCGTGAAGGACCATTGAATTGTGTTGTGTATCTACTTGTGATGATTACGTTCATATATAATGATGATTGATATTGGAAGATTGTATGTTGCTCTAAACTGATAACCAATGTGTATTATTAAGAATGTGGGATGCTACATTGATCCTGAAAAGATGACTAATATTGTATATGTTCGGTATATGCCTATTTTATAATGTTGTGGTTACTTGCATGTGTTTCACTTATTACGAAAGCCGCGTGATCCTACCAGTACACTGTGGTTGTGTACTGATACTGCACTTTCTCTTTCTTTGTTGAGTACAGGGCATCCTCAGATGGCTATTGATAGACTACAGCTAGGTGACTAATGAGCGTGACCGGATTCAAGGGTGAGCCAGTTCTTTCAAGCTGCTATGATTCTTTCTTGTTTAAGTCCACTCTTTTCGAACTCAAACTATTTCTTAAAGGTGTTGTTTAGTTTCAGGGTTGTACCCTTTGTTCTTAGACTTGTCGTTCGTAGAATTTTGGTACAATGACTTTCAGGTTCTTGGGGTTGTTCTTCCGCATTAGATTGGTTAGTTGTTTGTTAAAACCTTGGTAGGGGTTCTGTTTCCATCACGGCCGCTAGGGGGGATTTTCCACGCCACAGTGAGACAGCTAGTGCGGGATTTCTCTCGCCAAAGTGGGACAGGGCGAGACAGAATCTCAGCCCTGTCTCCTGTATTTTCCCCTACTCACAATTATGGGCCCCGAATCATACCCGAGCTAAGCCCCGTGATTTAATTCAGTGTTCAACAATCGAATATAAGTTATAAAATGTGTTGAAATTTTGGAGAACCTGGGAATATGAGAAGGTAATCGACAAGGTTGTGGAGGCCGGGAAAATGGTAATGCAGGTAGAGGAGCAGTGCAGTCAGGCAAGGAGGTTGTTGTTAAAAGAACAGGGCTCAGTTCTTTGTTTTTCTAGGTAACACCGAGTTTGAGGGTATGATGCAGTGGTCATAAGAGTTACTCTTGTTTGTGCCCGGATGGCTATTGTTTTGTTTGATCCGGGTTTTACTTATTCATATGTGTCAGTTCAATTGCCTTGGGATTTAATGTGGTTTGTGATATACTTGATGTCCCCATCCATGTTTCTACCCCAGTTGAAGAGTCAATCATAGTCACCCATGTATATCGTGTTGTCCGGTTGTGTTTATGGATTTTTAGATTTGGGTTGATTTGGTTATGCTGGATATGACTGACTTGATATAATCTTAGGCATGACTTGGTTGTTACCCTATTATGTTGTGCTTAATGGTAATGCTAAGTCGGTAACTCTAGAGATCTTGGATAGGGAAAGGTTAGAGTGGGAAGGGGTGTACAAGCCTTAGTCAGCTAAGGTCATATCTTTTGTGCGGGTTAGGAAACTTGTGGGGCAGGATTGTTTGGCATAATTGGCTTATATTTGGGATGTTGAGGTTGAATTCCCCTCTATTGAGTCTATTCATGTGGTGTCAGAATTGAGAGAGCTTAAAGCTTAAATCCAAGGGCTTCTTGATAAAGGTTTCATCCGTCCTAGTGCTTCCCCGTAGGGTGCTCTTGTCTTGTTTGTTAAAATGAAGGAGGGTAGTATGAGGACTGGTGATTTTATCTTATGCCATAAATGAGTGGATTGATACCGGAATGACAAACTTATGGATAAGGAAGGTCCCAATGAGTATACTTAGGTGAAGGAAATTGAAGTATTTTAGTAATAAAATGCGTATAAATTGGGTTAGTCCTCTGAATTTGATGAGTATACCTGAGTTTGAGGTGTCGTGTGGATGAAAGGGTGGACTTCGTAGTGATAGTCAAGGATGACGGAGCGTAATGGTAATAAGAGTTGTGATGGATTATGACGGGATGCAACTATATAATAAGATTGTTGGTTAAGCGAATTTTGTATAGTAATTACGACTTGTGAGTACCTAAGATTGTGGTTTTCTAATATTTGGTGAGTAACGTGGTTGTATAGAAAGTTATAAGTGATGGTAGGACACCATTCGAATAGAATGTTAAAGAGCTAGAGTTATAATGAAGGAAAATATAATAGAATGTAGTACACACTTTAGAGAGAGGCGAGAGCAAGAATATTGTATTAGTTTCTTAAGGCTAAAGAGGTATCTTCAGAGGGGTAGATAATTAGGTTCAGAGATGTGTGATTTCATTCGTTTTGCTGTGACTATGGTAATAGTGTCACAAGTCCATCAGATGGGTTAAAAACTATTGAAAAAAAAAAGACTTGAGAAAGGATTGTGCAGACCTTAGCTTGATCCTGATGATAAGTGCTTGTTTTTGTTTTAGAGTTTAGTAATGAGTACGATTGGATTGTTAGCAAAAGATATTGTAAAATTGATAGAGATGCGATCGATGCTAAGCAAAGATCCATGATTTCATAAAAATCATCAAGGTATAAGTTAATGTTGATAGATAAGGGGATTGTGTTATACAATTGAGTTACAATTCAAAGTTTTCATTGTAAGTTTGCATTCGTGGTGATATGTTGTCGAGGTATGAATTTGTAAGGTGAGAAATGATCAATTGTATCAGGTAGTGAACCTTAGAAATGATTTACACTTGGTTTGAGTCGTAAAGTTTTTTACTTTCGATTATTAAGTACCAAAGATAGGTTTCATTTTTAAAAGTGTTGGTTTATAATAAGGTTAAAGGTCGGAATGTTTATGATGGTTGTTAGTGTTATGAGTATGATTCACTAGCTATGCTCTAGTGTATCTTCACTTTTGTGGGTGGATCCCTAGTGGTGGATCAGGGGTACCAAATCATGCGATGTTCTCTTGGTTGAGTTAGAAGATTGGGAAGATTTGGTTATTTCGAATGACCTAATTGGTGTTTTCTTAGAGTTGTTAAAGTATTTTAGTGGTTTTACATGTACCACCTTACTTATGATAATTTATAGAAGAGCTACCATGCGTATTTGTGGTTGTCCGGCAATCTTAATATTTCTCAAGTCATCGAGGTCATGTATTGATTATGTGTGGTTGAATGTGGGGATCATTGCGGCCAATTCTACTGTTCCTAAGAGGTAATCTACAATTACTAAATCTAGCATTTCGATAGTGTTGTTGGAGGGGTTGTATGCTTGGACATATCACTCGATGAGTATCTGATTTCTAAAGATCAAATTTGTTATAACTTAAGCTCATGGGAATTTATGTTGTGGGATGGAGATATTGTTATGAACTATGATTGTTTGGGTATTATGAGTGTGTGTTGTTTGATTCAGGTTCACTTCTCTTTGTAGCGATTATTGACTTGAAATTTTATCATGCTTAAGTGCTAAAGGATTCGTCTGGATGATTGTATCAAGGTCCTTGATAACATATTGTGGAGGTGTGTACGATCAACTTGGGTTGTTGTTGGGAAACGCTTTTGTTGTAGTTAAATTTACATACAACAATATTTATCACTCAAGTATTGAGATTATTTCATTGAGGCATTGTATGGGTGGATGTGTAGGTGTTCAATTGGTTGGTTTGAGGTTGAAAATGTGAAACCTTTGAGAGTTGATTTGGTGAAAGATGTTCAGGGTAAGGTGAGAAGTATCCAATCTAAGCTTCTAGCAGCCCAGAGTCAACACAAAACGTATGTGGGACAAGTATCCTCAGTTATTTGACGATTAAGATACTAATATATTCGTAATTTAGCCCTTTTCTCCTAGGTTGTCACTCGGGGACAGGTGATGGGTAAATTTGTATCTATTGTGACAACTTGTTCCCGTCATTATTGAGAAGCCAATGGGGAAAGAATTGGGGCTAGAAAACTTTTGAGTAGTAACTTTGAATTTCCTAGCCTAGTCCAGATTTGGACGAAATTGAAGTCAGTGAGGTCTAGAAAAATTTGGTAACAAATGAGAGATCTAATTATGATTTTGATCACATGACTAGATAGCTAAGACGTTAAGGAACTCGTACGACTTTACGGAATTGAATTCGACTGAGAAGAACTTCCAAAACTGATCTTAGCGTGAAAGGGTATTTTCTGAGTGTCAAAGGATGAAGGCGTGTTGTGAAATGGGGGATTGGAATTCTTATTTTTGCTCACTGGTTCCGTGTAAGCCGCTAGGGCGGGATCGTTTTGGCCGGTTGGGGTCGCCATAGCGGAACAGACGCGACTTAAGTCACAAATAAAACCCCAAAAATGTTTTTTTCTGCACTTTTCGACTTTGAGAGCTAGGAGACGACCCCAGGCGAGTTCTTGACCATTTTTCACCATTCTTGATGCTAAAGGTAAGGTTTTCACTCCCCGAATCCATATTTTGATCCGTAGAACATAGTTTCTTAGGTAATTATCATTGGGGAAAGGTTTTGATCTGAAGTTAATGGTGGAAAAAGCCCTAATTTGGTTATTGGGATCTTGGGTTTGCCTAGGGTTGATAATGTTGATTATAATCCAGGTAATTAGGCCTCGTTTATTGATCCTTGTGTTAATTTTATGTTTTTAGACCACGAACAAGCGAGAAGAATCTGAAAAGGAAGATTCAAGTGCCTTGGGGGATTCAAGCTTGGATTCGAGGTAGGTGATGGTTGTGATTTCATGTTGTTGTGATATATGTTTGTAATTGCTTCATTATAATGCATGTATGCATGCGAATGTTGCTTTATTGATCACCCTAATCGTAAATAAGAATAATTGAATAATTGTATGCCATGAATCACCTCTTGTTTTATGATTGTGAGAGTATACATTGTGATTGTGATTGTGGTTTGTTGAATGGATCGATTGCCACATTCCGGTATAAACATAGGATCTGTTGCCACGTTCCGGCATAAACATGGGATCGGTTGCCATGTTGTGGCATAAACATGGGATCGACTGCTATGTTCCGGCACACTAACTTGGATTGGGTACCACGAACCGGTATGCTAATAGTTTGGATTTGGGTTCCATGAGAGGACCATTGAATTGGGTTACGTAAGAGAACCATTGAATTGTATTGTGTATCTACTTATGATAATTAAGTTCATATATAATGATGATTGATATTAGAAGATTGTATGTTGCTCTAAATTGATAACCAATGTGTATTATTGAGAATGTGGGATGCTACATTGATCCTAAAATGATGACTAATATTGTTTATGTTTGGTATATGCATGTTTTATAATGTTGTGGTTACTTGCATGTGTTTCACTTATTGGGATACTCGTGTAATCCTACCAGTACACTGTGATTGTGTACTGATACTGCACCTGCTCTTTCTTTGTTGAGTATAGGGCATCTTCAGGTGGCTATTGATAGATTTCAGTTAGGTGACTAATGAGCGTGACCGGATTCAAGGGTGAGTCAGTTTTTTCAAGCTGCCATGGATCTTTCTTGTTTAAGTCCATTTTTTTCGGACTCAGATTATTTCTTAAAGGTGTTGTTTAGTTTCGGGGTTGNGCAATTTTTATAAATTATTTGTGGAGAAATGTTTTTTAAAGCATTTATTTTATAAAAGTAGAAAACTTTTCTTACAAAAATAAAATAGTTTTCTTAGTTGTTCATAAATGTTGAATAATGAAAAGTTGATTCGCACTTTGAAAAAAATAAGAGGATGTAGGGTAACAATGTGTTATAAAATTTGATGAATTAATTTCTACTATAGATTATAAACAAGTCAAAATTCTACAGAACAGAATATAAATAAATAATATTTTTTTCTGCATCCAAAATTTGATAAATATTTTGTACTTCTCCTAATTCCTTACAGGCTCAAGAAAATCAAAGAGTTGTAGTAGTGAATGGGTGTTACTACCCTCTAGTATATCAAGTCATCCAAGAGAGAATGTCTTGGGGACATCGGTAAGAAAATATAATTTAGAATTATAGTTCTTCCTCTTACTTCTTGCTTTACCCTTTAATTTATTATCTTTTGTGTAGATTTTAACTCCTTGGTTAAATCTTGATCATTATCGTGCATAAGGAAAAACAAATGAATTCTACGTATTTTAAGATATTTTGGTGATATTTAAATGTATTTTTTCCTTTTTTGGGAATAATTCATTATTTTGAGGAATAATTGTATATCAAGATTTTGTTTTAACAAATTTTATCATAACTTTTATGCCTATTTAGATTTTACTTTCGGATTTGACTTTAAAAAACTAAATAATATTTTATAAAAGTTAGATGTCTTTTTAAAAAAATAAAATTATGGGGAATATTTCTTATTCTCTTTCTAATTGAAATTGCAATATGCATTTGGATTAAAAAAAATAATAATAAGTTTTTTGGATTATATTTTTTTTGTCATATAGACGACAATTAATCACATTATTAAAAAATGAACAAGTCTGATTAAATTTCTTATTTATAATGGTTAGTATTAAATTTAATTTTATAAGCAATCACATTTTATCGAATCTAAAGAAAAAGTGATTTCAATAATATATTTTATAAACACTAAGATGATAAAAGATTGATTTTAGTTAAGTATTTTATTATTTTATATTGTCTTTCTTAAATGATTCTTATAACATACTATTTGTCTAGATTTGTATGTTAGATTCTAATTGCAATTTTGATGAAAAATTACGAGAATCTAACTGTTAATCTAATAACCTTTGCTTCATTGAATTTTATTTCTCTTTATCATGTCAATTGATGATATATGTATTGTCATTTTCATATAGTATTGTCATACATAGTGAGTATATATATCTTTCACCTAGAAGCTCATTTTGTTTATATGGGCATTCAGATATAATATAGTGTAAATTATTTTATATCATCAAAGCATCAAATTTTTATTATTCCTTTTATACTGCAAAAGACTTTAACTTATATATACAAACAATGTAAATTAAACTTTATATTATAAGTCATCCAAAAGATATCTATAAACATACAACAATTAAAATAAAATTTGTAATATTAAAAATTAGGTAGTTTTCTTATCACGAAATGTAAATATGATATGATAGTTTATAATTTAGTGTTTATTAAAAACACAATCAAGTATGACAAGAAATTTTGATTAAAAGTTTTCTATTATTGCAGAATCAGTCTATGTTAACTCCCCATCAATTCACCGGGAGGAAGAGGGGATTGATTAATGCGGAGGTCATAGCCCTATCTACTGTTAGCTTTGCAATTGTACCTCTAGCAGGTGAAACTAATATTTATAATGTATAATTAAACAAGGTTAGTACATTTATTTTTCTAGATTGCTTATGTATAAATTTAATAAGTCAAGGTTTGATCATACTTATGAGACAGTTAACTCTTTCAAATACTTTGTTATGGACTCGGATTATAGGGAGAAGATTTAGTCGACCATTCAGACTTCAAAAAAAAATCATGATATCTTGGACGACTGGACATATGAAAAGAGAAGGCTCCCTAATGGTCAATGTGACAAGGTAACTAAAATTATTATCTTATTTCTTGCATATAACTTAAATTATTAGTTTTTATTACTAATCTTGATTCTATAAATTAGTGATGAAAAACTAACAAAATGACAAGTCAAGAAAATGAGAGATAACGAATTAATCACTAAGTTAGTTGTGACAATGAGTTTAAGTTTTATTCATCATTTGGATAATGTCTTATTTACACTATCATGTAATTTAAAGTATACTTACAGATAAGAGACTATAAAATATGAGTTTGTAATCTTAAAAATAATACATGTAATATTTTATAAAATGCAAAATTTAAATGATAGTTTGATAGTAGTTTTTCTATGATTTGTCTACATTTTGGTTTACGAGATGTTTTTCTAGATAGTTCAATTATAGTTTCTACATTATATCATGAGGCATCTTATCTATTATAAGTATTTTAGTTGCTTTATTTGTATTAGCATACTTATCTTATTGGATTTGCCTAGCAGAGTAGTTAATAATTTTTTAGTGCAAGGTAATAGTATACAACATTTAAATTCTTTAATAATTATTGTAACCTAATGAAAAGCCTTGTGTATTGTAGGTTTACTATCATATGAAAAAACGTTCCATATGTCGATCTGTTATGGATGTGTGTAGATATATCTTAGATGGATACGAGAAAATGAAAGTAGAAGTCGATTCAGAAACCAATGTGGTAAAAGAGATTAAGGTAAGTTGTTTTATTATTTGACAACTATAATTTTTTTATTGTTACAATCATTCTTACAACATTATCTCGAATCAAATCAAGATTGGATCTCCAAATCGTCCTTCCAAGAAAAGAAAAAAATAATCTTCAAACTCAGAGCATACAACAACGAAACAAAAAGAAAACAATGGTGAACTACATGTAGGAAATGAAGTGGCGCTCATGTGTAAAATGATCGAGCTCAAAGAAACAAGTGAGTTTTTGGTAAGTTATTTAAATTCTAGTGGTACATAAAACAATCTCATGAAGTTGAACAATTATAATTACCATAATGATGTTAAATCCAAGTAGGTTCGCTCGATGGATAACCTTAAAAATCTTCCAAACCATAAAGCATTTGATAATCAATCTTCCTCTAACCTATCTAACGATTATGTACTTATGCAATCATTGGTTCAGAAAGAAGAAACTGAGAGAATTACAAATTTATATTGCCATGAAGCAGTATTTGTTCTCCACCAGGAAGTGGACAAGGTAAAAGAGGGTGAAAATAAAGTGTTTGCTCACCTAAACAAAAGTAATGAGTTGAACTATGAATTTTCACAAAGTGTAGGTAAGTGACTGTATCACTAGCTGTAACGACCCGAACCATTGTTATTTAGGAGAAACAAAAATTCGGGAAATTTTGGGTCATTACCCCACCACAGTGGGCTAGATATCGCCAGGACGGGATAAGTTGGAGCCACAGCGGGATAGGCGAGACAGAACGTAAATTACAAGAAATCATATTTTCTCTATCTTCCTAAAATACCTAAATAAGTCGTAAAACACCCCAGAAAACTTAGAAAAGCTGCTCTAAGCTTGGGAAGGAAGGAGAAGAAGAATTCTAATGTGAGGATGGCAATAGCTCGTGGATTCTAGGCCAAATTCACCGCCATGAAGCCCGAATAATCAGAAACGAGTCAAAACTCTATGCATATGCTTGGCGCCTAGGTAGGATAAGTTTTATGAATTGAGTAGTTTAAATTTGTGCTCACCGTGTAATATTTGGTAATCAATGGTAGGATTTATGCGTAGACCTTTATGCATCGAATGATTTATGATTCAAAATCCTAGAAAGAAGCCTTCAACGATGAATTAGCGTTGAGTATGGCTGAATTAGGGTTAGCATGAGGTGTGTTAATGAATAATCCGTAGGTGATGGTTGTGATTCTATGATTGTGTGATGTATGTTGTTCTGGCTTGATTGTGATACCTATATGTATATGAATGATGCATTATTGATCACACTTGTTGTATATGAGATAGATGAAATATGATTGCCATGAAATCATGACTTAATTGTATAATCTTGAGGATATACTTGTGATTGTGATTGTGGTGTGCTGGATCCGTTGCCACGTTCCGGCATAACTATGGGATCAGTTGCCACATTTCGGCATAACTATGGGATCAGTTGCCACGTTCCGGCATAAGTATAGGATCGGTTGTCACGTTACGGCATAACTATGGGATCGGTTGCCACGTTCCGGCATAATTTATTAGATCGAATACCACGTTCTGGTATGCTAACTATTTGGGTTTGGATTCCATGAGAGGAACAATGATGTGGCAAAATTATATGATGTGATATAAAATGTGAACTATACTTGTTCGTAAATGTTGATAATGTGGTACATGTTCTTATGTTGCACTTAGTAGACATATGTTATGACGGTTATATTTGATATTCCTTGTGTTAAGCGGACTTGTTAGACATGGTGGAAGAGTAAGGTGTTCAAATGGCGAGTAATGGATAGTGAGGGTGGTTCGTGTGTTGTTTGTAATTGTGAGAAGTGGGGGTAGCAAGTGTAATGAAACATGCTTAGGTGGATTTCACTTGGGGGAAAGAGATTGGGTTTAGTGGGAAGAAAGCTTGATTTAATGTACTATGTGACCATGGTTGGTTAGTCCAACGAGGAAGTAAGAGTATGACGTGATCAGTTAGTGGGATTGCCGGTGGTTGTATTGGGGAATTTCTCTATGTGTTAGAATGGTTAGGCAATGATCAAGTACCTGGTAGTAGGTTGATTAAGAAGGATATTAGTGGCCTGAATAATAGTGTATAATGGAAGTATTTCTAGGGAGGGTAAAGGTGGAGGAGCGAGTGGTTTATTGTATATTTCTACTAGTTGGTTTCTTATGTTATGTGGCGAGCGTCGGGTTGATCGATGATGCCTACCAGTACGTGTGTTTTGTATTGATACTACCCTTTCTATGTCTTTTGACATAGTCTGGATGTAGGATTGGTGACGTTTCATTAGGTGAAGACGAAGAAAATTTCGAGCAGCTTCTATTCTTTCTTCCGCATAGTGGGAGCTATGTCTTTTAATTATTGTCCAGTGGTACTCTTAGTAGTTCTTGTACTTGTTTAGACTAGACCCATGGGAGTTGTTTAAATTACTTTACGAGTTGAACCAAAAGTGTGTCTTAAAGTATTATTTATAAAATCATAAGTACGATAATTATTTATGTTTTCTTTAAATTTCCGCATGTTCTTACTATTGGGATATGAGGGTTCTCCTACTTAAATGTTAGAGTGGGTGGCCGCACGATCCGGTGAGTTGGGTCGTGACAATTTGGAAGCAGAGCCTAGGTTACCGGTCTCCCCGTACAAGAGAAAAATGTGGACTAGACTCCTGCAGATTGGTGTGTTGACGTCCACATCTAATCTTCAGGAAGCTAGGAAGCATTCTAGGAAATTGTTCCACTCATTCTTTCCTTTCGTGTGAAGTATCGCTTGTGGTATGAGTTGAGTGCAATTGGTATCTCCCGATTCCAACTGGTATCTGAACGAAGTGAATTGATAGTCATGGTCACGACTGAAGGAGCACAAGCAAGGTAATTGGAATTGGGAAGGTTCCAATTGGTATCTAGCCTTAGAGGCAATAAGGAGCATGGATGACCAGTAATGGTCATCTATGGAACGAACTAACCAATATTGAAATTGCCTATGCATTGTATTTTGGAAATTGTGAATGTATGCTTCTTGTTGCCTGAAATGACTGGGACTGTGTGATTCTTTCTGTTTGAATTAACTGCATATACGAAGTTGTAATTTCTTGAATGTTATGAGGTGAATATGTGTACTAGAATGTGTGCTTGAACCTTGAATATATGCACTGTGTTGGATAGTTGATTGAAGTTATGCAAGTTGTAAATGCTTGAGTGTCGTGAAACTCGTTGCAAAAAGAGTCCTAACTAAGCTGGTGCGAGGGTCTAGCTAATTAACGAGGTGATTCATAAAATGGAATTTGGACGTGCAACGCAACCAATTAATAATCGTGTGAATGTATGGGTGTATCCTAGGGATGTGTGGGTGTAACATTGAATTAATGAGAACTAGTGGGATGTCATGTCATCAAGATTGATTCGGAGTAGTTAATGATTTCTTCCTATCTTGGAGAGTAATCTTAGATTGATTGGTTAAGCTGGGAACCTTGGGGAAATCTTAGAAAAATGAAAAGCCAGAAATTATTAGCCTGGGTTCTAAGGCTGTCTGAACCGCTGGGACGGGATTATTCCTGCAATAGCAACACCGCCAAAGCGAGAATTATTCCTCCAGAGCGGGACAGAGAGAGGCAGAACCTCAACCCAGCCTCCTTTGTTTTCCCTAACTTCAAAAAGCCAAGCTAACTGGGATCCGAACAAATCCCTACAACTCCAAACAGTGTTCAGCAACAGAAATAGAGAGATAATAAAACCTTCAAACTAAAATATAGGTCTACATCAGACAACCAAAAATGAGCATCCATGTGCTACAAAAACTTAAGAGAGTCAGAAGATAAAAACAAAGTGTCTAAAATTTACAAATCCAAGAACGGCGAAGAAAGCAACTCAAGAACCCTGACAATGAGAAATGTCAGTGTCAGCGGGAAGGTCCTCTGGGGGCTTCTCGCCAACCCATGCCTAATTCAGCATAGGGAACTCCTTATAGTCCTCTGGATCGAGTCGGGGGATCTCCCTGCCATGGGCAACACAAGAAAAGATGGCCTTAATAGTCTTCCATATGCGGGCCATCAGGCGGTCCCTCTCCAGACCCTTCTGCCTCTCCTGACACAGCTGACGATGTAGCATCTCGACCTCTAGGGCAGTGCTGGGTGGAACTGAAGTGAAGTCGGCATAGGCACTCCCCATCTTCTTTCGGACAGCCTCTAGATCTCCTTCAACCCGTGCACCTGAGAGTAGGTCATCATCGTCTGAATTCAAGGCCACCTTACTACTGCTATCCCTACCTGTCCTCCTCCTCTTTCTCCTAAAAATAGAACATGTCCTAACAAAAATAGGGTGAAGGGGGGGATCAATAGGAAGTACCTCATCAGCATCAAAGAATGGCACTCCCGCCCGCTTGCACAGGGCAGTGATGAGACCAGGAAGAAAGAACGCCTTCTTGTTGCCCCGATAAACCATCTTCCATTCTGATATGATCTATGCCCCCACATTTAACTGGATACCCTATATGGCGCACGTCACTACCAAAGCCCAGGGAAAGGTCACATATGTGCGGTTTCCCGACAGGAGAATCCTTCTAGCACCAAGTATAGCCACCTCTTAGCATCGGGTGACCAATCCGTGCTAGTAATACCCTCCGCAGTAGCCCAGTATATCTGATCTCGGCGCCTGGGCTCAACTAGAGTGTCTCTCAGCCACTCCAGATCCATCTCTCTGAACTTGGCCTTGAACTTCGCATTTGGAACATCGGGCAACTCTAGTACTTCATTAATAGCGGTGGCATTCAGGGGGATGTCAACTCCCCGGACACAGATGACAGGGTTAGAGTCATCCCAACGGACGGTAGGAAGGATGGCATAAAACTCCCTCAATCAAGTGGAGCGCGCATCTGGGGAGCCTCAATTAGTGGATCCCATCCGAACTCCATCAGACGAGCATAAAATGCAGGTGCCTTCTCCTCTAGCTTGTGCAGTACATAACCCCTCTCGCAATAGAACCCCGTATTACAGTTGTCGTAATATCTCTCTCGACTCGCGGCATCAGGGAATCAAATGAAAGGTAGGTGTTCATCATTTTGTCCTGCCATTTTGAAAGCCTTCCATAAGTTGGAAATAAGTTAGAAAACGCGATAGGATAGTCGGTGTAAGGCTGGAAATAAGAAAGAAAAATTTTGTGTTAAGGGTGCAGGCCACTGGTCTGGCGCATCCCACCACAGCGGCCGGCGGGATTTTAAAGGCCGCCATAGCGGGATGAACACCAGGCGCGATAATGGCGCCTTTTCATCCCAAAATCCCCATTTTCGACAGAATTTCAACAGATCATAGTATTATAACTATCCTAGAATTTAATTATGCAATCATTTTAGCCAACAAACCCCTAAAACAGTGCCAAATTGGAGGTTTACACCAAGAGACCCTTCAACTTCCCCCGCCCATTTTTGTACTGATTTAATCATATTTTTGCAAAATCATTTTGCCCAGGATGTTGTGGGAACATTGGGGTCGTAAGTTAAGTGACCATGCTACGTTAATTGTATCAATTAAGCAACCTAGTTCAATTTCAAAATAACTACCCCCAAAAACCATCTAATTTTGATCAGTTAATCAGCATGCAGTCGTCGTTAGTTAAGTAATGAAGTAAGGAGTGTCAGGAATACGAAAAAAAATTACCTTTGATTGTCGTCCGGAATGAGCAAGTCGAGAGAGTTTTAGGGTGGTTTTGAGTTTGAAAAATAAAGAATGAGGAAAATATTTCCCCATCTTCCCTTTTCTATTTTTTATCTCCCGCCACGGCAGGAGATATCTCACCACAGTGGCCCCGCTTTAGCAGAAGGTCTATCGCCCTAGCGGGGTCAGGCTGTGTAATTTGGGACGCAAAATTTCTTATCTCAAAACGTTGCGTCATATCCCTAATCAGACTCTTAAAATATAAAACCTGTTGTGAATCGTGCTTGTTAAATTAAAATCGTTCCCCCTCCGTGACTCGGTGGTAGATTGAGTTGTTAAACAAAATTAATACAATATAGGTACATAATGATCTGTGCACTAGTCATTCAGGGATGAACAAGGGGTAAATAGGTATATATTGTAACGACTTGAACCATCATTATTTAGGAGAAACAAAAATTCAGGAAATTCTGAGACACTGCCCCACCACAACGGGATAGATATCGCCAGTGCGGCGGTGCCAGGGCATGATAAGTTGGCACCATAGTGAGATAGACGAGACAGAACGTAAATTATGAGAAATCCTATTTTCTCCATCTTCCTAAAATACCTAAATAAATCATCAAACACCCCAGAAACCTCAGAAAAGCTTTTTTAAGCTTGGGAAAGAATGAGAAGAAGAATTATAACGTGACGATAGCAATATCTTGTGGATTCTTGGCCAAATTCACCGTCGCGAACACCGAAAACCAGGAAACGAAGTCAAAACACCGTGCATCTGCTTGGCGCCCATATAGGCTAGGTTTTATGAATTGAGTAGTTTAAATATGTGCTCACCATGTAATATTTGTAAATCAATGGAAGGATTTATACGTAGACCTTCGTGCACCAAATGATTTATGATTCAAAACACTAGTAAGAAACCTTCGATGATGAATTAGGGTTGCGTATAGCTGAATTAGGGTTAGGATGAGGCGTGTTGATGAATAATCCGTAGGTAATAGTTGTGCTTCTATAACTTCGGGATCTATGATGCTCTGGCTTGATTGTGATACCTATATGTATATGAATGATACATCATTGATCACACGTGTTGTATATGAGATAGATGAAATATGATTGTCATGAAATCATGACTTAAATATATAATCTTGAGTATATACTTGTGATTGTGATTGTGGTGTGATGGATCGGTTGCCACGTTCCAGCATAACTAACTTGGATCGGTTGCCACGTTCCGGAATAACTATGGGACTGGTTGACACATTTCGGCATGAAGTAAGGAGTGTCACGAATACAAAAAAAAATTACCTTTGATTGTCGTCTGGAATGAGCAAGTCGAGAGAGTTTTGGGGTGGTTTTGAGTTTGAAAAAGGAAGAATAAGGAAAATATTTCCCCATCTTCCCTTTTCTATTTTTGATCTCCCGCCACAGCGGGAGATATCTCGCCACAGCGGCCCCGCTTCAGCGGAAGGTCTGCCGAAGAAAAAGATCTATCGTGGCCTTATGTTGGCATGGGATTTGGGTTACAAGCACCAGATTCCCCTGCAACATACCCTTTCTCATAACAAGATTCTGATTCTGATTTTGATTCCTCTATAGGCAAGGTAGGGTTGTGTAATTTGGGACACAAAATTTCTTATCTCAAAACGTTGTGTCATATCCCTAACCGGTCTCTTAAAATATAGAACTTGTCGTCAATCGCGCTTGTTAAATTAAAATTGTTCCCCCTCCGTGACTTGGTGGTAGATTGAGTTGTTAAACAAAATTAATACGATATGGGGTGTGTAATAATCCGTGCACTAGTCGTTCGGGGATAACGAGGGGTAAATTGGTATCTATTATAACGACCTGAACCATCATTATTTAGGAGAAACAAAAATTTGGGGAATTCTAGGTCACTGCCCCCACCACAGCGGGCTAGATGTTGCCAGGGTGGCAGTTCCAGGGCGGGATAAGTTGGCGCCATAGTGGGATAGGTGAGACAAAATGTAAATTACGAGAAATCTTATTTCTCCATCTTCCTAAAATACCTAAATAAGTTGTAAAACACCCCCAGAAACCTCAGAAAGTTGCTCTAAGCTTAGGAAGGAAGGAGAAGACGAATTCTAACGTGAGGATGGCAATATCTTGTGGATTCTTGTCCAAATTCACCGTCGCGAAGCTCAGAAAATTGGAAATGAAGTCAAAACTCCATGCATCTGCTTAGCATCCAGGTAGGCTAGATTTTATGAGTTGAGTAGTTTAAATTTATGCTCACCATGTAATATTTGTAAATCAATGGTAGGATTTATGCATAGACCTTCGTTCACCGAATGATTTATGATTCAAAGCCCTAGAAAGAAGCCTTTGACGATGAATTAGGGTTGAGACTTGAGTATGGCTGAATTAGGGTTAGCATGAGGCGTGTTGATGAATAATTCGTAGGTGATTTTTGTGATTCTATGATTGTGTGATGTATGTTGTTCTGGCTTGATTGTGATACATATATGTATACAAATGATGCATTATTGATCACACTTGTTATATATGAGATAGATGAAATATGATTGCCATGAAATCATGACTTAAATGTATGATCTTGAGGATATACTTGTGATTGTGATTGTGGTGTGATGGATCGGTTGCCACGTTCCGATATAACTAACTTGGATCGGTTGCCACATTTCGGCATTACTAACTTGGATCGGGTGTCACGTTCCGGCATAACTAACTTGGATCAGTTGCCATGTTCCAGCATAACTATGGGATCGGTTGCCACGTTCCAGCACAACTATGGGATCGGTTGCCACGTTCTGGCATAATTTATTATATCGAATACCATGTTCTAGTATGCTAACTGTTTGGGTTTGGGTTCCATGAGAGGACCAATAATGTGGCAAAATTGTATGATTTGATATAAAATATGAACTATCGTTGTTCGTAAATGTTGATAATGTGGTACATGTTCGTTATATGCCTGTGATTATCATGTTGTTTCACTTGCTTATGTTGCACTTAGTGGACATATGTAATGATGGTTATATTTGATAGTCCTTGTGTTAAGCGAACTTGTTAAACATGGTGGAAGAGTAAGGTGTTCAAGGGGCGAGTAATGGATAGTGAGGGTGGTTCATGTGTTATTTGTAATTGCGAGATGTGGGGGTAGCAGGTGTAATGGAACATGCTTAGGTGGATTTCACTTGGGGGAAAGAGATTGATTTTAGTGGGAAGAAAGATTGATTTAATGTACTATGTGACCATGGTTGGTTAGTGTGACGAGGAAGTAAGTGTATGACGTGATCAGTTAGTAGGAATGTCGGTGGTTGTATTGGGGAATTTCTCTATGTGTTAGAATGGTTAGGCTATGATCAAGTACCTGGTAGTAGGTTGATTGAGAAGGATGTTAGTGATCCAAATAATAGTGTATAATGGAAGTATTTCAAGGGAGGGTAAAGTTGGAGGAGCGAGTGGTCTATTGTATATTTCTACTAGTTGGTTTCTTATGTTATGTGGTGGGCATCAGGTTGACCGATGATGCCTACCAGTATGTGTGTTTAATATTAATACTACTCTTGCTATGTCTTTTGACATAGTCTGGATGCAGGTTTGGTGATGTTTCATTACGTGAAGACAAAGAAAATTTCCAGCAACTTCTATTCTTTTTTCCGCATGGTGGGAGTTGTGTCTTTTAATTATTGTTCAGTGGTACTCTTAGTAGCTCTTGTACATGTTTAGACTAGACCAATGGAAGTTGTTTAAATTACTTTACGAGTTGAACCAAAAGTGTGTCTAAAAGTATTATTTATAAAATCATAAGTACGATAATTATTTCTGTTTTCTTTAAATTTCCGCATGTTCTTACTATTGGGATATGAGGGTTCTCCTACTTAAGTGTGAAAGTGGGTGCCCGCACGATTCGGTGGGTTGGGTCGTAACACTAGCTTAATTTTTTGTAAGATTTTTATTTTATTTTATTATTATTACCATTGTATATGAACAATGAATTCAATAGTCCATAAAATTCATACATTTCAGTATGTGAAAGTTTTGTTTGTTTTATGCATTGTTAATCTTTCTTCCACATTATGTACTAATAAAAATGAATTTGAACTGTATATACAATGAAAATAATTTTTTACACTTGGTAAATTTTAAACTATTATAAAGGTTATATTTATTTTAATATTAATGTACCTTTAACTATTTCATGACAAACGTGATTGTGTAAAGATTTTTATATCACTGGAATTTAAGTTAACCAAAACTATTAGCTATATTGTGTGAGAATTATCTTTTCTTATTTTTATCAATGACTCATCATTTATGTAGGAAAAGAATGTTCAAGACCTTCAAAATTCGACAAGCTTTCTTCCCCCAATGTCTCGATAGATGTCCTTCACTTGATGTCACCATTATTTCAAGAAGAAGAGAATACAAGCTTTGCAAATTTGGAGCTCCAAAATATTGTTCTTGAAGATAAAGTACATAGAGAAATCAATGATCATATGGTCGTAACCTTGGCCAACAATGAAGAATTGACCATTAGTTTTTCATACAATGAAGGTATTTAATTTAGCCAAGCAAGTATGCTCTTAACAAACACATTCAATAATCTACACATATTATATAGTTAGTCATTGCATCTATAGTTTTTAGTAATTAACTTTTGATCCAAAAGAAAATGTTTTAGTTCCATGGTATGATTATTATTTTTATTTCCTTTGTTCCATTTTACCCGATATACTTTTTTTAGTTTATTCTAAGAATAATGATGCATCTCAATATTTGGAAATAATTTAATTTTAAATGTTTAGTTTATGTTTGATGAAATAATTTATAACCACATAATAATTTATAGGAAATTTTGGATCATAATTCTTGAAAGTATTTATTTGTTTCTTAAATTTCATATCTAGTCAAATAATATCATATAAATTAAGATAAATAAATTATTTTAAAAAATATTTATACATTGACTTCATTTATTTTTGCAGAAACTATGGAGGAAGTCCCCATTTCACAATCATTAGAAATTGAGAATAATGAGAATGCTCATATGGAGAAAGGACTTCCAGGTGAAGACAATTATGCAGAAAAACAAATGATTGTAAACTTGACCAATAATGTTAAGTTTGTGACTGCAACTGATTTAACACTAGATACAGGTATTTTAATCAACTCCTAACAAATGCATGAGATAATCACAAGATTTATGCAATTAGGGTGTGTCTGATTGGAAAACATATTTAATTATTTTCATGTTTGGTTGGTCAAGCTTTGTGGAAAATATTTTTTAAAAGGAAATTAAGTAAGTTAAAACTAAGAAAAACTACTTCTCTAATGGAAGTAGGGAAAAAGAAGTTACATAAGTGGCATTCTACACTAATTGCCTAATACCCATCATCCAATCATATTAGTGATATTACTAATTGTTTAATATTCATTCTCCAACACATCTCACAATCAATCTTATAGCCCTCATATCTACTAACCCACTCCCCTACCATCATAACCATCTCCCGTCTAGTTTGTCAAAACTATATACTAATATATCTGAGATTATAATTTTTACTATCCTACAAATATTAGAAAATAAGCTAAAATCCACTTATTTTTAGGAATAAATGGTGGCCAATGATGTTAAGTCTATGGCCACATACAATTTTACACTAAATAAAGATATTTTTCTCCATAAAATCTCTTAATGAATGCACTAGATAAATCACAAGAATTATTTTCACCACAAAACACTGAATGATTGCACTGAATAGATCATTGGAATTATACAATTAATGTGTCAATAATTAGTTTGAGTTCTTTCACATAATAAATACTATTAGCTACATTAATTTGCTTTTTAATATTAAATTTTCACATAATTTGCAGGTGAATATGACAAGAAAGGAGTCTGCATTACTACAAACTTTGCCCTACCCGAAGTCGCTCCTCCAATGAAAATAGACAGCAAAAGAGAGAGACAAGACTACACTTGAGGATTCACACGGAAAAGAGGATCATCTAATCTCTCATGATAACATTTTTACAAATATGGATAATTTTGATCTTTTCTCACCTAAAGAAGATAGTTTCTCAATGTATAAGTCTTTTAGAAAATGAAAAATTTAATGAGTCACAAGAACTTGAAATATCATATTTTATTTTTATATAACGAAAGTCATTTACCATATTACATTGATGAATATTTTGTTTCTAAATGCGTAGGATTAGACTATCCCTTTCTACTATATGGGATAGAAAATGATGACTTTGAAGATGCTTATACTCCCAATATCAAGGACATGTGATCATCTTACGAAAAGTGTTGCCATCATTGTGCTAATGAGACACTATTATATCTTTGTCCTAGTAGTTGTTTGTGTTGAGATATACTATTAATTATGTTGAGTTATAATATTTTATTTCAATTAATCTAAGTAAAGACTATTTTTTTATTTTTTTATTATTATTTATTATAATAAAGTCTTTATTTGAATAAATTATTGTGTTAATATGTGTGTTCAATACTTATATAGTAGACAATTTTTGTGTACGGAGTAATCTAACTCATGCACGAAAGATTCAAATTGTCGGTTTTCATAAGTTATAAATTAATATTCACAATTAAATATGAAGTAGGCAAAACACCTTGATGATTGTAGAACAATATTAAATATAATTTGATCTAAATTATATCGGCGTGGTCATATACCAACTTCCTGTGCTAGCACATTCCATATATATTAAACGAATCAAGAAGAGATGTTTGTTTATGTTCTAAATATTAATAAAAAACCTCTCTACTCCATCACAAGTATTTATACTCTTAATCTTGATATAATTGTTATGATCTTTGTAGCTTGATATATTATTTTAATCTATTAAAAGGTGAGACTCAATTATGAGTTAATCTATTTCTAATAGATTGAATGATGATAAATCAAATTAGTGAAATAATAATTAGTGATAGAACCATGTCTCAGACTTGAGATAGAAGACATCCCTCTATGATTACTTAAAAGTTTTCACGTGAAACCCTACATATGGATTTCATATTCATCATGTGAAATAAGTGAAGTATAATAATAAATGATTAAGTTAGTCAATAAATTAACTTTCATAAAATTNGGGGGTAACTTTGTGAAACAAATAACTGATTGTTGTTAAGTAACAAGTGAGCAAGAATCGAACTTTGTTGTTATCAATGAGAGAGAAAAACTGTAACGACCTGTTACCATCGTTATGGAAATGCCAACGGGGAAAAATTTGGGACCGGAAAACGTTTTCGTAGTATTTGGATTTTCCCAACCTAATCTAGATTTGGACGAAATCAGAGTTTTTAGGTGTACGGAAATCTTGTAACAATCGGGTGAGTTAATTATGATTTTGATTATATGAGTAGTTAGATAACTCGTTAAGGAATCTGTACCACTTTACGGAATTGAATTCGGGCGAGTAGAACTCCCAAAATCGATCTTAGCGTGCAGGGTATTTTCTGAACGTCGTTAGTTAGAGGTGTGTTGTGAAATGGAGGTCTTGGATTTATTAAAATAGCTCACTATTTCGTGCAAGCCGCTTTGGCGCTGGGTTTCGTCGCTCTGGCGGGGCCGCTGTAGCGGGGTAAGGGCCGTTGTGGAGGGCCAGACGCGACTTAAGGTCAAAAATAAACCCTTAAACGACCTCATTCTACACTTTTCAATTTTTAGAGTTAAGGAACGGACCCCAGGCGACTCTTAACAGTTTTCCACCATTCTTGAGGCTAAATGTATGCTTTTCACTCCCCGAATCCATTTTTTGATTCGTAGAACGTAATAAAATGGGTAATTATCGATGGGGGAGGGTTTTGATCTAGATTCTATGGCGGAAACAACCCTATTTTGGATACTTGGGATCATGGGTATGATCTAGGGTTGTTAGAATTGTTAGTAATCAAGGTAATTAGTGATTGTTTATTGGTTCCCGTGTTATTATGATTTTTGTAGACCAAGAACAAGCGAAACAAATCCAGAAAGGGAGGGATCAAGTTTCTTAGGGTTTCAAGCTTGTTTCGAGGTAGGTGATGGTTGTGATTCTATTATTGTGTGATATATGTTTGTTCTTGCTTCATTATGATACTTGCATGTATGCGAATGTTGCATTATTGATCACACTTGTTGTAAATGAGATAGATGAATGATGAATGCCGTGAATCATGATTTATGTGTGTGAACTTGAGAAGATACTTGTGTTTGTGATTGTGGTTTGTTGAATGGATCGGTTGCCACTTTTCGGCATAACTAATTGGGATAAGTTGCCACATTTCGGCATAATTATGGGATCGATTGCCACGTTTCGGCATAAATATTGGATCGGGTACCACGTTCCGGTATGCTAACTGTTTGGGTTTGGGTTCCATAAGAGGACCAATGACTTGTCATAATTGTGTATATTGTTGAGCATGTGATAATCGATATTGTATATGTTCGGTATTTTTTATGTTTATAATATTGTATTGACTTGCTTATGTTACACTTAGTGGGATAGCCGTGTGATCCTACCAGTACACTGTGGTTTTGTACTGTTACTGCACTTGCTCTTATTTTTGTTGAGTACAGGGCATTTTTCGGCGGCTATTGATAGACCTCGCTTAGAAGATCAGTGATCGTTCGAATCAAGGATGAGTCAATTCTTTCGGGCTGCCATAAGTTCTCTTTCCTCTATGTCTACCATTTCGGACTTAGACTTTCTAGTTAGTTATTAGTGCATTAGTTTGGGGTTGTATCCTTTCTCGTTTAGACTTGTTGAACTTTAGATGTTTTGGTACATTGACTTTCAGGTTCTAGGTTATTTCTTCCGCATTGTTTAGTTCGTTGTTAGACTTTTGTTGGAGTTTATGGGAACTCCCTATTTCTTTCCTTAGTATTTAACTTGCTTTCGTATCCTTAAATGCCTTAGTTTTTGCTTTAGTTACTTGGTTTGGTTTTAGTAGTGGTTCTCCCACTGGAAGATTAGTGTAGGTGTCAATCACAACGGTCTGGGTCGTACAAAAACTAGGGTGTATGTATTCCCCATAAGCTCTTAACACGATAATCCTAATAATAGTAATCCTTTCTTAGTGTATCACATGCAAAGTGGTAAGTTAGATATCCCTAAGTGATTGGTCCTCCAAATAGGGAATTTCACCCCGCACCTTGGTCCGACTACGTGTGTATAATTTACTAAACCGTACATTTACCTCAGATTAGACATCACATCAATGTATGGCTTCGTTTTCACCCTCGCACCAATTGACATTAGACTATTAGATAGTATCACACTAAATCTATGTTGATAATTCTTTTCTTATTAACTACCTCATTGGTCCGGCAAGTAGCAACAAGGCGAGTTCTAACTTTGGCCACAGTTAAAGACTTCTAAACGAAAGAACTACCAATACATTCATCAACACTAGTCAAGAATAACTTAGTTATTATTCATACGTTGTTAATTGCTCATGGTTCCCACAACCCTAGTTGTGGATTTAATTACTCATGCTTGAAAGAACACAATTCATATTTTTAGAAGAAGAATTCATGAACTTACGTATTGAGTAGAAGAAACCCGTAATCTCCAATTGAAATTCATAGCAAAAATCTTATAAACCGAAATTAGGAAATCAAATTGCCTAAGATTGCATGTTAATTCCCAAGAAAATACCAAGAACTTAAAATATACAATGATGTCTAACCCCCAAAAATGAGGCTTACATACCTTATTTATAGGAAAACTTGTCCTAAACAAAAAGGAAACGAAATAAGGAAATAAAACTTCTGGACGCGGTTTTGATCGACGAGACTAACCTACGGATCGTGGTCCCTTCTATAGCTTGATACTTAGAACTTTTCCACATGGGCTGGAACCTTCAACTTTCAGACACAAACGACGGGTGTGCAGTACGGACCGTAGGTCCCCTTCCGTGGCTCCACACTAAGAACTTTTCATTAGGTACTGGAACTTCAACTCTCAGTGATCATTGACAGATGTACAGGACGCCCCGTGGGTCGACCTACGCTCCGTCACTCGCCTTCGTAGTTCCACACTTGGTCAGACTTCCCTGACGATCATACCACGCCTACCCACGACGGACCGTGACTAGATCTACGGTCCGCAAGTCACCTCCGTGGGTGGCTCCTTTTGCAGAATTTTAGTTGTCATCTCTCTCGACCTCATCCAAGCCTATTTCCTGCAAATATAACACAATAAACATTAGTTCTAATATAAAATGTCCCTAGACACACACAACTCTTAAGTGAAATGTATTAAAAATACCGTAAACGCATGGTATACCAACACCCTCAACTTAAATTCATTGTTTGTCCTCAAGCGACGCACTAAGACTCTAAACGACACTTGTGTAGAAGCAAACATTCAAACTCAAGCAATCACATGGCTTTCTATCCCGACTCCTTTTTCTTATGAAAATCTTTTCATTCAGACTCAACCAAGCTAACTCATATGGATCAAAATATGACACAGATCAACCAACATACACCACAAAATATGGCACAGGTATGGTTATTATGAGTTTTTAGTAATGTTGTTTGGGTAGACTAATGATCCGGCTACATTCATGGACTTAATGAATAGAGTGTTTAGACAATACCTTGATATGTTTGTAGTTTATTGATGACATCTTGATTTACTCGCAGAGTGAGATGCGCATGTCGATCATTTGATGATTGTGTTGCAAGTCCTCAAGGACCGACAACTATTTGCAAAGTTTAGTAAATGTGAGTTTTGCTTGAGATCCGTGGCTTTTCTTAGTCACATTATTTCTGATAAGGGTATTGAGGTAGATCCTAAGAAAATGAAAGCGTATTGGGCTAGACCTCTATCTCCTTCGAATATTCGAAGTTTCTTGGGTTTGACGGGTTATTATAAAAGGTTTATCGAAGGATTTTCTTCGATTGCCTCTCCATTGACTACGTTTGTCATGTCCCAAGTCTACACCTTAGACATGGCTGACACTCTAGAACCATTGTTGGTCCCCAAGCGAACCCTTGGCCTGACTCATTACTCAGCAGAAGACTTATCCAAGTAAAATAGAAACATCAAGGTGCATAATCAAACTCAACATATCTCAGTTATGAATTTCTCAATAGTTATCTGGAAATACTCAATAAAACATAAATATTGTCTCAAGATTTTTAAAACATCAATAAGGAGCAATAAAATATTGCTCATACTACAATTGTATATGAAGCCTCTAAATACTACGATAGATGTCAAGACAAGACCCACAACATCTTAACAAAGCTAAAAATGTAAATGTGGAACCCTTCGGAAAGCAATGAGGCTCACCAAAGATTGTTGGAATGCAATGGGATCAACGAAGCACCTGTTGATGACCCTGAACACATGTATCTGCATCATAAAATGCTATAGGTCGAATAACATCAGTACATTGAATGTACACGTATGAAAGGGGAAATATGAAAGCAATAATTAACAGAACTAACAAAGCCGGAAGAAATACTCACCTCAACTCAACTCAACTCAACATGAAAGCAACAACAAGATATGCAACATTTAAAATGTTATAAAATAGGAGATAAAACTCAATCATGTATAAAAATACAATGATATACTATTTACTCTTAATTGGGAGATTCTCAAACCGACAACCATCACTATGAGCTATGTGATGATACAACGTCTCGCCCATGCTGCCAAAACTATCATGTACCTTTTCGAAGTATAGAACACCTCAACTAAGTGGATCCACTAAGTTACGCTTAAAAGCAATAAGGAATCATCTAAAATGTATGACTCCTTACCTATATTGGCATACATGGTTTATGAGGATTTTGAGTTGTTTGAACTCATCCCCATCTCGGTGCTCAATTCTATTCACAGTAATATATAACTCATGCTCATATGTTTAAAAACACAAATCATTTCTCAATTTGAGATATTTACTCAAAAGATCCTCTTAAAAGACATAGTGCTCAAAAGTCCTCATAAACTCATTTAAAAATCAATGTTTCTCTCATTTTAAATGTAAGAGTATTACATATTTGGGAATACTTAGTTCCCTTATACTTATTTTGAAACATGAAACTTAACTCTCCTCATTCTCATACTGATTTATTCAAGTCTTAAATCAAGTTATAGATAATTGTAAAAGACTTCTTAAAATGACTCAAAAGGACTTTCTTGAACTTTCCTCTTAACCTTACCTTGATTTGAAATGTAAATTCAAGAAATATGATAAGGATGTATAGGATCTCTCAATGATTAATGAAGGCTTATATAGTTAGTATTAATAAGAGAGTGAAGATACGATTTAGAGGAATACATACAGGACGAAGAACAGAGAAGAAAAGACTAGGTAACCCTGGCGCGGCGCGGAGGGTGAATTAAGTTTTTGCTCACAAAAAGATTTTCGAGATAGAGGAATATGTATCATCTCCATGACGTGGAAAGGGGGTGATCATCTGAAGGAGGAAAATTTAAAACGTCTATGTGACGCGACCTGGCTCAATTATTTGGCCATTCTTTTCTTCCTCTCCCAAACTCGATTCGATTCATACCCAATTCAATTCCATCGTCCAAATTCACGAAATTTCATAAACCCAGCAAATATTCAATGAAACCCATACAAAAATCTATCAAGAGACTCCACTCATTCGCAAAAACCGCACTTAATGAACTCAAAGACCTCCATTGATAGCTAAAACTCAAGAACTCAATCAATCAACTTCAAGAACGAATTCATGGGTAAACATTTACATGATTGGCATGAGGGAGAACAAGCTCAACACTATGAAAGCTTACATACCTCGAAAAAACTAAGTTCTTGGCGATCTTCCCCAAATTTCTTGATGAACTCTTGAAACCTTCTCTTTTCTCCTCTTGAAACTCCTCTCTAAAAACCCTAAGCATTTTAGGAATGAATAAAACTGATTTCAATCAGTTTAGACCCCTAATTGGGTAAGAAAAACGTTCAGGCCTAATAGGGGTAGGGAAAAGACTAAAATATCCTTCCTTAAAACGGATGAAATGCCTTAACTAGAGAGGTTGCACTCAAACGGGCATAATTCTTTCATCCGAGCTTAGAATTTAGTAAACTTGGCGACGTTGGAAACATACTCAAAGACCTTCGATTTGATCCTCATGGGCCACCTAACTCTTTATGTGCTTAATGTTACGATCGTTTGAAGTTGATCCAAATCTAAAAACTTAAGTTTTACTTGTACGAATCTCTAGTTGACTTTTTAAAGTATGAGATGTTACAACATTGACCCAAAAAAAGATTAAGTTCTTGTGGTCTAAAGCATATGAAGAGAGTTTTCAAGAGTTGAAAAATAGGCCTATCTTCGCTCCGGTGTTGATTTTACCGAAAGGCTCCGATCGAATTGGATTAGGGTGTGTTCTTATGCAAAATGGAGAAGTTATGGTTTATGATTCAAGGCAACTTATGAATCACGAAAAGAAATATCCTACCCATGATTTGGAATCGGCGGCGGTTGTTTTTTGCCTTAAATATTTGGAGGCATTATTTGTATGGTTTCCACGTTGATGGTTTTACCGGTCACAAAAGTTTGAAATATGTGTTCAAGGAAAATGATCTAAATCTTCACCAAAGGAGATGGTTTGAGTTCCTAAAAGGTTACGACATGAGTGTCCTCTATCACCCCGATAAGGCGAATGTAGTAGCAGATGCTCTTAGTCGGCTATCAATGGGTATTGTTGCACATGTTGAGGAAGATAAGAGGGAATTGGTTCATGATGTTAATAGATTTTCCCAATTGGATGTTCAGTTGATTGATTCTAATGAAGGTGGTGTTGTTCATAAGGGTTTTGAATCGTCTTTTGTATTCGATGTGAAAGTCAAACAAAGTCTTGATCCGATCTTGGTTGAGTTGAAGGAAGTGGTGCTTAAAAACTCTGTTGAGGCTTTCTCCTAAGGGGGAAATGGTGTGCTTCGATATCAAGATCGTTTGTGTGTCCCAAATGTTGATGATTTGAGATATCAAATTTTATTGGAAGCCCATAGTTCTGAATATTCGTTCACCCAGGAGCCACCAAGATGTATCGTGACTTACGCGAGGTCTATTGGTGGAATGGAATGAAGAAGTATATTGCTAATTTGTGGCCAAGTGTCCTAATTTTCAACAAGTGAAAGTTGAGCATCAAAAGTTTGGAGGTTTGTCCCAAGATATTTGCATTCCTGCTTGGAAGTGGGAAGATTTGAATATGGGATTTATTGTTGGTTTACCCCACACCCGATTTCAACATGAATCGATTTGGGTTATTATGGATCATATGACGAAGTCGGCTCATTTCATTTCCATCAAGGTTTCTTATTTGGCAGAANAGTGTCCTGAAAGTTGAGCATCAAAAGTTTAGAGGTTTGTCTCAAGATATTTGCATTCCTACTTGGAAGTGGGAAGATTTGAATATGGGATTTATTGTTGGTTTACCCCACACCCGGTTTCAACATGAATCGATTTGGGTATCGTATGACGAAGTCGGCTCATTTCATTCCCATCAAAGTTTTTCATTTGGCAGAAGATTATGCTAAGTTGTATTTAAGGAAAATGGTTAGGTTGCATGGAGTGCCCCTATCTATTATCTCCGATCGTGGTACCCAATTTAATTCTCACTTCCAAAAGTCTTTCCAAAAGGGTCTTGATACTTATGTCAAACTTAGTATGACCTTTCATCCTTAAATCAATGGACAAGCGGAGCATACTATCCAAGGGTAATTGGGATAATGACTTGCATTTAATTGAGTTTGTATATAATAATAGCTATCATTCAAGTATTGGTATGGCTCCATTTGAAGTTCTTTATGGTAGGGAGGTGTAGATCTCCTATAGGTTGGTTTGAAGTTGGTGAGGTTGCATTGATTGGTCCCTATAACACCTCGGACTAAATTTCTCAATTTTTCTAGTTTTATAAATTTAATTTTTAGAATACTTTTTATCTATACATTGCAAAATTTTGTCAAATGTCAACACCACAAAATACAAAAATTTCATGTTTCAGAATTAAAATTAAAGTGTCACATTTAATCAACACAAATTTTCTCAATTTTTATTCTTCAATTTTTAATTTTTAATATATTTTAAATATGTATTTTCAAAAATGATGCCAAATTTCATCACTACAAAAAAATTAGGTTTAAAAGATTATATATTTTAAAACCTAATAATTACTTAAATATGTATTTAAAACTAATGTGCAAACAAAATTTGAAGATCCAGCAAAATAATTTCAATTTTTTTTATTTCCTTAAATTAAAATTAGGGATAAGGCACAAGTATCACCTTATTATTCATCTGTCATGATTGGTCCTCATAATCTTTTAGAGTTTGCATCAATACATCCAGTGATTTCACATCAGTATAAATAAAAATAATAGTATCATCAGCATAAGCTAGATGATTGATGTTGTCACTCCACTTAGGTAATTCATAACTCTTATAAACTTCATTTCTGAACAATGAAATAAGAGCTCTTGTTCGGACTTTAGCAGTTAAAATGAACAAGGGAGGAGATAAAAGGTCTCATTGCTTCACTCCCTTGAAGAATGAAAGAAACCATGAGCTTGACCATTTATAAGAATGGACTTCCAATTGTTTGCAACCAACCTTCAAATCTTATCTACTCCAGCAGCATCAAAACTCATCTTCTCCAAAACTTTTATAAGAAAATTCTAGTTCACTCTATCATAAGCCTTAGCCATGTCCAACTTGATCACCACATTAGCTGGATTACCCCCTTTTTAGATATCCGTAATAATTTCCTGAGCTAGTAGAACATTCTCAGTGATGCTTCTCCCCCTTTACAAACCTTGATTGATTTTGTGAAATCAAAGACGGAAGAAGAATACCAAGTATATCATTCAACACCCTGGAAATAACTTTGTTGAGAAAATTGTGCAGGCCAATTCGTCTCATGTCTAAGAAAGATTGAATAACTTCCTTCTTTGGAAAAAACACCAAATTGGAATGTGTGATGGATTTAGGAAGAGTGCTACTCTCAAAGAAAGCACCTACCACCTCAACCACATCATCTCTAACAATATGCCAACATTTTTTTTTTATAGAAATGACCAGTAAACCCATTAGATCCACTTGCACTATCCTCATTTAAATCAAGCACTACCCTCTTGATTTCCTCCTTAGTATGCATTGCATTGAGACTACTTTTATTTTCCTCAAAAATGACTATATGGATATGTTGCAGTAATGACACTCCTTCCTCATTTTGATCCCTTGTAAATTGACTCTAATAAAATTCTTGAGCAACTGCTACAACCTTCTCTTAGCCCTCCACCCATGAACCTTCCATATTTTGAATCTTGTTAAGAGTCAACCTCTTTTTCCTACCTTTAACTAAGTTATGGAAGAACTTAGTCTTCTTCTCCCCTTCTGTAAATCATTGGATTCCTGATTTTTGTCTCAAAACTCCTCTTCATAGTGAATATATTTCTTCAACTCTGTTTGAGCCTGATGAAGAATCATTTTGTTATTAGCTAAAGGATCTTCAACAAATAATTCTTCCTTCACCCTAACTACCTCTTCTATGATAGACAATTGCTTGAAAATATTCCCAAATGTAGCTTTACTCCAGTTGGACAAAGCTAATTTTGTTTTTTTTTTCAACAAACACATCCTCCTCTTCTGAAGATACCCAACTCTCATTGACCACATGCAGAAAATCATCCCTTTCTAACCAAAATTTAAGAAACCTGAATGATTTTCTTACATTACTAGTTTGTTGACCACATGTGAGTAGTAAAGGAGCATGATCAGAACTTATTCGTGCCAAATGCTTAGATTCCACCGTACCAAACTTTCCAAGAAAAGATTGATTCATGAAGTATCTATCAAGTCTTTTGAAAATACATTTAATATCAATCCTACCATCCCACCAAGTGAATGGACTTCATTTGAAGTTGATATCCACCAATTCACATGAATTCACACAAAAAGAAAACTCCTCATATTCTTATTTTCTTCCTCACTTAGAATGACATTAAATTCACCCTCAATCAACCAGGGTAAATCATTGATATGACTACTAAACAAGTAGATATCATTCCACAAATTAAATCTATTCGTTGCATCACACTTTGCATAAATAATTGAAGCCACAAGTAGTTGACCTGTTTCCAGAAATTATAGTCTTAAAGACAACATTTGTTCTGAATCAGCTAAAATCTCCACCTGAACATGTTTTTGGATAAAGACTCAAATTTTACCATTGCAATTACAATTAGCATACTGCATGCCTAACCTCCCTTTGTACCTTTGGATTGTATTAACACTTTGAAATGGCTTCATCAAAGCTTTATAGAGAACTTTTGATGTCTACGCAACATTTAAATTCTATGAAATGAATTTTGAATTCTAACAGACCTCACATTCCAGAATAATGTCTTCATTATCATTTAGAACAGTTTTTGACACCCCTCCTAGGATTGTTTCTTGTAGGAAAAGCTTCGCCTCTACTCTTTCCTTTATTTTTTTATGTTGTTGGTGGAGATAATCGAAATACCTTTTTTTGCTATCAGCAAATTACTACTTTCACCTTTATCTTTTATCACTTTGACTTCTATGTAACTGTAACGACCCGAAAAATGATAGAGTGAAACTAGAGCCTCACATGTGAGTTTGGAGTCGAGAACTTAATGAAATGATTATATTTGAATTTGACCCAAAAAGTTCTTAAAAATGTGCTTCGAAAGTTACCGGAAACTTGTTTAGCTGTATATAAAAAGATCAGTTTTGTTTTTCAAAAATCCGAGTTCATATTCTTGTTTAGGGGGTCAAATTGAGTGGTAAATGGGTCTAACCCAAATTTTAGAGCAACCGTATCAAAATCCGAAATTTCCAAGTGAAGCCTTTTTCGAGGGTCTACTTTGGAGGGTCATATCTCCTAGCACACAAATTATTTGGGTGGCCAAAAATATATCCATGGAAAGCCCTTTGAGTTAGCTACCTAACGCACTTTGTTTCATCTCATTCGGAGTT
>NC_064292.1:17188878-17227703 GCF_019186545.1 Solanum stenotomum | reverse complement strand
GAGAGGGTCATAGTGAGTTTCTCTAAATCCTAATGTATGTGATACAATTGTGGCCTAAATGAGGTTATTAAAGAATGTTGGCTCTCAAATGCTTAATATGAGATGCATGCTATACTTGGGTTATATTACGAGTTATTTTCCCTTGTCATGTCTTAATTAATGATATACCTCTTATGTATGAATATGGTGCAAAGGTGAAAGAAAGGAATGATAAGTTACCTTAAGTGACCTTAATGTGGTGCCTTAGTATGGATGGTGGTATGGGACGCCATCCATACATTGCACGAGGTATAGCATAAGGGTTTCTTGAGGTGAAGGTCCAAGGTAAAGGTTTTCATGTTGAAATTGTTTAAAGGTAATATTATGACTTACTTGATGTTTATGCTTGTATTGTATGTCTTTTATGCAACTATTCATGGTACTTCAAAAAGTGGCATAATGCATGGTTTCTAACCAAAATGTCCCTTTTAAAGCATGTTTTGCATGGTCATCATACTTAGTACATTTTGTGTACTAACCCATATTCTTCATACTTTTACTATAAGTGTTGGTTCCGGCAAGTGATCCCTCCTAGCTAGTTTGAAGTGTTAGATTGTTTTCCTCCAAGACTTGGTATGTCCTCATGGATTCGAGGATAAGACTTTTAAGTTCTTTTGTTCATGTAATAGACTTAATAGACTTTTTTTGATTGTAAAGGGCCGTGTCCCTACTTATGTTTTGTGACTGTGTCTAAGATGGCCATGTGAGACTTAGATTTCTGCTGTGTGTTTTTTTTAAGTTGTTTTAATAAAGTTTGAATGTGTGGATGTAAATAAGTTTTTTTTTATTCCGCACTATTTTCATTATTGAATGCAATGAATGACTATGTGGCTCGTATAAGACCTCTTCGGGGTTGAATACGCCATGTTACGACTAGGGGGTACTCCCGGGTCGTGACAGTAACTCATATGTTTTTTCTCTTTATTTGTCCCTGATGGGAAACCAATTCATATAGGGTTTGAATATGTTGTAATTTTGGGCCAGCAACAATTATCAGTTGATGATTGGAATCCTTCTCTATATCCTTTAATAGCAACTGCTCTGTATGTTTTTATGGATACCATCCAATATTTGGGTCCATTATCTGCAATGGACTATGATAAGTGGCGTGTTCCAATACATTTTCTGTATCTAGATTCTCGTTCTTTCCATATTTCCTGTCAATCAATGTTATTTGTGATGTATCCCCCTTGTCCATGACTTCATTCATGGTATCCATTATTTGTTCCTCTGTCTTCTACTGAAGTGTTGCTTACATGAGCTTCTTCCTTTACTTCTCCAACCACCTGTTTTTTCCATCTTCAGTTATTTCACCTTCTTTAACATTACCTTGTTTACTATCTCTCAGAAACATATGCCTTGCAATGATATGAACATTATGTTGTGCTACCTCAATGTTTGGTACGTTGATGTGAGAGTTTATTTTTCCTTGTGATGAGCTATCTACTTCTAAGCTGACCCCTACTACCAGCCTACCTCTTTGTTTCTTACTGTGTATAGATTTTTCGACCATGTTGGTTGCTTCATCATGCTCCTTTTAATTAAGCACATCAAAAGAGTTGTTGGTACTGATGTTATCATGTCTTTCTATAGCATTCTCTCCCATGATTTCTCATGTCTTGTTTGTAAAATTCCTTAATGTAGGCTTTCATTTACCGATCACTACTCATTTATAAAATTTTATTTTGTTAAGCTAATGTGTTATGATTGCTTCCTTCTCCTAGTGCTTCTCCTTTTATAGTTCTGGATGAAGTATTATGTGTTCCTTCTCTTTGTGACCCTGAATTCTACATCTCTTGCCATATGATGGGAGTGAGTCATATTGGATTTTAACTTTAACAAGTTTGTTCTCCCGATTGTTGTTATTTCCTATCTGCATTTGAACAAATTCAGGTTTGTCCACTAGTAGATCCAATTGAACCTTCACCCTCGCATAACTTGGTTGAGTCTTGTTGATTGCAGCAAGATCCAGATGAAATGATTTTCCTACTACTGCTGCTAAAGAGAACAATACTTCCTTTACAAAGAATGTAGGAAGAACATCTGGGAAAGAGATCTAGGTGGTGGCCTGTGAGGTTTCTTCACTTGCCTTGAAGTTTGCATCATATATTAAAGAGCGCATCTGATATGCATATCTATCTTTAGATATTATGTAATAAGAATTTTTAGACAACATATTAATGTAATCTTCAACCCTACTACACCTCATTGGAATGTATCTACTCCACATATGGCTAATCTTCCAATCACCTACAATACCATAATGTTTTGATATTAACTCCATAATTTTGTTATATCAAGTGTTCCGTATGAGAATTTTCCTACAAGAGCATATTGTAGATTGTCAATAATATTCATCTTATGCACTTCAGATTCTAACCATTTAATGGTATGAATACCACCAATGATGTTTGCTTTCTTCATTGGAATAGGCTCTACTTTCACACTATATTTTATCTCCTTGTTTTTCAAATCATTGTCCCTAATAATATCTATAAATTTGTTCCTAGGTGCTGTCAATAATTCCAAGTTTGATGTGCTATGTATTTGTAAATAATTGGGTTTGGTCAGAAGAGGAGGGAATTGTGATGACGAAGCAAAAATCGGGTCATCCATCGGCGGTGGTTGGCCGTTGGTCGGAATCATGAACATTGTTATGTTAAGATTTTTTCGGGGAGGGAATTCTAATTGATTTTCCTAATGTGTAGGATCAAATATACCCTTCATCTGATTTTGTGGTCAAAAATACCCTTAGGGTTAGTGTATTGGCTCACTTTCATCCTTCAAAACTAACAGATTTCATGTTACCTTAAAAATCATATAAAAAATGCTTTTCTAACTTGGAAATTCCAAATAGCAAATAGTCTTAACATAATTTTTTATTTCTTTGACCCATCTTTCTTTTTCTTTTCGTGAGTGTAGAAAAATTTTCTTCATATTTTTCCATCAAAAATTATAATGACTATAATATTATCTGAACATGGATATAAGAAATCAGTATGTTTTTTCATTTCATCTAATAAAATTGGATCACTGATTGAATAAACAAAAAGAAAAGTCTGACACTTACATATCCAACTCAGCAAAGAAGCGTACAATAAGACATCAATAATATACATAACTAATTTTAAAAGAGCATGAAGTTCATATAGTCAAGGCTTGAGCATGTTTTTCTTTTCATAATTTGTAAGGTCATTCAAGACATAATCATTTTTCTTAGTTTGCAATCTTGAGTTCATCTTCATCCAAAAAAAATTGCATATATAGTTCAAATAGAACTTCTTAGTTCTTTTAACAGTTAGTTAGAAAAATATAAAGAAATTTATTTTACACTCACAGTCACAAGTAATTCTTCAAAGAAAAGAAAAAGAGGTGGAAGATGGATCAAAGAAAAAATAATTATGTTTAGACTTTTTGCCATTTGGAATTTCCAAGTCAGCAAAACAAATTTGTTTTATGTGATTTTTAAGGTGACATGGCATATGTTAGTTTTGAAGGGTAAAAGTGAGTCAATACACAATTGGTAATGGTATTTTCTATCCCAAAATTAAATATAGGGTATATTTGATCCATTTTCAGTATTTGAGGGGTATTTTTTACCCTTTCCCCAAGTTTAAATAATCACAAAAAACAAACTAGTAATGAGTACTTGAATTGTTGTATTTTACTCCTTTTTAAAAAATCATCTCAGGCATCTGCAATCATATTCTCTATTTTACTTTCTAAATATAGATTTTTCTATATTTCGGGATAATCGACCCCAATCTAATTCTCTAGTTTACTCTCTAAAAAATCTTCTTTCTCCTCTATATTATATTATTATTTTTTATTTTCATTTTTATTTTCTTAATCATAATATAAATAATTTTTCCAAATAATCACCCTATATAATCTTCATGTAATATAAAAAAAAATTCTTTTCAAATTCTTTATTTAATATAAAATTATATTTTATTCTAAATTTCTAAATTACATAAATTGCAAGCAAATATTACATATTATACATATTAATGGACAATTCAAATAAAAATGAAATCATTATTGAGATACAATTACATAAACATTACATAAATACTCAATTTCATATTATTACGTTGCTCCCATAAATGCTCTATTAATGCATCACAGAGTTCAAAACGAGCATTTTCGTGTCTTGCGTTATAATTAGTATGTTATGTATTGTAATTTTAAATGAGAAATTGCATCTTATCATTTAATTTTTGTGCATTCTTCGTATTGAAAATAATAATAATTTTAAATTATATCACTTAAAGTGACGAAAATTAAAACAATATTATTAATTTGGGATGAATGTAGTACTTATATATTGAATAATATATTTTTTAAAATGTTATATTACATTAAAAAGAATTATGAATATTAGAAATTTAATTAATAGTCTTATATGATTTATAATCTATTAATTACAAATATTATATAATTGAAATAATAATAAAATAATCAAAAAGTGAAATAGAGAATACGGATAGTAGTTCTGGAGAACTACTATCAATCTCTCTACAAATGGAGAATACAGAGTGAAATAGAGGATGGTTGGAGCGCTCATTCTCTATTTTACTCTCAAAATACAGAGAATAGATATATTGTAAAATAGGAGGTGCGTTGGAGATGATCTCAAGGTCTAAGTATATACAAATTACTACCGCCCAATTACCCTAATTTCCTACTAATTAAACAATTACTTCTTTTTTGGTTTTCCACCCGGTGTTCGGATCATGCATTGTAGGGTCCATTCGGGAGTGGCATTCCCAACAAAATTTTCTCCTTATTCAAGGCTCAAACCCGAGACCTCTGGTTAAGGGTAGAGCAGTCCTACCAATGCACCACAACCCATGTTGGTAATTAAATCAAATCTTATCTTATCTTTTATAAATATAATTTTAGGCCCGCCTACGTTGCACCCTTAGAATTCAAAAATTTACTTTTATGATTTCTTTCATATTTTAAGGGTTTTTACCACTATTTTATTTTTACATATATATGTAGAGAATCCTAAGCCCGCCTGCATTGCACCCTTAGAATTCAGGAATTTACTTTTATGTTTTCCTTCATATTTTTAGGTTTTTATCCCTATTTTATTTTTACCTTTAAAACGCTTCATCAACTCTTATATCCTTTCAAACTGGTGTATCTCTTCAGATTCGTCTCTTCAAGAACGACCTATAAAAAACTAGGCAATTCATACCCATTGTTGTATCTTCTTCTTCGTGACAAATTTCATTTCTAATTTTTGTGGAACTTCACCAATTCCTTGAAAGTCTACTTTGAATGTTCACAAAAAAACAAAAAGAAAAAACTATAATCTCCTTATAGTTTTTTTCCTCCATTCAACAAGTCAAAAGAAAAACTATTCAAATGCTCAATTGTTAAACAAGTGATCACAACCATGACAATTTTTTTATTCATACCTACTTGTTGTGGGCTTTTTCCTTCTGTCATCACATTGTCCGACAACTTACGTTAGTGTTTTATTCAATAATCTGTAAAATTTTATCTTTTATGAATCTTTATTGAATTACTTTTGTGTTTTTGGTTATGAAAACTTTTTAAGCATTCTTGATGAAATCAGAATTGAAGAAGAGACAACAAAGAGAGAATAAATTATGTCACAACTTGATAAGGTACTTGTATATATTAATATATTTTATTGAGAGTTGAAATATTGTTGTAATAATCATACCTCTAAAATGTTGTAAAGCTAGGCCGGCGTGCAAAAGTCATAATCCTTCGCAAAAGTGACAAGTCTTTGAAAAATGCACAACCCATAAAAAGTCATAATCCATCACTGTGAAAAACTGTCTGCTTTTGATATATTTTATAATATAAATAAACATAGTATGAAATATTTTTGTAGGATTTGGGCTAAGACTTTTGGAATTAGTACTTATCCAACCTTTTCAGATAATCAATAAATCGGACCAATTGTCTATAAGCAACTTCATAGACAATTGGTCAAGAAGAAATGAAACAAAGGATATATAGCCAACAAAGGTAGTAAGAACATATGCTTATTGTGCCTTATCAGAAAAGACACTACTCTAACCCTTTTAAAAAGTTGCAACTCTTTGGAAACTAACCATCCTTTGCAATAGTTGTAACCCTCCTGAAAAGTCACAACCATTTGAATAGATCACAACTCATCGGAGAAGTCACAACTTTTTGAAAAAGTCACAACCTTTTGAAAACGTCACAACTCTTTGAAAAAGTCTTAACCCTTCAATGTGAAAAGGTGTATGTGTTTTAATATATTTTATAATATAAATATTTAAATAAATGTAATATAATATAAGATATAAAAGATATACTAAATTAGATGTTTTAAGTTTGGGGTATTATAATAATTTAATATTTAAGTTAGGAAGTTCGTGATTTCAAGGTAGTAAAGATAGATAGATATAAATAGACAAAAATAGAAGTTGATACATGATAAATATGTTAGGGTTTTGCCCTGATTTTCTTACCTTATTTGAGCTTTACTTTTTCCTTATATGAAAGTCAAAACATTACCATAAATGTTTTTACTTTTTCAGAAAGGAAATATAATTCTCTTCCATATTTGAATATTCTTTCTTTGGAAGAAAAGTTTGGAACTCTATAAATTGATACGCTCAAATTACACCGCCCTGAAGAGGCATAAGCGATCGTTATCAAGTAAAGAACCCAACTTGTAGGTTGGGGTCGATCCCACGAGGAAAATGGTTAAGACTTCACTTTAACCAACAATTATATTCGTTTAGTCAGATTACTTCCAGAAACAAGTAATTAAAGTCGGGGGGGGGGGGGGTTTGTGAAACAAATTGTAAGAATTCAGTAAGTAATCAGCAAACAAAAGTCAATTTTGGTTGTTATCAAGATGAGAGAATTAACTAGGGTATACGTGTTCCCCACATGCTCATAACACAGTAATCCTAGTAATAGCAATCATCTTCTAGAGTACTACATGCAAAGTGAAAAGCTAGGTATCTCTAAATCCTTGGTCCGGCATCTAGAGAATTTCACCCCGCATCTTGGTCCGGCTATGGGTTTATAATTTACTAACCCTTACCTTTACCTCATATTAGACATCACATCGATGTTTGGCTTAGTTATTACTTCGCACCAATCGACACTAGACTATTAGATAGTATCACACTAAATCTATGTTGATAATTCTTTTCTTGTTGATTACCTCCTTGGTCCGGCAAGTAGCAACAAGGTAAGTTCTAACGTTCCGCACCGTTAAAAAGACTTTTAAACGAAAGAATTATCAATGCATGCAAAACACTATTCAAGAATTGCTTATTTACTATTCATACTTTGTTAATCGCTCATAGTTCCCACAACCCTAGTTGTGGAGTTTAGTTACCCATAATCATATGATCACAATCCATTGTTTTAGATGAAAGAATTATGAACTTACGTAATTGAGAATAACAACCCTGGAATTTCAACTTGAATCTCAAAACCAATACCTTCAAAATCAACTTAGGAAATCAAGAATTGCTAGGTTTGCAAAAACAATCCCAAGTCACAAAGTAGAACTAAAGTAATAAAGTCTAACCCCCAAGAACAAGGTTTACATGCCCTATTTATAGAAAACAAGTCCTAAATTAAAAGAGAAACAAAATAAGGAAAGCTTGTTCAGGCACGCGTCTTCATTCCACGAGACTGACTCACGGACCGTCAATGGATCTACGGTCCGTGAGTCCCTTCCGTCAGCCAAGACTTAGAAAATATTTCAGCTTCCAAAAATCAGCTTATTTGAAGCAAACGACGGAACACCAGTACGGACCGTAGATCAATCTACGGTCCGTCGATCCCTCTCTGTAGCTCCATACTTAGAATTCTCCAAAAATCAGGTATTGGAACCCTCGCAGTCATATTCAACGGTTCAGCAGTACGGTTCGTAGATAAAGCCACCGTGGTTCCACACTTGGTCCCATGCCCTACCTGCTGATCTACGATCACCATCTACGGAGCGTCAATGGACCTACGGTTCGTAGATCACCTCCGTATATGCCTTTTTCTACATTTCTTTCAGCTGTCTCTTTACTTCCGCGCCTAAACATCTTTCCTGCAAAACATGATAAAAACACATAAAAACCAATACAAAAAGACCCTAGACACACACAAGTCTTAAGTGAAATGTATTAAAAATACCGTAAACTTACGGTATATCAACACCCTCAAGTTAAATACGTTGTTTCTCCTCAAGCGACGCACTAAGACTCTAAACGACACTTGTATAGAAGCAAGCAAATTAAGCACAAGCAATCACATGGCTCTCTATCCCAACTCTCTTTTCGGGTGCAAAATTTGTTCTCTTAGACTTGACAAGCTAATTTATGCGGATCAAAATATGACAAAGATCGACCAACCAACACACAACATACACTGTTTCACTATCACTAAGGTACCAACTTTCCGACAATGCAACTAGTGCCCTTACTTCAAATGAAATCCTTTTTTTTTCACAATGAATATGAATTTGAGTACAAGGATTCATTCAACACTCACACTCAGAAGTAACTTCAAGTACAATTAGTGCTCAATACAATAGGCTTGCACTTATTTTCACTGCTTAGACTCTCCAAACAAGATTCTAGAATCACTATAGGACCTTATGGCTTGAAACATAGGCTCATGGTCAGGTGTGGTACATTTGGGTACTTCTTAGTGACTTTCTTCCCTCCTTGACATTACACTAGGCTTTCAACCTCTTTTTGCCCTATTTTTGATATCCTACCATTTTACCTTCTTTCCCTTGATTTTCTTCAACCATGGATGTGACGTTATTTCTTTGTAGCTCTTTATTTTTCACTTTCATCTTTTTTGTGCGTTTTATTCTTTTCTTTAGCTTTCAACAAGTCACATCCTTTCCTATTTTTTCTTTTTCTCTTTTTCAACATCAAACTCTTTTCATACCCATTTTTCTTTCGGTTTCCTATTTCATAGCCACCCTCAACTTATGAATTTCCATTGGTTTAGGTGCACCATACCCGATGTCGGATCAGGGCCAAGATTGAAGTTACTTTTTACATTAGCCACCCTCAACCTAGGCTTTTGGCCTAAGTCGAGGTGCACATGTCCAAGGAGGGACCGGGGCAAACATAGTAGATTATGGGAAGGTGAGTTGGGGTTTAGAAAGAAATGGTCAAATTTAGGCTCAAAGCATTTGGATCAAAGGGAGCATTTATTTCATTTGGTTGGATTCATCTTTTAGGCAATTTGTGGACTTATCAAAACAAGGGCCTATGATCGTTTCCTAGCCTCTAGAGTAGATTGTCTTAGCAGGACTAACCGGGCAGGTTCTAGATTGGCACAAAAACTGTTTGAACAATCAACTATTCTCACACACTCTTGGCACATAGTTTCATTATCAGATTACCCAATTCAAGTTCTAGCTTAAGTCATGCCATCAAGTTGATTCAATATCATGTCATACTCAGAGCCAACACATTCAACTTATCTTAGCCGACAAATTCTAGCACACATCACAAATTTTGGACGGGTACCATTTTTCATAAGCCATCATACTTTATTCTTTTTCATGCTTCTACACATACGATCCTAACACATGTCGGTTCAACAGAAATTAAACAGTCTCTTGGGGAAAAAGAACACATGCAAGAAAACACCAGGAAAGGATTTATGAGTTGGGCTAATCAGACGTCACCCTATCACTCACAATCCATTTACCCCACCCCCAACAAAAATAGATGTGATTGTCCCCAATGCATACAAAAATAGTAAAAGATAATGGATTGGGTGAAGCAGACCTGTGGTGCAAAGCGCCGAAGACTCATCAACAAGCGGGTGGGTCCGATTTCCCGAAGCCCGCTGGAACAATATTTGGGTCACCCTCAGTAGTGCCCATATCATCCATCATAGCACCCTCAATAGTGCTCTCAGTTACTCTAACTGCACCATCAGTGGTGCTTACATTGTCCCTCACAATATGTGGGACCTCTACAACTAGGGCAGAACTCAATGCCCTCGCAACACACTCACGCACCCTCTGCTAGCGCAACTCTTCATCTAAGATCGAAGCCTTCTTAGCCTCTTTCTCCTGCCTACGCTGTCTCTTTTGGGCTTTTTCCTCCTTAGTGCGGCTAGAACGGTGCCTCTACCTTTGGTACGTGTTAGCTCGGGCTCTTCCTCGGCCGTACCACTGAATAAAGCATCCAGCACCGTATCATCAGTCAACACAGTAGGTGCAGCCTGAGGCTCAACTGCAAGGGTAGCAAGAATGACATCAACGTTGGCTCGGAGACTGGTAAACTCGATCCGAAAAGATGATAGATCTGTGGTCGGGATCGATCGCTCGAGGACTCTCAATTCAAAGGCATCGAGGCGCTTATTACAGCTTGGACCTTCCGGTCCATCATGCTTTCCATCTTTCGCTCCATTCTGGCCTTGGACTCGGCTATCGACTTTTGCATCCATGGCCGGACATGGTGGAGCAGCGTGGCCATCTGAGCCTCCAATATTTAAACCCAAGCCAATGGTACAACAGTAGCTCCCAAAGGTAGGGTGGATCTGGATGAGCTAGGAGCCCGACTCGCGGCTTGAGATGAGGAGACCGGGACATCATCAGTGTGGGCTGGAGGGGCAGGCTCATCACCATGCATCTGCTCCACAACATCTACTAAATCAGCTCCTATGGGTGGCACATCAACTTGTGGCTCTCTATGTGATGCCACCACTTTTGCCTCATCCGGAATGAGGCCTATATCCAGTGTCCCCGTGGGCCGAATCAACTTGTCACAATGCCAGATTAGGACGCTAGTCCCTACATAACTAGAAAACGAGACAAGGAAAAGGGTAAGTGGTGGAGGCTTTGAAAGCCCTCTCATGTATCTCCGCAATGAGCATGCAGGAAAAATTGATCTCGAATCCTGCAACCAATGCTGCTACCATGACCGCGCGATCCCAAGTTAGTACGTTGACAGCCTTCGTAGGGGAAATCTAATCGCAAACCAACAGCCAGAAAAATTTAGCCACAAATGTGAGAATGGCCTTCTTGATGCTCACGCCCGGAGTGGTGAGCCACTCGGCTCGCACTTCGTCAGTAGCAATTTGACTAGCCAACCAGTGTAATAAAGTCTCTCTTTTCTCGGCGCTCCACTGGAACTCTCTGCCCCGTATAGTGTCCCGTCTATAGTCAAATTCAGCCGTGTTGACTGCCTAATAGTGATCAAGGCCAGGACCATAGAGGAACCGGCGGATGGTGGTCTCAGAGATGTCTATAGAATATCCGCGCACTAGTGTAGCTGTGAGAGGTGTCTAGGCAGTGGTCTGGCATTCTTGTGGATAGAGCCCCGAAGAGTAGCCGCATAGGAAGCATAGAACTCCCTCATAATCTCCTCGTTATAGGTGCCTGGTTCTCGAGCCATCTACTCACACTTGTGACGTTACAAGAGCCAGTGGATTTCTAGGACGGTGTGTAGGCTCCCAGTGAGGACTCTACACTCCTCTGTAATAAGCCAAGCCATCTTCTTTTTGTCATTCGTCATCTTGGCATCCCGATAAACTTGCCATCGGCCCTCAACAGACCATCTATTTGGCTCTCCAGCCACCGGATCAGGGTCATAGCTTTGTGGCACCGGGACTTCTCCCGAACTAGTGGCCTCATCAGACGAGGCATCTTTGTCATGTGACCCTGAGCCTATGGAGGATCTATAACCAGAGCCAGAAGCATGGGTATGCTCAAAGTCGGAAGCAGATGCGGACTCTGAGCCAGACATAAAACCAGCCTCAGAACCAAAAGTAGAACCAACCGGTGACCCGATTAGTGTGTTCTCCTCATCAGACTGGGAGACAGTGACTACGTCGATGACCACCTGTCAGGATGCATTTCGGGTAGCCCGAGGTGCAGTAGGGGATGTCTGGTTGTCGGTGGAACATATATTGGATCATTTTCTGCGTCTGTGTCTTCATGAATCAGCCTAAAAGTAGGCTGCACGGATTTTGATTTACCCCTTTTGGAGTAGTCACTTGCTTCTTAGGCGGCATGGAACCTGTAGATGTGGAATTAGTACCAAAACAAACTCATAACACACTCAAAAAGATTTTAGAACAAAGAACGAACAAAAACAAAAAAAATCAGACAGTGGCTTCAGTGGCCACCTACGGTGGGCATTGCGGTCCGTAGCCTAACCTACGGTCCGTGGATCCCTTTCGTAGATCAGAGGTATCAAAAAAAATTGTCTTTGATGGGAACCACAGATGTGCAGAACGGTCCGTAGATTGATCTACGAACCGTAGTCCACTTCCATGGTTCCATACTTGGTAAAATTCTCATGTGCCCCCAACCACAGACCTGATCTACGGTCTGTAGATTGACCTACGGACCGTAGATGGGATCTTGTGGATGGGATCTGTGCCAGGTTTCAGGCATCCTTCAAGGTGACCCCAATTTGACCCATTTCAACAATGTCACTTAATCTCATCATGCATTTCAACAGAAACTATGCTAGTTCGTCATTCTATGGGTTCTGATTACAAAATTCACAAGAAATTGAATAACAAATTAGGAACCCTAAGTCGAAACTTGCATTTAGACTCTCATTACACTGGTTTTATACACTATAAAGACATACAATCACTATCTATCGTCCCAAGGGTATTTGTAGTTCTTGTTTAGCATGCATTTACATACAATCAACTACCCAAGGTCAAGACCCAATTCTAGACTTTCTAAATTCAATCAATGAATCGAAATTCAAAGTGAGGGGAAAGTCTATTACCTTACAATCAGCAGGAGTGGGGTGATTGTGTGATGACTCGACGTTTTCGATACCACAACTTTGCCCTTACGCACTGAACCCGTACACCGGACTTCGTGGAGAATTTTGGGGATGAGTGGAGGTTGGAGAGGAAAGGAAAATTAGGTTTGAAGGGGATAGGAAAAAGAAGATTTAATGGAGAGCTATGGAGTGATTTAAGGGATTGGGAAGTTTAGAAACGGTTTGGGGGTAAATGGAGGGAAGTGGGAATGGTTTAAAATTAGGGGATTTTAAATAGGATGGTTCTGGGTCGGGTCAGGCAGCATTAGGGTTTTGGACCCATGAGACCCCGTCTGGGGTCTGTGGGTCGATCTACGGTCCGTAGATGGGGACCGTATATCACAGTTGCACTTAAAAATTCAGAAACCTTACCTGGGATCTACGGACACTATTGACAGACCGTCGATGGGGTCCGTAGACCGCTGCACCAGACCTTTTTCTGCAGATTCTGTTTTTTGCCCCGACACATGTAGCAACCATTAGCACTTTCTTTTTACATCTTTTGGACACTTTTTAGACATGGACCTTATGCTATGTCTAGCCAACACTAAAACAAAAACAAAACAACTATCTAAATGAGTATAGAGAAGCAACTAAACAAAGAAAACTACTAAACGGAAAACAAAAACCTATTGTTGGCTAGATTTTACATCTTGGGTTGCCTTCCAAGCAACGATTGATTTAACGTCGTGGCACGACAAGCCTCTTGATTACTCAGACTTCATCAAGATTATATGCCTCAACAACTTCTTGCACACTTTCTGCGTTTCCCAAATAGATCTTGATCCTTTACCTATTAACCATGAACCTTGTTCCTTCATTGTTCTCAAGTTCAACCGCTCCATGGGGGAGCACTTTTGTGAGCAAAAATAGCCCAGTCCATTTGGATTTGAGTTTTCCCAGAAACAAACGCAACCTAGAGTTGAATAGAAGCACAAGATCACCCACAACAAATTCTCACTTTTCAATTCTTTGATCATGATACCTCTTCATCTTCTCTTTGTACAAGGCTGAACTTTCATAAGCTTTCAGGCGAAACTCATCAAGCATATTCAAGTCATTCATTCTTTGATTAGATGTTGCGCCCCAATCCAAATTTAGCTTCTTCATCGCCCACAAAGCCTTATGCTCTAGCTCTACTAGTAAATGGCAAGACTTCCCATATACAAGTTGGTAAGGAGACATACCTATGGGAGTCTTGTATGTAGTGCGATAGGCCCATAGAGCATCATCAAGCTTCCTCGACCAATCCGTTCTATTAGCATTCACAGTCTTTGCCAAAATATGTTTGATCTCTCTGTTGGACACTTCAACTTGCCCACTAGTCTGTAGATGATAAGGAGTGGCTACATTGTGGCGGACACCATATTTCTCAAGTAACGCCTTTAACAACTTATTACAAAAGTGGGAACCTCCATCACTGATAATCGCCCTCGATGTACCAAATCTGGAGAAGATATTCTTTTTCAAAAATGCGGTGACACTTTTACCTTCATTGTTGGGGAGTGCAATTGCTTCCACCCACTTCGATACATAATCAACCACAACAAGAATATACGTCATCCCATGTAAACTCACAAATGGACCCATAAAATCAATGCCCCATACATCAAACAACTCTATCACCAATACAAGATTCATAGGAAGCTCTTGCCTCTTTGAAATCCCTCCTTCTCTTTGGCAACGATCACAAGACTTGGCGAAATCATGAGCATCTTGGTGGATGGTAGGCCAGTAGTACCCACACTACAAAATCTTATGCGTAATTCGAATACCACTATGTTGCCCACCAACAGGCGATGAATGATATGCTTTAAGTACACTCAACATCTCAACCTCGGGCACACAGCGACGAATAATCCCATCAGCACAACTACAATACAAGTAAGGCTCATCCCAAAAGAATTTCTTCACATCATGCATAAACTTTTTCCTTTGGTAAAAAGACAAATCCGAGGGCACCAAATCGCTTGCCAAATAATTAGCAAAGTCTGCGAACCATGGAATCAGATCATGAGATGCAACCAATACCTGTTCATTTGGAAAAGCATAATTAATTTCAGCCCTATCTCCAAGCTTTAGCATAGCCTCTTCCTCTAATCTAGACAAGTGATCGGCAACTTGATTTTCAGTCATCTTTTTATCTTTTACCACAAAATCAAACTCTTGTAGCAATAATACCCATCTAATCAACCTCGGTTTTGCATCCTTCTTCGCCATCAAATACCTTAATGCATAATGGTCAGTCTGCACTATGACCTTAGTACCAAGCAAGTAGGATCAAAATTTCTCGAATGCAAAAACCACCGTGAAAAGTTCTTGTTCCGTCACAGTATAATTCTTCTGGGCCACATTTAGAGCTTTGCTAGCATAGTAAATAGGGTGAAGAATTTTCTCTCTCCTATGTCCTAATACTACACCAAGCGCCACTCCATTCGCATTGCACATTACCTCAAATGGTTGTCCCCAATCCGGTGAAATAATGATAGGTGCAGTAAGGAACATCTCCTTCAACTCTCCAAATGCTCTCAAACAAGCATCATCAAAATCAAACTTATACTCCTTTTCGAGCAGTTTGCACAATGGATGTGTAATTTTAGAGAAGTCGTTGATGAACCTTCTATAGAAACCTGCATGCCCAAGAAAACTTCTATCACCTTTTACAGAGATAGGTGATGGAATCTTTTCTATTACCTCTACTTTTGCTCTATCAACCTCAATGCCCTTCTAAGAAATCCGATAACCCAGAACTATCTCTTCTTTCACCATAAAGTGGCACTTCTCCTAATTTAGCACTAGATTGCAGTCTTCACACCTTTTAAGCACCTCAGCCAGATGATCCAGACATCGATCAAAAGAGTCACCTACCACAGAGAAATCATCCATGAACACTTCAATAGTGTCCTCCACCATATCAGAAAATATCGACACCATACAGCGCTGGAAGGTCGCTAGAGCATTGCACAACTCAAATGGCATCCGTTTGAAAGCAAAAGTCTCATAAGGGCAAGTGAAGGTGGTCTTCTCTTGGTCTTTCAGGGCTATAAAAATTTGATTTTTTCCCGAACACCCATCAAGAAAACAATACCAACCCTTGCATGCTAGTCTATCCAACATCTGGTCCATGAATGGCATAGAAAGTGGTTCTTCTCTATCCACACATTCAACTTTCGGTAATCCATGCAAGCTCTCCATCCAGTCACAGGCCGCATCGGAACAAGCTCGTTTCTCTCATTTTGAACCACAGTAATACCACCCTTCTTAGGCACATACTGCACAGGACATACCCAACTACTATCTGCAATGGGATAAATAACTCCGGCATCCAACCACTTGATGATCTCCTTTTTAACTACCTCTTGCATAGGTGGATTTAATCTTCTCTGGTGCTCGATACTATACTTGTGATCTGGCATGAGTTGGATTTTGTGAGAACAAATACCGGGAGGATTCCCAATAATATCCACAATAGTCCACCCAATAGCTCACTTGAACCTCTTTAACACAGTCACTAAGCACTCTACTTGTCTCACATTTAAATCTGCCGCAATGATGACCGGCAAAGTATTATCTCTACCCAAGAATACATACCTCAAATGTGGTGGTAGAGCCTTAAGCTCCAATTTCGGTGCGTCCACAATAGATGGTCTTGAGGGTGGGGACTCACGATTCTTCATGTCTAACTCACACTTCTTTGGTTTTGACCCATATTCGCACCTACCGAGTATAGCTACCAACTCATCGTACTTTTCAATACCATCACCATCAAAATTCATCATAACTACTGCTAGTGCCTCAACAACTAGTCGCTCTTCAATTTGCCTTTCTGTTCCACTCTCAACTCTGTAAGTTATAGCATATATCGTTTGGAGCTCACCACTCTGCTTCATGGACCTACAAATATTGAAAGTTGCTTTTTCATTATTCAGTCTGAACTTCATCTTCCCCTTTTTCATATCAACCAACGCATGCCCTGTGGCAAGGAATGGTTTCCCAAGGATGATGCGAACCTCAAAATCAACTTCACAATCAAGAATCACAAAATCCGCCAGAAAGATGAATGACTCCACTTTCACTAACACATCATGGAGTACACCAATGGGCCTTTTCACGGTTCGATCGGCCATAAGTAACCGCATCGTAGTAGGCTTTGGATCCCCTAGACCCAACTTTTTATAAATAGACAATGACATAAGGTTGATGCTAGCACTAAGATCACACAATGCCTTAGCAAAGTGTAACAACCCTATAGTACATGGAATCTTGAAAGCACCAGGATCTTCCTTCTTCTGCACAAGAGACCTTGTAGCAATAGCGCTACAATGCTGCAATCTATCATCATCTTCAAAACTCACAGACCTTTTCTTTGTCACCATATCTTTCATAAACTTCGCATACTCAGGAATTTGCTCCAAAGCTTCTATCAACGGAATGTTGATGGAAAGCTGCTACAACATAGTAATAAACCTGTGATATTTACCATCTTCAGTCTTCGTCACTAACCTTTGTGGAAAAGGTGGTGGAGGTCTAGGTATGGGGACCACTTTTTGAGATATCTTCGCTTCTTTCTCTGTCGCATTCTCAGACTCTTCTCTAACCTCTACCACATCATCTTCTTTTCTAATCTCAACATCCACCACAGACGGCATAGGTGGATCAATGGTTTGCTTACCCCCTGGAGTAGTAATTGCCATACAATGACCATCATTCTTTGGATTCTGGATAGTGTTGCTAGGAAGAGTGCCAAGTTGACGTGGGTCCACTATAGTAGACAATTGAGTCATCTGCTGCTCTAGATGTTTTATTGACACTACATGGGGATCAACCTTTTGACCAATACCAAAAAAGTCATTTCTCATCTCCTTTACATTCTCATCAGTTGCATCAAACCTTCTTATCATCTTCTGCATCATATCTTCAATACGTGCCATATTGCCTCCAGCTTTCCTAGTACCAGATTCTCGATTTTGAGGGGGAACATAAGGTCCAACCCGATTGTTTCTGTTGCCATAGTTGTTCCTGTTTTAGTTGTTGTTGCGATTGAAGTTCCGATCTCGGACATATTGACCCTCTCGGTTGTAATTGCCATAGTTCCGACCTTGGTTTCCTTAACCCTAGCGCCAATTTTTCGTGTTAGATCCTTGGGCGTTTGGTCAGAACCCCCCCGTCTGATCATTCATCGCATAAGCATCCTCTTCATAGTAACACTCGTCAACTGGTGGTGGGGTTCTAGTCAAGTAGTTCATAACATTTACCTTTTCCACACCTCCGCTCACATGCTTCAATACCAACCCCAACTCGGTCCTCATCTGAGCCATCTCCTCACGAATCTCATCCGCATACTGGTTGTTTGTAGCATGAACGGCAAATGTGTTTCTCCCAGTATCTGACCTCCTAGTGCTCCATGCTTTATTGTTGCGAGAGATCTTCTCCAGTTTTTCTGCAATCTATGTGTATGTGCACTCACCATATGAACCTCCAGCACTAGTATCAAGCACTGCCTTATTGTTGTCATCCTGACCTTGCTAGAAATATTCCTTCAGCGACTCATCATCAATACGGTGATTCAAAACACCTCTTATGAACGTAGTAAATCTGTCCTAAGAGCTACTCACGTAATGCCACAAAATTGTTGACCTTATTTTTGTGATTGAGCTTCTTGGACACTGGATAATATCTTGCTAAGAACACATCCTTCAGTTGGTCCCATGTATAGATTGACTTATAAGGAAGCTAAGTGAACCATACAACAACATCGCTTGTCAGTGATAGAGGGAACACTCGCAATCTGATGACATCCATATCCAAGTCTGGTCGACCTACACATCTCTTGCAAACCACTCTTAGCTTGGCTATGTGAGCATGTGGGTCCTCCGATGGCAACCCCGAGAACAAGCCCCTCGTTGTAAGCATCTGCATCAAGCTACTGGTCACTACAAATGTGTGCCCCGGAGGCAAATAGGGTAGGACAAGAGGTCCATCAGAGTCAGCAATATTGACATTGCCCCTATAGTTGTCATGCAGTCGTGGACCATGCACCCTCACTATATCTCCCAATTGATTTTCAGCTAGAATCTGGTTGTCCCCACTAACTACCCTCGGAGGTTGCAACTCAACTTCATCACCTAGATTGTCTCCGATAGGATTAAATTGAACTCCTTGATTGTTCATTCTTCGCAAAGTTCGGTTCAACTCTGGATCATAAGGAGTAAGTGGTTCACCTTGACTCTATGTACTTGGCATACACTGGAGTCAGAACCTGAGAGAGACAAAAAGAAAAAGAAAAAGTAAAATTAGGAAATATTTGACCAAAGTTTAATAATTTAGTAAAAATTAATCTAAAAGCCAAATTCCTCGGCGGCGGCGCCAAAATTTGATGAGCTCAAATTACACCTCCCTAAAGAGGCATAAGCGATCATTATCAAGAAAAGAACCCAACTTGTAGGTTGGGGTCGATCCCACGAGGAAAATGGTTTAGACTTCACTTTAACCAACAATTATATTCGTTTAGTCAAATTACTTCCAGAAACAAGTAATTAAAGGGGGGGGGGGGGGCGATTTGTGAAACAAATTGTAAGAATTCAGTAAGTAATCAGTAAACAAAAGGCAATTTTGGTTGTTATCAAGATGAGAGAATTAACTAGGGTATACGTGTTCCCCATAAGCTCATAACGCAGTAATCCTAGTAATAGCAATCCTTTCCTAGTGTACTACATGCAAAATGATAAGCTAGGTATATCTAAATCTTTGGTCCGGCATCTAGAGAATTTTACCCCGCACCTTGGTCCGGCATCTAGAGAATTTTACCCCGCACCTTGGTCCGGCTACATGTGTATAATTTACTAACCCTTACCTTTACCTCATATTAGACATCACATCGATGTTTGGCTTAGTTATTACTTTGCACCAATCTACACTAGACTATTAGATAGTATCACACTAAATCTATATTGATAATTCTTTTCTTGTTGATTACCTCCTTGGTCCGGCAAGTAGCAACAAGGCGAGTTCTAACGTTGCGCACCGTTAAAAAGACTTTTAAACGAAAGAATTATCAATGCATGCAAAACACTATTCAAGAATTATTTATTTACTATTCATACTTTGTTAATCGCTCATGGTTTCCACAACCCTAGTTGTGGAGTTTAGTTACCCATAATCATATGAACACAATTCATTGTTTTAGATGAAAGAATTATGAACTTACGTAATTGAGAATAACAAACCCGGAATTTCTACTTGAATCGCAAAACCAAAACCTTCAAAATCAACTTAGGAAATCAAGAATTGCTAGGTTTGCAAAAAAAAAATCCCAAGTCACAAAGTAGAACTAAAGTAATAAAGTCTAACCCTAAAATACGAGGTTTACATGCCCTATTTGTAGAAAACAAGTCCTAAATTAAAAGGGAAACAAAATAAGGAAAGTTTGTTCAGGCACGCGTCTTCATTCCACGAGACTAACTCACGGACCGTCAATGGATCTACGGTCTGTGAGTCCCTTCCGTCAGCCAGGACTTAGAAAATATTTTAACTTCCAAAAATTAGTTTCTCTGAAGCAAACGACGGAACACCAATATAGACCGTAGATCAATCTACGGTCCGTCGATCCCTCTGCGTAGCTCCATACTTAGAATTCTCCAAAAATCAGGTACTAGAACCCTCGCAGTCACATTCTACGTTTCAGCAGTACAGTCCGTAAATCAATCTACGGACCGTCAATGGCCACCGTGGTTCCACACTTGGTCAGATTTCCCTGATTTGCCTTCCATGCCTTACCTGCTGATCTACGATCACCATCTATGGAGCGTCAATGGACCTATGGTCCGTAGATCACCTCCGTAGATGCCCTTTTCTGCATTTCTTTCAGCTGTCTCTTTACTTCCGCACCTAAACATCTTTCCTGCAAAACATGATAAAAACACATAAAAAGCTAATACAAAAAGGCCCTAGACACACACAATTCTTAAGTGAAATGTATTAAAAATACCGTAAACTCACGGTATATCAACAAACAACATAATAAAATCCACAATGTAGTCGTTTAGAAAGTCTTGTTTATGGGGAGATTTTACTCTCTATAGTTTTAATGTCTTTTTATTAATTTTTAAATATATAGGCCAATTGGCCAAATCATATAATAATATTTTGTTTTTTAGTATAAGTTTTTTTCATCTGATTTAACGTCTTGATTTGCAATTGTAAGCTTCCACATGATGTCCTAATCACTTTCGAACCCAACAAGATATAGATAAATAGATAGATGCTATCACGTGTTTTTCACATATTGCTTCTTAACCTTTCACATTCTTTATTCAACAAATTTAAATGTTTCGATTATTAAAACTATTGCTACTTGTAACCTTTCTTGATTCTCCTAATTACTTGTAATTGTTTTTATTTCCTATATTTTTTCCAAGCTGGTGCCCTCTTGAATAATAAACATGTGACTTGATTTGTTCATAATTCTTTACTTGTTCTATTTTTTTTTTCAAAAATAATGTAATTCAAAATATTTTCAGATTTTTAAATATGATTAAAAGAGTTTTTAAGAATTTAATTAGATCTTTTATGATTTACTAGCTCTAGAATAATCAAGGAACACACATTTAAGAATACGATGGACTGATGTCTTTATATGATAAATTTATTATGACATATTTAGGGGTGTTTATGGACAATGACATGGAAGAACAATGAAATCTATCTGCTAAAGAATGAATAATAGACTATCAAATTGAGTATCTTATACTTTGCATGTACATGTACCAAACAATAAAGAAAGTGATAACTGACAAATCTATGAAAAATCATTCAATATTGAGAAGCCAATTATAACAAAGTAAAAGATAAAAATCACTAAAGAGCAAGAATTTTACAATCTTTCAAGTTCTTAATATATGTGACAATACCAAATTTCTAATATTCTAATATAATAATTTATTTATAATCTTAATGAGGTCATAAAGTACGACGCTTCGGGTGTGTTTGGTATGACGAAAAACATTTTCCAATTTTTCCATGTTTAGTTGGCTTAAATGTTTAGAAAATGTTTTCTAAATCAACTCATTTTCCTCAAATTTAAGGAAAATGACTTCCCTTCCAAAATTAAGGAAAACATTTTCCTAAACTCTACTTCATCCTTTAATTTTTTTTCTTACTCTACCCATGCCCCGTACCAAACCCTCCCTATTAAAAAAAATTAATACTTTTAAATCTTCTTATTTTTTAAATTTCAAATATATTTTTATCCCTACCCCCANATTATCGAGGTTGATTTTGGATCAGAAATTATTTTCTTAAAGAGTGGTTTTAGTCTCAAGTAAAAAATAAAAAACAAATTTTTTTTTTTCATTCACCAACCAAACATTATAAAATATTTTCTACTCACCAACTAAAAATGAAAAAATAAGTTAGAAATTCACTTGTTTTCCAAGAAAACATTTTCCTTCCTACCAAACACACCCTTCATCATCTATAAATAATTATAATTATAATCAAACAAATAAACCAAATTGTAGAATAAATATAAAAAATAACACCCTAAATTGTTTCTTGGGCGGTAGGAGAGTATACCCCCGTTTTTCTGCCCCGAGATATTCAAATTCGATTCTCTCCACAGAGTCCTCAAACCCCTAAAAACTCCTCTCTAGGGTTTCCTTCTTACCGATCTCACTACATCTCCACTTTCAGGAGCGCCCAGTAACATCACAATCTTACTCACTTCGATCCGGGTTGACTCACTTCCATGGCGGAAGATTCAGTTCCAGTTCCAGTTCCATCATCCACCAATACGGCGCCGTTGGGTCACTCAGTGATTCCTATAGTGAACAAGCTCCAAGACATCTTCGCACAGCTCGGAAGTCAGTCCACGATTGAGCTGCCTCAGGTAGCTGTCGTCGGTAGTCAGAGTAGTGGAAAATCCAGCGTTCTGGAAGCCCTTGTCGGTCGCGATTTCTTGCCTAGGGGTTCTGATATCTGTACTCGGCGCCCGCTTGTTCTACAGCTTATACAGACCAAGCGTAAGCCAGATGGTACTGATGACGAATGGGGAGAGTTTTTGCACCTTCCAGGGAAGCGATTCTTTGATTTCAATGAAATTCGTAGGGAGATTCAGGTAAATTGCACTTATTCAGTATTTGGTTTCGTAATCTACTTGTAGAAACTCTCAATGAGGATATGTTGGCTGTTTATGTATTGAGCTTTAGGCCATAAGGCTAAATGTTCAAAATATTGTGTTTGAAAATTCAGAGAGAATAAATGGGTTGGTTATTTCAGTTTTGGGTTATGATTTGATTTTTTGCTTTTGATTTTTATAGATGAATGATCAAATATGCATATTTAGTTATGTTTTCTTTTAGATATTCTAGGATTTAAGTTACCTAATTAGCAGTCCAATTTTTTAAATTTTTTTTGTAGAATAAGAGTTCTTATTCTCTAAGACTTCGAGAAAGAAAAAAAAATTCACGTTAAAGATTTGAACTTGTAAAATCCATCTAATATCATTACCTCAATATATTCATATTCCATTGTCTTTATGTGTTGCTGCACATATATAGTTGTGTATTCAAGAATTGTAGTTTCAACACAGTTATCTTCACTTAGCGCAAACGTTGGTGAAAGATCAAATTGACCTCTAAATTTTAAAAACTTTAACACAATAATACCCATCATTTTAATATTTATTACTCATTAATATTGGATACATATGCAACACTCGTATCAAGAGATTAATACTTAGTAAAAGAGAGTAAAAAAAGTCAAGAATTGATCAAAGCAAAAAAGAGGTATTTTGAATTAGTAAACAATAGATATAAAGAAAAATTAATGAAAAAGAAAGAGCTTAGGCCAGCCCTAGAGCAGCAAACAAAAAAAGCAAAAAATAGTGCTTCACGTGGATTCCAACTGCGATCACTTGGGTGGCATGCTCCACACTTTGCTACTGGCACATTTTAATCTTTTGTGAGTGCGGGTGGCAAGTGTATTATATATTGTATTTCTTAAACGTATACACATAAATATACAAAGTTTCGACCGAGGCATCGGGTGCCGTGGCACCCCCTCCCTTACACATAGATCCTCCCCCGCTTTAACTGCTATGCTAATTCATATATATGTATATATACATACTAGTAAAATTACCCGCGCTTCGCTCAAGAATTTGATATCATAGAATTTATAAAATAATACTTAAAACCTATCACTCATTAAAACTAAAACACTATATTGTCTTACATACAAGATTACGTAGTAACGTACATTAATAATGTAAAAGAAATGATAATTATAACCTCTTATCATTTATCCTTCAATCAATCATCTTTAATTTGATTTTATAATTTATCTTTTTACCCCCGGGAAGTGTTACTATTTGATATTTTTGGGAAATTAGATGAACATCAACATGAGATATTAAATTTTCTAATAAATAAATAAATAATCTTTATCTGTACTAACAAATACTTATATACAATAACTTTATAGAAACATAAACAACAAAGTTTAAAACATGTACTCAAAAACAACAATTGATATCATAAGCATAAATTAATGATGGTAAAAAAATATACCAGGATCTATAACAATAGAATGAAACAGAAAGGAAAAATTTGAGTCCATTGAATGCACAGTGTCCCCTTAAGGAAATTATTCCCCTCTAGTACCCGAGGTTTAAAGGAATAGATCTCTCAGGATGGAACGATTCTATTCACAAGTGTATTGATACGAAAACAATGGTGTCAGTGATCCACTGAACATGAGCAAAATACACGAATATTTAATTGTGCAGAAGAAGAAGTTCAGAATTTTCGTTGTTTTAAAATAAGAGGAAATCCCTCTATTTATAGATTGTTAGAATATAAATAGGTTTATACAATCTTATTATAATATGAATAGGTTTATACAATCCTAGTAGAATAGGAATAAGTTTATACAATCCTATTTAGAATAGAATAGGAATAGAAATAGGAATAGTAAATAGTATCCTACTTGGTAAAGGATTGTATTGTAGTGTCTATAAATAGGGTCTCAATGTAATAATGTAGACACGACAATATTCTTCTCCAATATTTCTCACATGGTATCAAAGCCTCTATGATCTTGGTAGAAAATCAAAGAGTTTTCGTTGCCAGCGGGTGGCTATTATCCATATATGCCACCCATCTGGCCAATGATTATGTTAATAAAAGTAGGACAAATGATGCATGCATGAACCCCATGTTCAAGGGAAGAAACTCAGTCAGACAGGTCACCATGCATCAATTTTAGAGCTGTTTTGTGTAAACCCCATATCCATTGTTATTTGTGTAGCACCGTTTCATCTTTCTGGTGACTACTTTTTCATATATAATTTATGTAGCACCGTGCCATCATTTCGGTGACTACTTTCTTATATCTAATTTGTGTAGCACCGTGCCATCATTCCGGTGACTTCTTTTTCATATTTAATTTTTGTAGCACCTTGCCATCATTTCGGTGACTACTTTTTCATATATAATTTGTGTAGCACCATGCCATCCTTTCGGTGACTACTTTTTTTTTGCATATCTGATTTGCGTAGCACCGTGCATCTCTCTGGACTACTTTTCATATTTAATTTGTGTAGTACCGTGGATTTTTTTGAACTATTTTCTCATATCTGAGTTGCATAGCATCATGTGTCTTTTCAGTGACTCCTCAGATTTGATTTGCATAGTTCCATTCGTCTTTCCGGTGACTCCTCAAATCTAATTTGCATAGGGTTGTGCCATCATTCCAACCCTATCTGTACAATTTTTCTTTTTCAGTAGGGTCGTGCCATCATTCTGACCCTACCCATATTATTTCTCTTTTTCAATGGGGTCGTTCCATCAATTCGAACTATCCTATATAATTTCTATTTTCTATTTTATTTCTTAGATTGTGACCACTTTTAGCCATCAAATCTAATACTCCGACATGTGAGCATGTTCCGGCCAATTTTTGGGTGACTTGTTTAATATCGACTAATCTATTGATTCCAACATGATCCATACTTTATACCAAGATTTTGAGCAATTTGTTGCTCAGGGGGAGTTTAGTAGCCTTGTATGTCGATTATGTGAGTCAACCTTTGCAAGTTTGGTTTGGGAAGTTCAACACTGGAATTTTATCACTCTGTGTTTTATCGGCATTATGCATCAAATTCAGTATTTCATGAGAAGATTAAGCACATTGAGATTGACTGACATTATGTATCAAATCCAGTATTTAATGAGAAGACAAGCACATTGATATTGACTGACATTATACATCAAATCCCATATTTAATGAGAAGACAAGCACATTGAGATTGACTGTCAATTTTGTGAAGTCGACTGATCAACTTGCAGATATCTCACCTAGCTTCTCATTGGTCCTCGTGTTAATTACATTTGTAACAAGCTAGGTACATGAATTGTATGCACTAGCTTGAGGGGGAGTGTTAGAATATGAATAGGTTTATACAATCCTACTAGAATAGGAATAAGTTTATACAATCCTAGTATAATAGGAATAGGTTTATACAATCCTATTTAGAATAGAATAGGAATAGAAATAGGAATAGTAAATAGTATCCTACTTGGTAAAGGATTGTATTGTAGTGTCTATAAATAGGGTCTCAATGTAATAATGTAGACAGGACAATAATTGAATAATATTCTTCTCCAATATTTCTCACATAGACAACAAAGGGTAGTGTGAACAAATGCTTATTGTGCCTCATCGGAAATGTCACAACTCTTTGGAAAAGTTACAACCCTTTGGAAAGGTCACAACCTTTTATAAAAGTTACAATTTTTCATAAAAGTCGCAACTCTTCATAAAAGTTGCAACTTTTCATAAAAGTCACATCTTTTCATGAAAGGGGAAGACTATTTTTGGAATAAATTTAATAGGAAATTCTAGCTTGTGGTGGCGCCACGTAGGCGGGCCTAGGGTTCTCCTATATATATATTAGAGTTAATGGCTAACTCCCTAAACTATCAAGTTTTTGATCCTATAACTTTCCAGGGTTAAAACCCCATGGCTTGACAATGCTTGTTAATTGTCACTTAGAGTACAACAACAACAACAACAACAACATGCCCAGTGAAATCCCACTAGGTGGGGTCTGGGGAGGGTAAAGTGTACGCAGACCTTGCCACTACCTCGTGGAGGTAGAGAGGCTGTTTCCGGGAGACCCTCAGCTCAAGAACAACAAATCTAAGTGACAGGAGAGATATATATAAAACATAACAACCAATACAAAAGATAGCGTATAATCAACATGAGCTTGTTAATTGTCACTTAGAGTATGGGGGTAAAATAAGTCATCTATGTGGGGTGGCTTTTATAATGGCTGAAAACCTGTTAAATTATCATTGTTTTGCAAGTTTCTACTTAAACTATCAGTTTTTTCGGTATCTTTGAACTATGATTTTTGAAGATTGAATGGCTCATAGGAGGTGAGAAGTGATGTCATGTTGGATTTATTTATGGCTAAGTAGGCCTCAAATAAATAATTTTTTCAGTTTTTTTTCTCATCTTTATTTCCTTTATATTCTTTAGTTTTTCTTCCGTCTTCTTCATTTCCTTCTAAGACCAAATTGATCTAGGTTTTGTATTCGGGTGTCATTTGAAATTATCTATTCTTCCATTTTTTTTCTTGATATTATTGAAAGAACACCTTCCTCAACACCCTTTTCTTGATTTCATTTGATCTTCTTTGAAAGCCGAACACTTTCTTAAGGATGAAAAATGAATATTTATGTAGTTGTGGGCAGACGTCATCAAATCCATATGGACACTAATTTTTGTAAGAACAAACTCAAACACATAACAGTCCCAAGTTTTTGACGACCCTTAATTTCAATTGAAAAAGAGACAATATTACAAAGAACCCATGCAGTTAGTTGAGGTGCGCGTGAGCTGTCTCGAACACCACAATTATAATATAAAAATATATAAAAGAATTGGTGTTCTTTAACCTTTATGGCAAAACCAACAATTGATCCCTTTCCGTTTTTCATTTTTAGATCTATTTGGTTTTTACTTTAACTAGTTTATTTATTTTTTATTTGCTTTGATAGGATATTAATTTGGGCTTAAAATATAATGTCATGTGTAGGGCCACTAGGCACATTGAGCAATATTCTTCAGGGGTGTTACAACCTTAAAAAACTATTGGTTGTTTCCTGAATTCGAAGAGTTTACTTGGGTTCTCTCAATAACTATCAGTTCTTTCGGATTCAGTAGTCAATCCTATTTCTGAGAAGAGGCAATTGACACTTGAATATGATTTTGACCATTATTTTCATATCTAGAATAATGGCGTTGATTGTTAAAGAAGAACTGAAACAAAAAATATAGTAAAGGTAAGACGATTATTGTATAAGGTCTACGTAATGCTAGATGCACATAATAGATATGAACATCATGAGTTGTCCCATGATAAAAATATTCTTCAGGGGTGTTTTAATCGTAAAAAATCATAGTTCAGGGGGTAACAAAATCACCCGATAGTTCAAATATGGAACTCACAAGATAGTGATAGTTTATGTTTTTTTATGTATCAACTTTAAGTTTAAATTACACATGTTGTGCCACTTGGCACATTTTTTTATTGTTTTGAGAGCTGTAGTACACACACCAACAAATATTGAGTTGGGGATTTTAACCCTTGAAAGTTATAGTTCAAGGGGTAACAAAAACAAGATATAGTTCAAAATTAGCAAAAACGTGATAGTCTAGTTTTTTTTCGAAGGCATCAATTCTATGTATCATGATTGAAAGTACTATTTTGTGATCTCTTCTAAGGTGACACACTTATTAGAATGAATTGTTATGCATCTCTGTATTCTTTTTTGATGAAGTAAAAGATTGTACTAAAAGGCATCAAAGAGATGCAAGATAGTTACAAAGAAATAGGTGATAACTCCAGAATTGCAAAATAATAATAATTGAGATATGGAGTTAAAACCTATAGCAAAAACTCTAAGTTAAGCTAATAAGAGGGAGCTAATGAAGTCTACACAAGAAATCACATCATTACAGGGGAATAGTTGCTCTAGCTATAAAGATTCACCAGACTTTTAGATTTCAAAGAGCAGTTAGGAGTTGAAGTCCCATCAAAACATCAGTTGTTTCTAATCCATATACTCCAAGATATACAAGCAATTATCATTTGCCAAATTCTCTTGATGGATCTATCCACTTTTTGTAAGCTCCTATTTCAACGACTTCTTTCAAGGTTGATGGTGTTGACCAGCTGATGCCAATAACTGCAAGATACATGGACCAAATGCCTGCTGCCACAAGGTAGTGTAAAAACAATTGGTTCACTGTCTTTTTAAGATGGCACATGAAGCATTTGCTTGCTGTCTGGAAGCCCTTGAAACTATCATGATTGAGGGTGCCATTTAGGAGAGTTGTCCATAGGAAACACTTAATCATGGGGGAGTTTGCTGTGGTCAGTTAAAGCATTTGGGATGTTGAGCCTATTGTAGTCTCCCTTGACAGTGTAAACTCCTTTGCTTAAGCCATTCCAATTGAGATTGTCTTGGGTTTTGGGGTTTATTGAGAAACCTTCCAAAAGATTGTATAAATCAAAGAGCTCACCCTACTCCCAAACTTGCAAATTTCTTCTGAAGTGAAGGTCCCATATGTTACCATCTCTTTTTCTTGCAACTGTTGAATCTGGTTATGTAGCAATTAGAAGGAGCTTGGGGTGAGATTCTTTCAAAGGACGATTGAGTAACCACCTATCTTTCCAAAATTTGACATAGTACCATTCCCAACCCTGCTCTTGGAAGAAATCATCCTTCATGTTGTTAATGTGTTTCCAAGGTCCCATTCCATGTGGAGCTCTCGTCTGCGTAGTGCACCAGTTTTCTGTCTTCCATATTTAGTGATAAGGACATCCTTACATAAGAATGGTGGTCGTTGGCTGGATCTCCACCATTTTATTAACAAACTCTTGTTATGTTTGCTTAAGTCTCTTATGCTTAGTCCTCCCTGTTCCTTAGGGCGTAGAACTTTTTCCACTTCACTAGATGAAATGTATGCTCCTCATTGTTTCCCTCCCAAAGAAAGGACCGCCTCAATTTGTCCAGTTTGCTTATTACCTTAGAAGACATAGGTAGGGGTGTCAATGGTACGGTTCGGTCTATTATTTTTTTAAAATTATACCATCCCAATTTTCAGGTATTTTATAATATATAACCAAAATTAGATTTGTTAAAACCAACCGAATCATATCGATTTCTCTTCGGTATCGGTACGATTCAGTTAATTTTTATTTTTTTTACTTTTAATATATCACCTTAAAATATACTACTATTAAAATATTTATTTCACAAATATGTTCTTGAAGCACTTTAATTCTTCACGAAGAAGACAAGATTGTAAAACCTTGTGCTGTACTATTTGATCTTAAACATTTAATAGGAGTGTTTGCATAGGTTTTATTGTATTGTTTGATAGAGTATCTATTACAACATCTTTTAGTTTTAAACTTAATTAAGTAAAGACTAATTAAAAAGCAAAGACTCAAAGTCGTCTAGTCACCAGAGACCTAGGACCTAGGTTATGTTTATATTTGAAAAATGTTATAAAATATATAAATTTAACATACTGTCAATGTATAAGATATATTTACATACATGTAAGGTTATTCGGTTTGGTTTGGCGATTTTTCAATTTATTTCATAAATTAAAAGGACCATCCCAATTGTTCGTGACGGTTATACACTTAAATAGAAGTCCACAGTTTTATTGAAAAAATAACATAAATTGGTTCAGTCGGTTTTTCATATTCTTTCGATGCCCCTAGACATAGGTTCAAGGGACATATATTTATTAGACCAAACAAATAGAGGAACCCTATTCCTCTATGCAGTATTTACTCTTGAAATACTGGTAAGCCAACCAGTAGAAAGAAAGTGTAAGCAAGGAATTCTATTCTTGTACCAGTCAACGATATCCCTTATTTTGATAGTTTGAATAATACCAGATCTCATGCGACTTCGTCCTCCCCTTTTGCTCATAAGTAATCTCTTCCCTATCAATTGATTGAGATGATCCAAATCTTGGTTTGAATAATACCAGATCTCATGCGACTTCGTCCTCCCCTTTTGATCACAAGTAATCTCTTCCCTATCAATTGATTGAGATGATCCAAATCTTGGAATATTGTCCAAAACACTGTTGATTAGTGTTAGCCTTCCTCCCATGGACAAGTATTGCATATGCCAGTTTCCTAACCTTTAATCCACCTGTTTTATGACCTTATTCCTGGCTTCTTTTGCTTTGTACTTTGCTCGCAGAGGCATACCTAGATAAGTTGCTGGATAAGAGCCAATTTCACATGCCATTATATCTGCTAATTCATTTAGATTGGGCGTTGTATTCACAGGATAAATCTTGCTCTTCAACATATTTATATGAAGCCTTGAAATGATTTCAAAGAGCATAATGACCAAGTTTAGGTATTGCACTTGAAGCTTTTCTGCCCCATAAAATATTAAAGTGTCATTTGCATAGAGAAGGTGAGAAACACTAATGGAGTAGTTTGGCCTGCTTTCCACCTAGAACCCCTTAATTAAATGATTTGTGACGGCTTTGTCCAACATCTTACTCAGACCCTCCATGGCTAGTAGGAATAGAAAAGTGGAGGGAGGGTTTGTCCCCTTGTCTTATTCCTTACTGCGGAGAGAAAACACCAATTGGTGCTTTGTTTACTAGAATAGTATACTTGACAGTGGGGAGGCTATATTTAATCCATTAATCCACATGCTCCCAAATCCCATTTGACTCAATAAAGAGAGTAAGTAAGACCAATTGACCTTATCAAATGCCTTCTCCACATCCAGCTTGCACATAATCCCAGGCGTTCCACTCTTGAGTCTTCCATGTAGCATTTCATTGGCAATTAGAGAAGCATCAATGATCTGCCTTTTCTATAAAAAAACATTTTGTTCTCCAAATACAAGCTTCCAAATCATTGTTTTTAGTCTTTCGGCTAAAACTTTAGCCAGGATCTTGTAGGCACTTCTAATGAGACTAATGGTCCTGAAATCTCAGAGATTTTGAGCACATCTCTTTTTAGGGATCAGGGCAATGAAAGAGGCATTGCATGGATTTAATCATGTGGCAATGCTGATGAAAATGATTGAGAGCTCCCATAATATCTTCTTTAATGAAATCCAGACATCGGTAAAAAGCCATTGTATAACCATCTGCAACCAGACTTTTGTCTGGAGCACCAAAGAAGCTTGCAACTTTGATCTCTTCTTTCATCAAAATTTCTCTCCAGCCATGTTTTTTCGGCTTGTGACAAGCTATTGAGACTATTAAATCTTACTTCTGGCCTCCATTGTTCTTCCTCTATGTACAATGCTTGATAGAATCATAGAATTTCAGCTTTGATATTGTTGTTTTCACCGACTTCATCTCCAGTTAGTAGCTTGTCAATGCGGTTAATCCTTTTCTGAGAGTTAGCTATTCTCGAAAAGAATTTGGTATTCTTGTTTCCTTTAAGCCACAAACATCTGGACTTTTGCCTTGAGGAGATCTCCTCAATTTTAGCTATTTCATGCAACCTGAGTTTTAAGTGAAGTGATCTCTCTTTTTCAAGTTGTGCCGTAAGTCTTCCTTCTACCGATTGCTCGAGGATTGATAAATCATCAAGTAGCTTACCTTTAGGCTCCTGAGTTCTTTAGGTTATTAACCATCGGGTAAATTTGTGTCTTCTCAGCATGACTCGAAGAAGCTCTTTCAACTTCTTCTCCGATGACTTCTTTTCGTTTCCCCTTTTTATTTCGATGGTCAGCGATAATTTGAGACAATCCTCCAAAATTTGGATTTTGAATTCAGTTCTTTGCCGAAAGCTTTTCCAGATTGCTCTTCGCACATATGTGCCTAAAAAGTGGGATCTAGCTTGTGTCATCGTCAATCATTATGAATCCACCGCACACATCATCGATATTCTTGGATGAGTCCATAGGCCAGCCAATCAAGGGGAGCCTGTTACTATCCACGGATATGAATCTAGTTATGGGACGTTGCAAGACAATCAAAGTTAATGTTGAGTGAATTATGAGTCTGGAAAGAGGTTTTCTTTTTTCTACATATGGTGTTTGTTCGTTAAGAGAGAACCTGCAATCTCTTGAGTTTTAAGTACTCAAAAACTTTGCTAATTTTTTGCCTAATATTTCATTGAATTAAACAACACTAAATACAACACTGATGGATTAACCACCATCTGAAAACAAGGAAATAACTTCCTATTACAATTGGAATGAGAAAGTGAAGGAATAACCTCTTACTACAACAATTGCTACACCAAATAGGAAAAATCAATAACTTAAAAGCCGTAGTAATCTAACTGCAAACAATTGCTATACAGAAACAAAAATAAATAACTTATAAGCTGAAGTAATCTACTTTCTAATTCCTTAAATCTTCCATGTGTATATCGTTGGTAGACTAAACTCTAAAGGAGTGCTAACATTACTCCCTCATTCAAATCGCGTTTGTCCTCAAGCGCTAAGTGTGGAAAGTATTAGTACTTCCCCCTTTTCCAATAAATTCTTCCTCATCGTATACAGTGTCGATCAAAGATAATTTCTTGCATTGATGACCTCGAGTTAATGGTTCATCACAGTTGATCCAAAGTCCCTTAAGTCGCCTTTCCTCCATTTTAGACCTAGTCTGTTTCTTCACAGATTTTGCATGTTGTTAAGGTGAGAAATGTGACGTCTTTGATTTGCAAACATCTAACAATGGTGAACAAATGGGTTGTTCCTTGCGTTCATATAGCCTGGATAAACTCATCACCGTAGCCAAATCTAGAGGATTATGCAACTCAACCTTAATTGCTATATAATCAGTAAGACTGTTGATATAAAATCCAATGTTTTGTAACTGTGTGAGTGTACCCGCCCGTGAAATTAACTACTCAAATGTTTCTTGGTAATCTACCACAGACCTGATCTAGTGTAACGTAGCCAATTCTCCCAATTTTTGACTTTTGATTGGTGGCCCAAAACAAAGGTTACAATGATGTTTGAAGTTAGCCCAAGACGGCTAAGACAAATTTGTCTCTAGTTGAAGAAACCAAAGTTGTGCATTGCCCTCCAAATGAAAAGAAACAAGTTCAACCTTTTCTTCTTTCGGAGTTTGTTGGTGTCAAAAGAAGTGCACACATTTGTTCAACCATCCCAAAGGGTCCTCTGGACCATTAAATCGTGGGAAATCCAACTTTGTATGTTGAGGAATGATGAAACTTCCTCCTGCCACTAATTTTACCCTTCCAACCTTGATTTTGACTATGTTCAGTTGAATCAGAATCAACCTTCGAATTTGCTAAATCATGTGTGAGTCCATCAAAGTAAGCATTTGTTGCTTTAATGCCCATCAAAGCAAGCATTTGTTGCTTCATGTCTGGCTAAATTGGCTGCACGTTCTTCTTGGTACAAGTTCACCAATTGTGCTAGTTGATGCTGAATTTAGGCTCCCATAACTCCCGGCTATGATACCAAGTTGTTACTATCCCTTGTTATGGATCTAGTTATGGGACGTTTCAAGACAAAATCAGAGTTAATGTTATGTGAATTAGGAGTCTGGAAAGAGGTTTCTTTTTTCTACCTATGGTGCTGGTTCATTAAGAGAGAACTTGCAATCTCTTGAGTTTGAGGTACTTAAAAACTTGACTAATTTTCTGCTTATTATTTCACTAAATTCAAATAACACTAAGGGCCTGTTTGAAAGTCCACCCTGGTAATTGGATTTGGTGTAATTCAGTGTAATTACACCGTCTGTCCTGTTTGGTTGGCCATGTACCTAGTCAGCATGTAATTGGGTGTAATTGGCAATGGGTAATTACACTCTCCAATCACGGGGGAGGCTGTGAATTGTTGGTTATTATATGGTGTAATTACAAACTGATTACTTTTTAATTTCTTCCCCTTTTATTTTTTTCGTTTTAATGTATTTTTTATTTATTTATATTTTAAATTCTTTTTAAAATTTTATATTTTATTTTTATTTAATATTATTTATATTTCATTTCCTTCTCATTCTCAACCTTTACTTCATGTGATTCCATGCAATTTTTTGTATTATCTAAAAAAATTCATTAGTATAATTTTATTAGTATTCTAATTTTAAAATTAAAGTAGAATTCATTATTGAATAAAGTTATGGACTTATGTTTTTCTTTTCTTTTAAATCATATTTATGTATGTTATGTTGAAATTTGACATAAGAGTATTATGTTAAATTTTTTGTTTTGAACTTATGTTGTATTTTCAATTTCATTTGTTTTAGGAGTATTGACTTGGTACTTTACATTGCGAGCCATTTTTTAAAGTTAGACTTGATAGATTATTTTTTTGTCAAATTTTAATAATTTTATGACATGATATTTATAATATTAATCTTTTTGTCAAACATGCATTTCATAGTGTTAATGGAAAGTTTGTACTTTTAGTTTTTATGATTTTTTAAATTAAAATATAAATCAATTATTTTTTATACTATTAGTTAAAAACATATGTTTATTAATTAATATATTTTTACAAGACAATATATCTTAAATATTCAATTTATTAATATCATTTATAAAGGTCCTTATTTGTCTAATAAATTTTTTAAATTTTAAATAATTAATTTTTATTTTTAAAATTCAGTATAACCTTATGATTACACTTGTACAACCAAACAGTACACTTGTAATTACACCATAATTACACTATGGTAAACAAGCAGGTCAGCGTAATTGCACCAATTCCAATTACCTGGTGGCTTTCCAAACAGACCCTAAGTACAACACTGGTGGATTAACCACCCATCTGAAGACAAGGAAATAACTTCGTACTACAGTTGAAATGAGAAAGTGGAGGAATAACCTCCTTACTGCAACAACTGCCACACAGAAATAGGAAAAATAACTAACTTAAAAGCTGTAGTAATCTACTGCAAACAATTGTTACACAGAAATAGAAATAAATAACTTATAAACTGAAGTAATCTACTTTCTAATTTCCTTAAATCTTCCATGTGTAAACCATTGGTAGACTAAAGGGGTGCTAACAGAGCCCAAAAGCTTTGATCCATTTATGACCTGATTCCCTCTTCGTCGATGTTGACACAGATTCTGGCGAACACCAATTAAGCGTCAAATGTCGTTTATTCCAAAACCAGTCCCCTGCTTTTACTCTCGATTCTTCTTGCCTGGATGGAAATTCAAAGAGGAAGTTGTGGGATATGGGAGACTCGTAGGCTTGCTATTACTTGTCTCCTCTTAACGAACCAGGGTTTGGATTATTTCAGCTTTGGGTCTATGATTGAAAGGATCATTGAAGTATCCCACAAGACACTTTGAAATGAAGGAGCTGCTTTCGTCCAAATTCTTAAGATTGTCTGTTAGTTCTTTTTGCAGCAGTGGCCAAGAGGAGATCTGTGCGGCGTCTAAGGACTTCTCCCAAATGTTTGAGATTATTTTGAACATGTTGCGTGTGGCTTCACCCAACCAATTTAATATTTTCCTTGATATGTCATCGCAACCCCCACTGTAATAAGCTTCTGGAATTATAATGCCTTTTCTTCTTTCCCCTGCTATTGTTCCAACTCTGAAGTATCTGCCATATATGTTAAAATTTTGGTACACCCTGTAAATGTAAGATTGAATCTTTCTCTCCCATCTCCTGTAAAGATTGTAAAGATTCCCCTGACCTCTTGATGCTTGCTGCATTTGGGTGCATACCCATCTGAGATTTTCCTTGTCTATCTTAACCTGGCTAGTGAATTTGTGACCTTGTTCTACCCAGACAAACTATCTGTTTGCACCCCTCCCTTATTCAAAGATTTTGAATGACTTATCACCTGAGACGAAAAGTATCTTTCCTCCCATTTCCGGAGAAAAAGATCTCATATTAAAGGAAGAAAAAATAGATAATAAAACCTCAAACAGCTCTTTCGAGACATCTACTTGTTGAATCAACAACATGAGGCCACTGTGCAAGAAGTTTAGTCCATCCATGGATTGAACTTAACATACATAAGGATGATGCAAGACTAGGAGGTGGATAGACTAGCTGAATTTTATGGCACCCTGGACCATTTTGGAGGATTGAAAGAGGGAGAAGACACTCTTAGGTGGATTTATCACAGCAAAGGTATCTTCACAGTTAGCTCTACCTACAAGAACCTGAATCAAATGGGGACTCAACTCAGATTTTTGCCTTGGAAGCTTATCTGGAAAGTGAAAATTCCATATAAGGTGGCAGTCTTTACTTGGTTGGTAGTTAAAGAGGCGGTACTAACACAGGAGAATCTAATGAAGAGGGGAATACATGTGTCGTAGATGTTTTTCTTTGTGAGCAACAGGAAGAGACAATCAANAAAAGATCTCATATTAAAGGAAGAAAAAATAGATAATAAAACCTCAAACCGCTCTTTCCAGACATCTACATGTTGAATTAGCAACATGATGTCACTGTGCAAGAAGTTTGGTCCATCCATGGATGGAACTTAACATACATAAGGATGATACAAGACTGGGAGGTGGATAGACTAGCTGAATTTTATGGCACCCTGGACCATTTTGGAGGACTGAAAGAGGAGAAGACACTCTTAGGTGGATTCATCACAGCAAAGGTATCTTCACAGTTAGCTCTGCCTATAAGAACTTGAATCAAATGGGGACTCAACTCAGATTTTTGCTTTGGAAGCTTATCTGGAAAGTCAAAATTCCATATAAGGTGGCAGTCTTTACTTGGCTGGTAGTTAAAGAGGCGGTACTAACACAGGAGAATCTAATGAAGAGGGGAATACATGTGTCCTAGATGTTTTTTTTGTGAGCAACAGGAGAGACAATCAACCATCTGTTTCTTCATTGCAAGGTGGTTAGACAATTGTAGCACTTATTTATTAGCTTCAGGGGCACAAACTTGACCATGCCACAAAGGGCAAGTCAGGCTATCGAAAGCTGGAACACTGAAGGCAGTGGCAGTACAGACCAAAGCAGATGGAGAATTGTCCCAACAGTGATTTGGTGGACCATATGGAAGGAGAGAAATATGAGATGCTTTGAGAGTATTAGTAGTCCTTTACACATGATTAAAATGAATTGCATAATCACTTTTTGCTATTGGTGCAGTTCGGAGTATGTAGATGTTCCTATAGCTGTTATAGATATCCTAGGTTCTTTGTAAGATGAAGTAGGATCTAGTTTAGTTTTGTTTTGAGTACGCGCAACTGTATGTAGCTCCATGATGTAAATTTGGGATCCCAGCCTTTAGTGTTGAAGATTAATACACAAAACTGTTACCTTTGTAAAAAAAAAAAGATGATAAAACAGTAAACACAGAAGGCGAAAGACTTGTGTTAGGAAGATAGAGGTTCAGATTTCGGCGACGGCACTGGAAAGGGGCTTCCTATAATCCTAGAAAGTAGGAGAGAGAGTATTTTGGGTTTCGTGCTTGAGAGAAAACATTACCCATTTCATCAGGCTTCCGTTTATTTGCAAGGAATTGTTATTTTGTCTCTGTCATTCTTTATATACTATGCTCATTATTTTGCTTATTACATACCTTTACTTTTGAATGGAGTTCACTTCAGTCATTAGATAATGAAGTTAAAAAGAGAAGTGGAGATTACCTTGAGGGCAGTGTTTTGGACGGCGAGAGGCGACAAGGGCCTGCCTCGCCACGCGGCGAGGCGAGTGGCAAGGCGCTCACCTTTTTGAATTGAGGCGCCAATTAATACAAAAAAATGTAAAATATTTAATTGCATATATAAATATCCAAAATCTCAATAACAATAACATTCATTAGCAATGTCCCTCTTTTTGTTAGCATCTCACGTCATTGAATTCACTATTTATGGACAATTAAATACTATATTAATTAGTATAAAACTAAATTAAGTAGGGAAGAAATAATTATAGAAGGATCAAATTATTATTTTTTAAATATAGGCAAATTCCAGCCCAGTGAGCATAGCACTACAGTCTACCATAGA
>NC_064292.1:17114628-17188802 GCF_019186545.1 Solanum stenotomum | reverse complement strand
AAAAAAAAAAAGGAGTAGAGACTTGAGAGTAGAGAAGAAGAAGAGAAGAAGATAAGAACTAGAAGAGAAGAACTAGAGGTAAGATTTCGTACCTGAGAAGGAGCAGCAGTCGCGATTGCGATTCGCGAAGAAGAAGTCTCCACGAAGGAGAAGCAATCGCTAAATAGGAGGAGAAGAGGAGGAGCGTCTTGCGAAGGTCAAGTTTGCAAAAATACCCAAAAAAAACCCAAATTTTGGCTTTTATTTATTAAGTCAGACCTTAAAAAAAATAAAAAAATAAAAAGGCGACGCCTATTGCATCGCCACACCACATAATCTTACGCCTTTCCGTCGCCATGGCACGCCTTTCTGAAGTCACCTCGCCTCGCCGGAAAAAGGCGATGACCCCTCGCCTCGCCTTGTCGCCAAAGGCGAAAGGCGAGCGCCTTTCATAACACTGCTTGAGGGGGACAAGATATACTCTAATTACAAAAATCAGTAGGTCAATGCGTTTAATTGTAGAGTGGAGGTAGCATCTCCGTGAGATAGAGAATAAAGAGGGTATTTTATCTGCTCATGTAACACAATCTAATTCAGAAATTTCGCTCAATTGACCATGTTTCGCTATATATACTCTTACAGTAGCAGGATCACTATAACTGACACCATTGAGTTGAACGCGATAAGGTTACATAAGTCAGTTTTGAAGGACTGTATGTGAGTTTGCTGTGGAAATATCTGCATTTTAGGTTTTTCTGTTTGCATAGTGGGTTTTGGTAACATAACATCCAGTAGCAAGTATTGCATGAGTGGGACACTTAAAAAAGAGACATCTCAATTTGTTTTATGTATGTTTTTGTTTTCTCATGCACTTAAGTAATTTCTTCATTTTTTTTTCTGAGACTGATTACTGTTAATAAATAATTTCTTCACATCCCCAACTACTACTTTATGATTGGCTTTAGGCGGAGACAGAGCGGGAAGCGGGAGTGAATAAGGGTGTTTCAGATAAGCAGATACGTTTGAAGATTTTCTCACCAAATGTTCTTGATATTACTCTTGTGGATTTGCCGGGCATAACAAAGGTCCCTGTTGGTGACCAGCCTTCTGATATTGAAGCCCGAATCAGAACTATGATAATGTCTTATATTAAACTTCCAAGCTGCTTAATACTAGCTGTAACACCTGCTAATGCTGACTTAGCCAACTCAGATGCTCTTCAGATTGCTGGAAATGCAGACCCGGATGGTATGTCCCAACTATATGATTTCTCTAGGTGATTTTAGTTGCCTCTGAGGTTCTCTTATTCGAGGGTTTCTTCTTGCAGGTTATCGGACCATTGGAGTAATCACAAAGGTCAGATTGATTGAAAATAAAATTCTTTTCTTTTGTGTGTTATGTGTTTGTATTCATTGTTAGTTTTCGTTGACTGAATTTTCTTTCTTTCCTCAGTTGGACATCATGGATAGGGGCACTGATGCTCGTAACTTTTTACTTGGAAAAGTGATACCCCTTCGTCTTGGTTATATTGGCGTTGTGAATCGTAGCCAGGAGGTAATATTTAACTTGACATTATGGAAAAATAGTTAAACTTGTTAGCGTGATTTTATTGCAGTCCATTTAGAAGAGTTTCTTGATTTGAGCTCCCTTGGAGATTTCATGTTTATGTTTTGGAGTTTCTCCATTTTGTACTTATTATTTTCACAACTTCTATTTTACAGGCATTTGACATGTTTCTATTCCGTCTTTGTAGTGGCATTTCCGCTCCATGTTCTCTAACTAGCTCATTTGTCCTCATTCATTAGCAATTTTTCTTTAGGGCTGTGGTTTCTTCCTTGATAGTGCTTGTGTTCATTCTTGTGATATTTTAACTGATATCTTTACTTGGTGCCTTCTAGGTCTCCTTAGCATTACGGTAGTTTAAACTTTAGGCGAAGAGATGCTAGGTTTAAAAGTATGGTGCTTTACACGTGATTCAAAACTTTCATCCTAGTAATCTCTTCAACATGATACTATAATTTTTTTTCTTTGAAACTGATCTGGCTTGATATGATTATAAAACCTATGCAACTATCAGTTAAAAAAAAATCCTCTGCAGCTAATTGTGTATATTGATTGACAATATTCGGTAACGTCGGCAGTATAATTATGTGTCAAATACTTTTAATTGCATACTTTCTTTCAGTCTGAAGATTCATCACTATTAAGGTCGTATTCTCACGTAGTAGTAACTTGGTGTTTGGCTTCTAGCATTATATTTGCTTTTTCTTTATTATATAGATCACATTGCATATGGTTCTTTTTTTTTGGGGGTGGGGGGTGGGGGGGGAATATGGTTAAACACACAAGTGCTAGAACGAAGCAACAAATGAAATGAACGATAATGAAGTTTAGAAGGATGTACAAAATGCCTAACAATAAGGCTCTTTTGTAGGGGTAAAAACTGTAGACCTTTTCGTTTGGACGAGACACCAGCTTGGGCACACCCTTGGGCACACCTCGATTGTTCTTTTGGGTATTTGCTATTTCCCAGCGAAGCAAGCATTCGGTGACTCGTTGAACCTTGACTGAGGTTTTCACTGAATTCATTGACGGCTAGGCCATACCCTTGGAGGCAGTAATAACCATGCCAACTCTTTGATCCCACTTATGCACGCCCTTTGTTGTACCTATAGGGAAGAAATATAAGGCATTTTAATTTCAGCTTATGTGTAGGCAAAATAAGGTCACTGAAGCCTTGGTGGACAGAGTTACATGGTATCTTGCCGGTGGGAGGTAGCAAGTACCTGTCGAATTAGTCGAGGTGCGCAAAAAATAGCTTGGATGCTACAGTTATTTTTCAAATTCTTGAATTATAACTCACACCTATTAAAGTTTATGTGATTTTAACATTTGTATAAATTGATTGGGAGCACACGGGTCGAGAAACTAATATACATGTGTGTGTATTCACAATCTGTCATGTACATGCATGTTTGTATCTATATCTATTACAATACTATTCTAAACGTGGGAAGATTAAAATGAGAAGTTGATTGGCCAAAGTGTCCATATAAAGCTCAATGTCCTTTTTATCCTTTGAATTTATGTTACTTCAAGAATTCACATACTAATTAACAATTCTTTTTTTACTCAAAATATAATAATAAATTAATAACTCTTAGTTATTATTCTAATTAATATGAAGAATATGGAAAGGTAATACTATTTATCTATCCCTTTGAACAAGAGATAAGAAATAATGAATTGGCAGCTACTCAATTTGGTGACTTCTGGAATCCTGCAACATCAATATGTTAATTGTTATTTAGCACTGAAGATTCAAAAGTGGGAGTGATAGATAGATTTATGAATTTACCACCAACAACTCTACTTGCTAACACCATGTTTGGGGTGTGAGATTTGTGCAAGTAGATCAAAGAGACCAAAACATATATCTTCCTGTGGGAACAAAACCATAACTACGCAGTACAATCAGATTGAATAGCCTACTTGAACACTTGTGTCCTGTGGCATAATGAAGTATAAATTGTTGCGATTCTTGAATTGTGCTTTTGAGCTACTTTGCCTTTGCTTTTCCGCTGGATTTTTAGAAATGGTAAATCTTAACATTTTGATAAATGTTTTGAAATCCAAAAATGTAATATTCTTACAGTACTTTGATTTTCTTTTTCCAGTTTGTCTTTGATAATTAATTTAGTTTAAAATATTATGAACTCTACGAATAAATTGATGGTTTAAGATGTAATTAGCTAAAAAAACTTTAACCCTTGCTCTTTTACTTGCATTCCTTGATGTTATTGGCTATCCTTTGATATCTTAAGCTTTTTGTGAATAAGACAAATGCGTGTGATATTAAGTGTATGGAGATTATAGGGAGAAATACATGTGAAGAACCCAAACATGAAAGAGTGCTATTTAATCGAGGAAGCTGGCAGTGCCATAGTGGAATGGAACATCAATAAATTACTTTTCTCAGACTCATGGTGTGTTTAAATACGAAAAGTATGTGCCTAGGGGTAATTGCTATAAGTACACGGTCACATTCTTACTATTCATCAATTTAAACTTGCATCTTTCCTTTCAAATTTTGGTGGAACTCATCGGGCATATTCTAATATTGCTTGTATCATTTTAAAATGTTTATACTCATTGATATGGAATACATGTGATTAGATACTAGTGTCTATATATGTACTTGAGTCGGGTGGTTACAGGACATAAGCACACATCAAATACACACATTAGTGGTTTCTGGGCCTATAATTGTCTAATTTGTTTGACTGAATCATTTATACAGGATATTAGGATGAACCGGAGTATTAAGGATGCACTTATAGCTGAGGAAAAGTTCTTCCGAAGTCGTCCTGTATGTTGGTACCATCTTTTGTTATTAGTTAATTTCAGTCTCTATGATTTAAGTATCTCATGTTTGATCTCTTCTCTTGTGTAGGTATATAGTGAACTTGCTGATCGTTGTGGTGTTCCTCAATTGGCAAAAAAGTTGAACCAGGTAATTGGTGATTAGTCCAAGAATCAGTGTAGTTTCTATATGCAATAAACTGGTTATGGGTTTGTCATATACACGAAAAGTCCTTTATAACATTTAATTTTTTTGAAATGTCGGAAACGTAAGCAAGTTTGTCGTATATATCTTAAATTGAAAAGCTTATGGATTTTGATCTTCTACTTCATTTCATTGTTAAAATTGGAATTGGACATTTGAACTGGGAAAAAATTGTGTTCTGAAACATCTTTAATTTAAAGCACTAGAGATACTCTTTCCTCGTGGTTCTAGAAATACAAGAAAACTTCTTGGGTATAGGAATGGCGTGTTTGTGCTAGAGGACATGAGAGTGAACCACTCTGAAATATCTGTGGCGAGTAGCTCTCATAAAAGAGTTCTTTCGTAAGTAGCCTGAGTTGTGGGATTGTGGCCTTCTTTATTATGTTCTGAATTGAGAGCCGGATTCAACAAAACAACTCTTTCATCTCTAAACACAAGCTTACTTGGTAAGAATTGTGTTAGGGACCCAATAAATTAATAAAGAAAATCAAGAACTTAATACTAGAAACTGAAAACACTAAAAATAAAGATAGAATAAATTCGAAAACAAGTTTCTTGAACTCGAGAATGGATCAAGAATTAATTAGTAGCTTCAAGCCAAGTCTAAATCTTAAAAATTACTTGGACAACAATAATTGGCCTAAACTAATCGCCTTTAGTAGATAATAAATCAAAGAGATTAATTATGCTCCCCCTCTCCCACATCCCAAACCCAAATAACAAGACAAATAGACAATAGTAAGTACTTACTTATCGCTTTCTTGAATACCTAAAAGTAATATATGATTGGAAAATTCGTTACCATTTTCAAAAAAAATATATGATTGGAAAATTTTTAACTTACCACCTTAAGTTGATTCTTGAAGGTTGAATATTAAATCCCACACATAAGTGCAAAATGGAAACTCTTAGTTTTATTACTCCCTCCGTCTCAATTTATGTGGCACCGTTTGACATGACACATAGCTTAAGAAAGATAGGAAGACTATTGAAGTTTGTGGTCTAAAACACTCTGGACCATTTTTGTGGCTATCTAGTGAAGTGGAAAGTAGTGATAACTGGCAAGAAGGTAGGGGTATGGGGATAAAGAACTTGAAGGTGCAGAGTAAAGCACTCTGAATGAAGTGGTTGTGGAAGTTTGCCAATGATAATCAAATGCTATGGAATAGGGTAATAAGTGCAAAATATGAAGGTGAAGATATGTGGATGGCTAAAGAAGTGACTACACCTTATGGAGTGAGTTTGTGGAGATCAATAAGGGACATGTGGGATGAGGTTAAGAGTAATGCAAATATCAAAGTTGTAGATGGAAGCAAGACAAGATTCTGCAAAGATGAATGGTATGAAAAGGGAAACTTGGAAGTACTTTTTCCTAACATAAACAATATAGTTCTGGGACAGAAAAATGCTATAGCGGAGTTGTGGACAAATCAGGGCTGGAGTTTTAATTACGAAAGACAAATTCAATGATTGGGAAATAGCAAAAGTGACAGAATTTGTCAACACTATGGAAGATTTTAATGGGCTACAAACAGGGGAAGATGTTATGTGGTGGAACAGAATTAGTAGAGGGGAATTCAAAGTTAACCTTCAAGTTGATGGATCAGACAAATCCACAAACCCACAATTGGCCATGGAAACAAATATGGAGAAATAGATTACCTCATAATCTCATGCTTCATATGGTTATTGGCCAAAGAAGCTGCTCTGTCTCGAGATAACTTGATGAAAAGAGGGATAACCTTATGCTGTAGTTGTTTCCTGTGTGGGGAGTCATTAGAGACAGTGAACCATGTGTTCCTACACTGCAAGAATACCCAACAACTATGGAGGATTTTTTTGAATCTCAAAGCATCTCGTGGACCATGCCTAGGAAGGTCTTTAGAGGTTTTGAAGAGTTGGGAGGCAGCAGGGGTGAATGCAAAGGACAAAAACAGATGGAGAATTATTCCTACGAGTATATGGTGGACTATTTGGAAAGAAAGCAATATTAAGTATTTTGAGAGCATAGAGAATGATGTCCAGAAGGTCAAGTTAAACTGCATTTTATTGTTATGTTTTTGGTGCAATCAATTATACTCCAATGATAATGTATCGGTAAGTGATGTTTTAGACTCAATATAGACTGAAAACAATGGAAAAGGAGACATCTGTTTATTTGGTTTCAGTATATGTTTTGTGATATAATAGAAAGTTACCTATTTCCCAAAAAAAAGCATATCTTTAAGGGTATAAGGGAAATTTTGAAGTTAAGTTATTTTCAATTATAGAAAAGTGATACTTTTTTGGGACGGACTAAATGGACAGTGTGCCACATAAATTGGGACAGAGTGAGTAATAATAGACTTGAAGATGACTAGCTCTTCCCACTATCTTGGATGCCACACTTGTGAGATTTTTGAGAATCATTGAAGACAGTTGAATGTGCATGACTTGGACACCAAGTTTGCTCCTTTGATGAACCTCTTTGTTGACTCTTTGGGACTATTTTGGCGCCTCCTTTAGCCTTTTAGTTGTTGAGACTTGGTTTGCTATCTGTTTCATCTAGGACTTCATTAAAGTAGTTGAACTTTAATAAATTATATTTGGGTTTGAGCTCTTCCTCCCAAAAATTAAGCATTTTTTTGTTTGCAAAATGAGTCCACTAAGCTAGTCTTAGAGTTCCAAAGCTTCATCCTCATCCGTTCATTGAGTTAGGCTTCTATGGATGCTATATTTGGTCACATTCTTTTGTGTGCAACTAGTCTTGCCTTATATGATTAGTTTACTATCCCACTAACCCCTCTCGAAGCAAGTTCCATTTGGTAAATTGAGATATTGTCACGACACCAAAGCACTGTATAGCCTGTTTGGCCAAGCTTATTTTTCCCAGAACTGTTTGTTTTCTCTAATAAGTGTTTATTTTTAAAAAGTGAGGTGTTTGGCCAAGTTTTTAAGAGAAAATGAGTGTTTCTGGGGTAGTAACACTAGTTTTTCAGAAGCTAAAAAAGTAGCTTTTGCCTAAAAGCACTTTTTGAAAAACATTTTAAAGAAGAATACATTGAAAAGTACTTTTAAAAAGTTTGGCCAAATGCCCAAACACTAATTGTTGTTCAAAAGTGTTTTTTTAAATTTATTGGCCAAACACAAACTACTTCTTACCAAAAGGTTTTTTTTTAAAAGCACTTTTCAAAATAAGTTCATTTTAGAAGCTTGACCAAACATGCTAGTAGTGGGCTTGGAATTAGAGATCAAAGGGTCTTTAATAAGACACTATTTGGAGAGGGTTCATGGAGATTTGGAGTTGAGGAGAATGCCTTTTGGAGAGGTAATTGTAGAGAAATACAAGGTTTTGGGATGGGTATAGAGGACCCAAAATATTTCACTTCCCTATGGGTATGGGTTATGGAGGAATGTTTTAAAGGAGTGGGAAGAGTTTAATGGAAATGTATCATTTGAGGTGGGTGATAGAGTAGGGTAGGCTTTTGGGACCTATATAGTGTGAAAGTAGCATTTTGAATATAACTTTTCCTAGCATGTACACAATTTCATGTCAAAAGACAATGTTAATCAAATGCATACAGAGGCTTCAAGTTTGGGGTNTTGGAGTTGAGGAGAATGCCTTTTGGAGAGGTAATTGTAGAGAAATACAAGGTTTTGGGATGGGTATAGAGGACCCAAAATATTTCACTTCGCTATGGGTATGGGTTATGAAGGAATGTTTTAAAGGAGTGGGAAGAGTTTAATGGAAATGTATCATTTGAGGTGGGTGATAGAGTAGGTAGGCTTTTGGGACCTATATAGTGTGAAAGTAACATTTTGAATATAACTTTTCCTAGCATGTACACAATTTCATGTCAAAAGAAAATGTTAATCAAATGCATACAGAGGCTTCAAGTTTGGAAAAGTTCATTGGGATATTAGGTTTCCAATTTGCCATAGAGGCACTGCTTCCTGCGTCTACGACCATTGCAACTAAACTAACGGAGGGATACTTGCAAGACTAGGAAATCACATATTTCTCGAGTTTGATGGAGTTGCTCCACAAACAAAATATTTCATAGTTTAGCCTTTATTTTTGGACATGGGCAGAGGTTAATAATGATGTTTTCCTATTAGATCCTATTATGCAAAGCTATTGAGTAGAACAAAGGAAGACTTCCCTCATCTCTTGATATGGATTCCTAGGGTACCGAGAAAGATGTGTTTCTTTACTTGGTAGTTGTGAGGGGTATGATTCAAACAATTGAGAATTTGAAGAAGAGGATAATTACATGTGGTAGTTGGTGCTTCATATGCAATAGACCCGGAGAAGATGCGGGTAACCTTCTATTACATTGTCCATATGCATCCTCCTTGTGGTGGGAAGTTTAAGGATGGTTTGGCCTTCAATGGATGGTGTCAAGCACAATTAAAGAGGCAATGTTTACTTGGACTTTCATAAAGCAAAAAAGACTTCTTAGGTCATGGGATCTCGCTCCACTAACAGTTATGTGGACCATTTGGAGAGAGAAATAGGAGGGTTTTTGGAGAAATAAAGAAAGACTTTGTACATCTAGGAAGTAACTTTTTTTCTCTCATTGATTTTAGTGCACCCATGAGATCCCTTTGAGCATAGAGGATTGAGCATCTTTAGTGAAGAATCATAACTTTTTGTGAGGATGCTCTACCTTTTGGTATGCTTCAATTATCTTTTATAATATCACACCTAGATGGTGCTAGCTTTACAAGTTGCATGAACAGTAGGCATTAGGCTTCCCATAGGCAAAATGAATACACAATGGTATTTCCTCTTATACCTTAAGTATATATGAGCAAAAGAGAGCTTTAGAGTATTGAGATGGATTTTTGACTTATCCAAAGTTGTATTATTCCTCATGTTTTCTTGCTACTACCTTTGGTTGCACTACCCCTTGTTTGTTCCAAAAAGTAAAATGTTTCTTGCTTTCAATTGTTTTTCCCAGCAAAAATAATTTCGCATAGTCCTCACCCACCTTTTGCTAAAACAAATCTCGAGTCAAATTTCTTGTTTTTGTTGTTTGTTTTCAACTTGTTAAAACTAGACGGTCTTCTAGACAATTGTTTGTAGGGCTATTGCAGATTTTTATGAGCGTATATTCAAAGAAGAAGTGGAGCGGCGGCCAAAAANGGGGGGGGGGGGGCTACAGTTTAGTCTAATAGATAAGGAGAAGAGTGTGGTTGGAGAGGGGTTTTGGGGAGGAGGTGTGGGAGGCAATAGAGTGTCATGCAGGGATACGACTCAAGGACTTGATAAATTCACTTTGGCATTTTCCCAAAAATGTTGGAATATTGTCAAAGACAAGGTGATGGAGACCATTAAGGAGTTTCAATGGGGGTGAATTTGAGAGATCTTAATGCACCCATTAAGGGGTTTCGAGAGGGGTGAATTTGACCGATCTCAATGCACCTTTCATTGTCATCATTCCCTAAAGGGAGGGAACATCCAACGTCAAAGACTAGAGACCTATTAGTCTATTAAGAATCATCTCTAAGATTAATTGTAATGTGCCTTCCATTAGACTTAAGAGGGTTTTGGATGAGCTTGTGTCTACTTTGCAACATGCTTATGTCGAAGAAGACAAATTATTTATGCAACTTTGCTGGCCAATGAAGTTGTTGATTACTAAAGAAAGTAGGGAGTGTTGGCATTTTGTGCAAGTTGGACCTTGAAAAAGCCTATGATGATGTTAACGGGGAGTTTCTGAACTTCATTATGTTGAAGACAGATTTGGTTGATTGATGGAGACGATGGATCAAACATTATTTCTAATGTTGACCTCGTTAATGGTAGCCCTCTAAGTTGCTCGGACTCTCCAAAAATGTTGCCACACCCATGTTGGATCCTCCAAAATGTACTACTTTTAAAGGATCCGACACGCACCTAATGGCATTTTTGAAGAGTTTGAGCATTATATTTAGCCCTTGTGGTTTCTTTGGCAGTTCGAGAGGGTTGAGACAAGAGGATCTACTATCTCCCATGTTCATCTTGGTTATGGATGTGTTGAGCAGGATGATGGATATTGTGATTATTTAGAGGAATTTATTGTTGCAGTTGGGGAAGTAGTATTGTGAAGGTCGCACGTTGGTATTTTGTGATGCTGATAGATCTCAATTGGAACATCTAGGCCATGTGTGAACCTGGTTTTAGGTGGTGTCAGGCTAAAGATCAACCAGAGAAATTGTGAAATAATACTGATGGGAGAGGTGGACATTGAAACGTTAGCTCAAGCTATATGACCTGCAGGATTGGGGCTCCTCCCAGTATCTATCTTGGGTTGTTGCTAGGTGCTTCAAGCATATTTGGATCCGGTAATACAAAGGATTGAGAAGAGACCCGCAGGGTGATGGAGAAGGTATTTGTCTAAATGTGAAAAAGTAGTACTTATTAAGAGTGCTATATCGAGTCCCACACATATTTTGTCATTGTACCATGCTCTGGTTAGTGTCGTAGGAAAATTTAAAAAAGCTTCAAAGAACATTTTATGGGGATCGATTGTTAAGGCAAGGAAGTTTCACTTGATGAGGTGGGAGATTATAAGAAGTCCCAAGTATTGGAGGGAGGGTTGGGAGTCAAAATCTTAGGTTAGGAAAATAGTTGTGGAGATTTGTGACCAAAGAATATTATTTTTTAAGGGAGGTGATTGTGGTTAAAAATATTTTTATGCCATATGGTTGTTTAGGGAGCAATATTTTTGAAGGGTGGGAAGAGTTGTGTCTTCGTTGACCTTAAGGTTTGGGGATGGAAGGAGTGTAAGTTTTTGGGTGCACAAATGGTGTGGGTTCTTTAAATATTCTCCTTTGCAAAACTTGTACAGGATATCTTGCCAAAGGGAGATGACAGTTATACAAGTGCCTAAAAAACTAGAGGGAGAGGTGTTTTGGGATTTGTGTTTTAAGAGGAATTTGCATGCCCCCAGAGATGACATAGTTCCAAAGTTTGATTGAATGGCTCCACAAACAGTACATCACAGGAAAGTTGCGATGTTTGGAGGTGGATGTGAGTTATAGTGATGTTCTATGTTAAGTCTTTTTACGTTAAGCCTTTTATATAGGGAGGAGGATGCGTTCCGACGTATCTTGATTTGGATCCCTAAAGTTCCTAGGAAGGTATTTTTTTCCCACTTGGCGAGCAGCTAGAGGGACGCTATTGACGACTGAAAACTTGAGGCGGAGGAAAAATCACTTAGTCAGCTATTGCTTATGTGTAAGAGTTTGGGTGAAGATGTTGATCATCATCTCATGCATTGTCTAGTGGCCCGGAGGTTGTGGTAGGAATCCTTTGTTGGTCGGAGTTACTTGGGTGATGTCGGGTCCTGTGGAAGAAGTATTATTCAGCAGGAATATTGGTAAAAGAAGGAAAAGACTCATGTAGTGGAATGTGGGGCGCTGTTTGCACTTATGTGGGTTGTGTGGAGGGGAAGAAATATGAGAAGTTTTGAGGGTGTAGATGAGTACTGTTAAACTGAGGAGAGCCTTTTGTCCCTTACTTCCTTTTGGTGCACCCATGATATTCCATCTTCTATAGAAGATTGGGTGTCGTTGGTAGAAAACCATTACATTATGTAGGTTTGCTACATTTTCGTTACTTCTTGTATACGGGCGATTTTCTTTGCCCTTCCATAAAATGAAATTATTACTTAGTAAAATAAGTAGATGACAATATTCTACAATGCAACTTCATGTTTGCAACTTCTTTTTTTTACGCAGATTCTAGTGCAACACATCAAGACAGTTCTTCCAGGATTGAAATCACGCATTAGTGCTGCATTGGTATCTGTTGCAAAGGAGCATGCCAGCTATGGGGAGATCACAGAGTCCAAGGTTTGTTCTGCCATATTACTCATCTTTACCATGCATATACCTGAACTATTGCTAATTTGTTGCGATATTACAACAGGCGGTTGATATCGGGTTTTTTTCATGGTAGATTTTCTGTTACTTATTCACCTTAGCTTACCCTTATCGTGTGTTGACATTATTTTCCTCCCAATCTAGGCTGGTATGGGAGCACTTCTACTGAACATTCTTTCCAAGTACAGTGAAGGTAATGTTGTCTCAAATTTGTTGAATCTCATTGAAGTATAGATTCTCATCTCTTTCTCTTTTGGGGTTCGAGAACAGCGTTCTCTTCAATGATTGAAGGAAAAAATGAAGAAATGTCAACATCTGAGCTGTCTGGTGGAGCAAGAATTCATTACATCTTCCAGAGCATATTTGTGAAGAGTTTGGAGGTGCACATCTTTCGTATCAACTTGAGAATGCCAATCTATATTTTTTCTAACTTGGAGAAATTCTTTCTCTAAACCTGAGTATTCATCTAAGTGATATTTAGTAGTATTTGTCAATGTATATGCATGTGTTCTTGGGATAGCCAGTTCTGATTGATCATAGTATGCTGCTCCTGGTAGGTTCTGCTTGTCTTTTTTGCTATAATAAATAATAACATTAATGATAAATTGTTGCTCAAGTGCATGGTACCATGTGCTATCTAGAAAATCATTTGTCCACAATGTGTCTTGTATCCACAAAAGTTGAAGCAGGAAGAAACTGCCTCCCATTTTGACCTACTTGCTTTAGTGCTCTTTTTCGACTATAACCATGTCCCCTACAGCTGAACGTTGGACTCTCAAATTCTGGGATATAGTCCAACGTGATGAATAAGAAAACTGAAAAGAAACTTAGCTTCTTCACATCAGTATGGTGTCTTAGATAATGTTATTCAAATAGTATTCCAAAATTCAACAAATATCATCAAACTCGTCCATCTTTTGCAGGAGGTAGATCCTTGTGAAGATTTAACTGATGACGACATCCGCACTGCCATTCAAAATGCAACTGGTCCTAAATCTGCTTTATTTGTGCCAGAAGTAGGTTCTTGACGTTAACCCTTTCTTTTGGAAATGCTTTTATTTTGTGCCAGTGGCTGAGTGCTTTCTCCAGTAGCTTCATATGAAATCTATTCTATTTGGTTGGCCTTGCACTTTATATATGTAGGTTCCATTTGAAGTTCTTATCCGAAGACAGATAGCTCGTCTGTTAGATCCAAGTCTTCAGTGTGCACGATTTATTTACGACGAGCTTATAAAAGTATGCCCTTTTGTTGAGAAATGTCTTTGTTTTTTGAGTGTTACGTGTTTGTATATACTGTTCAACTTGTATTATTTATTCACAGATGAGCCATCGGTGCATGGTTAATGAATTGCAACGATTTCCTATTTTGAGAAAACGGATGGATGAGGTTATAGGTTACTTTTTGCGGGAAGGCCTAGAACCTTCAGAGACTATGATTGGACACATTATTGAGATGGAGGTATGTTGAACCTTTGGCTGTCCTATTGTATACTTCTTTGTACATACATGAACTTGTGTGTAAATTGTGTGTGTGTGTGCGCATATATACTCTTCTTTATTTCTGTGTACTATGAAGTGAATTTGCTTAATATAGCCCAACCTACTTTTGAGATCCTTGCTATTCTTGAATCGTCTTTTCTTATAGATCATAATCTATTTCACAATTGCTATACTGTCAACAACTTAGGAGAAACCAGAGTTTTAGTATCAAAGACTGTATAACTCAAATAATAAGCTAATGTAATTGACAATAAACAGTAATAGCTGTTAACATTTGTAAGTGCATCAGTGGATTACTTAATCATCACTGCATCCGTTGTTATAGAAAGTTGAAATTTCTTCAACTTAATAATATTTTGTTCTAGATGGATTACATAAACACTTCACATCCGAATTTTGTTGGGGGGAGTAAAGCTGTGGAGATGGCAATGCAGCAGGTCAAGTCCAACAGGATTACTGCACCTGTTCCGAGGCAGAAAGTAAGTACTTGATATGTTGTTTCACAGACTTAAGTGGATCTTTTTCTCTGATCTCATTTAACTAGTCACAAGTTACTGCTTTTATCTCACTGATCAGGATGGAGTGGATTTAGAGAAAGCGCCAGCATCTGAAAGAAGTCTGAAGTCACGTGCTATTCTTGCTAGACATGCTAATGGAATTGTTCCTGATCAGGTATGACTTCTCTTCCTTGTCATCCTGCTGGGTGATTCGTTTGGGGTTTTATTTATTTTTCTGAAGATGAATTGAAAGCATTAAGATTGGCCTGATTATTGTGCTACCTTGTCCGGAAAAGCAGGTTGCTCGGCCTGCTGCAGAAGAGAAAACGACAACATCCGGTATATCTCCTTCTGGTAACACATGATGCTATGCCATGTGATCTTTACTTGTATTGCAAGTATGCAAGTTATGTTTGGTACACTTTAGTTCGAATGCTACACCATATGATTTTTTTTCTGCTTTTTAGTATCCATTTCCTTTTCCTCGACTCCTAGTTTCAGATCCAATGTTGCATGTTTTTATTGGCAATGTCCTAATATTTGTTCTTCACAATCAGGATCAAATGTTAGTTCAAGCTGGGGGATATCATCAATATTTGGTGGATCAGACAGTCGTACGTCTGTCAAAGACAATCCCATTAGCAAGCCATTCAGTGAACCTATCCAGAGCATGAATCATGCTTTCATCCACTTGAGAGAGGTATGTATTTGAAGGCCCCCTGTAGTCTACGATTACTAGGTATTCAATTTGATGATCATCTTACTTGCCCTTCTCACCTTTTTGAAGCCCCCAAGTGTGCTGAGGCCGTCAGAAACTCATTCGGATCAGGAGACTATTGAAATTGCTGTTACGAAACTGTTATTAAGGTCATATTATGACATTGTCCGGAAAAACATCGAGGACTCAATACCTAAAGCAATCATGCACTTTCTGGTAATAATGATATCATGATCTTGCGTCTTAACGATCTCTTGCATTGATGTTTTGGCATCTACTTGAGTAGGCTTTCACTGGACTTGTGCGTTTGATAGGGAAGATATTCTGGTTCCATTTCTTGCAAATCTTCAGTAATTTTAGATGAGTACTCTGTACTACGATCTGTTTTATTTTTAAAAAACAATGATAGTGTTCACGCCAGTTTGTGGCTCCTCAATTATTCCACCGTGTACCAGCTTCCTCCCACCAAAACAAGTACCAAGTAAGTTTGCTCACCTAGGCTTAGGCAGATGGGAAGAAATCCCCCAGTGTTTTTTTTGTTGTCTTTACCAGGATTTGAATCCCAGTCTCCAAAGGTTTGCACCAACTTCATTGACCAGGAGGCCACACCCTTACCCTTGGGTGCTAGGATGTGTTACTTTTTCTGATTTGATAGTGCAACTCTTCCCATAATCTTGTGTATCAACTTCTAGATCCTCCTATCTCCTTAGGCAGGAGATCCGTCTCTTTCAGGTGGAATTTTAAGTACCGTTAAGACTCTGCTGTAGGCTATGTTGTATATATGTGTGATAGTCTATATAAACTGGGAAACAAATAGGAAAGAGTAAATAGTCTTCTTTAAGTTTGAAGGATTTCTTGGTTTTTCTGCCAAAAGTTCAGAGGTTACTGTGCAAGGAAGTGTTCTCTTGTTTTATTTATATGATGTAGTTGCATCAGTGGCAATGTATATATAGATATACAAATTTATGTATGTATTATTCAAGTTCAACCTTCTTGTTTGATAAAAAGCGTCTTCTCTTTTTTTGTTCAGGTCAACCACACAAAACGAGAACTCCACAATGTATTTATCAAGAAACTTTACAGGTATTGTATGAGAGCAAGAAATCCAAGTTTATTTGAAGCCCAAAGTTGTTACAGACATCTGCTTATTGATCTTTCGCTAGGGTTCCTTGCTGAATAAAATAGTCCTCACTCAGGAAGTGATTTGGTGGACGCACTTTTTGGATGCTGTGATTCTCTATGCTGATAGTACAATATTTTTCTTGCTCAACTGCTTAGTTATCTCAAAAATGTTATGGTATGTAGTATATGGTTTAGTTGTGGTTCTTATCAGTGTGCTTACAACATGTCACAGAGACAACCTCCTTGAAGAGATGTTGCAGGAACCTGATGAGGTAGCCTTGAAGAGAAAGCGCACTCGTGAGACACTTCGTGTTCTTCAGCAAGCTTTCAAGGTCAGATATTGGATTGCTTTTATTGAGAATATAGATTATCTACTGAGTTTTTCAGAGAAATGTTAATTACGTATTAATGAACTATTGGTGTTAGCAGGTCTATGTGGCTAGTTGTAGTTTGGTAATTAATGTCAGAATTGTAGATCCTTTGGGGTTTCAATTTTTTTTCTTTGTTCAGGTATTCCAAGTTAGCATGGGTATCGGTGGTCTCTATGATCTATTTCCGTTCTTAATTGAATCCAAGTAATTGAGATATGAAACTACTACCAAATTGAACAAAACATGGACACAACACACAAGATCCATGAGCTTTTAAAAATTCAGGGGAGCATGATTGATGGGAGATAACAGTTCCAAAAACATTTATAGTGGATTCAGAATCATTCAACATTATGACAGATTAATAAAAAAATTAGTACATAAAAAGAAACCCAAATTTCTCATACTAATTGGTGTTGGGCTTTCCTAAAAGTTTAGTCATATTCAGGCGTGTCCCAAGTAGAGTAGTGACAGCTCATTTCCAGCTTTCATTTATTCGACTTTTCTTCAAACAATCCCCACCCACTCAACCCTGTAATAATTGGGTTTACCAGCCAATGAAGATGAATAGTTAGTGGTGTTATCATTCAATTTAACTCGTATGGAAGTTTCTGAAAAAGCTGAATACATATGTGGCTCCTTAAACTTGTCTAGATTTTTCATTTATACACCTAAACTAAGGGTTGTACCTATTTAACACTTGAACTTGAGCCAAACTGTGTCTGGTAGACACAATGTGCTTTTGTGGCGAAGTGCTTACTTTCCGCTCCTTTTTAGCGCATTAAAAACCTTTAAAATAGCTAAATTTTTTGGCTCCTTCCAAATTTCTTCTTCTTCCTTGCCACCACATCTTCTGCCACCATTACCTTATTTCCATCTATTAGTTTAAAACAAGATGTGGTGGCATTTCACACCGTCTTTCATCAGCATCTCCTTCGAGTTCTACTGGTTTCAGAAACTCCATAACAATTTAGCTGACCTTCTCTCACTAGGATTCTGGTGGTTTCAGGGGAATGAATAAAATAAAATCTAATTCTATAGAGTTACTTGCATTTTACACTCCTATTTTGTGCTTTGCACCCTATCCTATTATTTTTAATGATTTACGCCCCAGTCTCTTTATTTCCTTGCAAAACCATAAAACACTTTTTCTTGAATTATCCCAAAGGAAAATATGGAAAATACCAATTAGAAAAACATGACGCAAAAGGAAATTGGAGCACGTAACTTTTAGGGTTGTCGTGTGTCATTTCTTATCTTTTCCTTTCTGCCTCGTCAATTCCTATTCACATCTCCAGGCTCCACACTCTCTTTTGCCCTTATCCTCTTCCCTTCAGAAGTTAAAGTTGAGCACCATCAATATACCAATGTCTTCCTTGCATCTCTTCTTAGAAGTTGAAATATGACATGGTATCTCTTCATCTGACTTAGAGCAAGGAGGACGTCTCCTTTCCCTTGCCCTTTGTGAAATATTTTGAAATAATTATTTAATTGGAAAGCCTTGGAGCAAAGGTGAAGTTGTCTTCATGTAACCTATAGGTCACGGGTTCGAGCCATGAAAGCAACCACTAATGCTTGAATTAGGACAGGCTATCTGCATCAAGGGTTGTGGCCCTTCCCTGGACCCTGCTTACGCAGGATGTTTGTGCACCGGGCTGCCTTGTGTTTAATTATTTAATTTGGAAAACAAAAATGTCTTTGAATTCAAACTCATGATATTAAATTTTAGTAGTAACCCTAGCCGAGATAGGGTGCTGGGTGCTTCACTCAGCTTCAGTAAATTGCGTGAAGGAAAAAACAGTGATTTCACGTAATGTAGTCTCTTATCTTAGGGGCTAAACTGACTTTTGTTAATTTGGCGTGCAAGAAGAGTTCTGTAAATATGCTGCTGAAGTGCAATATATCTGTGGTAGAAAGAAAGGAATTTCGAAAATTAAATTACTTAGTGTATTCTTTGTTCTGTGATTATGCTTATAAATAGTTTGTTAGTCACCAAAGTGGATGAACTAAATGACTAAAGGCTGAACCCATTGGGATAAAGTTGACACCAATAGTTGCAACTGTTGTCTCCCGATGGGTTCAGCCATGATTAAAATATGTACATAGATAGACTGTCCATACATGGATATTATGCATGTATTAATGTTTTGTTAGTCACAGTGGCCAAACTACAAGTTTGTCATTTGTCCTTGATACTAGTGAGATGTCTAATTGTCATGATAAATGCATAAGCTGGCATTCCCTATCATTTGAACTTAAGAATTTACCTAAAGGTGAATTAATTATTCTATAATTAGTGTGAACACGAAGGGGCAAATTAAACTTTTATAGTCATATATATTTATACATCCAAAGATACTTACTGTGTTTGATTAAGAATATTTAATTACCTATGAGAAAATACATAAAAAGTTAAAACCCCCATTGAACTATGACCCTTTTTTTAAAAAGACACTTAAACTTTGCGGGGTCCTAATATCCCCAAAACTAATTTAAAGTTAAAGTATTTGGCCCTTTTCCAGTCAATCCTAATTTTAAGAAGGTATTATCACACTCAAATCATTAAGTGACACGTGTCAGTTTCATTAAAAATAATTTTTGTTTCTTTTATATTTATCTTTTTTTTTCTCTTGCGTCCACCTATGTCATCTTTATCATCACCACCCTCCATTTTATATCACATATATTATAGGAATTCATTTCAAAAACACCATGGATTTTAGCTTTTTCATTTTTAAATCAGAAATATATTTTTTTTAAAAGAAAAGAATATAATGCTATGGTGTTTTGAAAGGATCTGGTTGATTTTTGAGGGAAAAAAAGTAGAGAAAAAAATATTTATCTGACCAATTCAAAGAGAAGATTTCACGGAAATGTTTTTGAGAAGAATAAAGAATAGAAAACGAAAGAGAAAATGGAAGAGAAAGAAAAAAGAATCCTTGAAACCATTCTCGTCGTTCTTCAATGGTGAAGCTTCGAAGGAGAAGAAGAAAAAAGAAAAGAGAAAAAAAAAAGATTTAAACAATAAAATAAAAGGTCATAAATATATTTAACAAATAATATTGCAAAAGAAAAGTTAATCTTATTTTGTTTTAGTTTTCATGCTCTCCAGGAGAGTGATATACACTCTCAGATGCCAAAAAAAGGTTCAATAATTTAATTTTAAATTAGTTTAGGGGTGTATTAGGACCTTCGCACAGTTTGAGTGTCTCTTTCAAAAACAGGTCATAGTTTAATGGCGTTTCTATGTATTTTCTCATTACCTATTGTGGATAAAATNAGCTAATCTTATTTTGTTTTAGTTTTCATGCTCTCCAGGAGAGTGATATACACTGTCAGATGCCAAAAAAAGGTTCAATAATTTAATTTTAAATTAGTTTAGGGGTGTATTAGGACCTTCGCACAGTTTGAGTCTCTTTTAAAAACAGGTCATAGTTTAATGGGGTTTCTATGTATTTTCTCATTACCTATTGAGGATAAAATAGTTGTTGTTTAATACCTTTCTTGATTATCTTTTTGAATTGTTCCTTTTTCTGTATTTCTGTTTTGCTTTTAGGGATAAATTAACGAAGGAGCATTTTTATTGTTTTGCAAAGGAATAGAGAGATTATGGTGTAAATCATTAATGCGTATTGCATTCTAATTTGTTTCTTGAGCAACTTGAGAGGTGCTTGCACATGCTTAATCTGTTTTGAGAACTGTGCCAGATGTGTCTGATAGGCACACGTTCAGTAGGATCAAGGCTAAGTTCAAAGTATTCAACCTTCTTGAAAGTGACTTTGTATAAATAAAATAAAGATCAATAGGAAACCTCATGCATGCTTTGTCACCTCTGAACTATCTTGATTAATCGCCTTTGCGCATGCATAAAGATGTCTCCTTGTTTTATATGTCACTTCTCCATGGCCAATTTAAAGTCGAGGCTAAAACAAAATTAAAAAACTTAGACTACTATTTATCAAGACACCTCAGAAATTAAATCAAACATTTTCAGAAAATGTAAAGTATTTGGTAAACCAAACCCTTTTAAATGCTTGGGATGTAGACGTTGGAATTAATGTTTTTTGGTATGTGCAGACATTGGATGAGTTGCCACTTGAAGCTGAGTCAGTTGAAAGAGGCTACGGCATAGGTACTGACCCAACAGGCCTACCAAAGATTCATGGTCTTCCAACGTCATCCCTGTATAATTCCAGTGGCTCAACTGATTCATACACTGCTTCTCCTAAAAACCCAAGATCACGCAAATCATCCCATTCTGGTGAACTACAGTCACCAATGTATGCTGGTGCAGATTCAAATGGTGGTGGGCGTAATTCTCTTGGTCTTTATCCAACAGTTGATATGTAGGAGATTTATCAGATGCTTTGGGTTGCTAGACATTTGGAACCTCACCCCATCTGGTGCAGTGAAGAGCCATTCTATATTTGATTTGTTCTGCCACAATGAAGATGTATGACGATTGTTTCGCTTTCCCAATATTCTTTATTTCTATTGTTCAAATAGAATGATTTTGAGCTATGCAAGGAATAATAAGAAGTCGTCTTCAGCAGGCTGCAGGCAATATTTTTTTTTTGTTTTGTTTTGTTTTGTTTTGATAATAGCAAGTGTAGCCTGCCGCTCTATTCTAAGTAGTCCCCATTTGCATACAAGTTTCCCAAGGTAGGGAAATGACGGGATTTGTAACTTTGACAAAATAGCTTGTAGCAGCACTGTATATTTTGCACTTATTTAGGAAAAAACATACTTTTCCTTTTCGGTTGCAGGGAATTATTACCCAAATGAGAAAAGTTCTTTAAAATGATGTAATTCAAGATTCTGATGTGCTTTGAAGTCTTGTTGATATGTTTTAATGTTATTTTGCAATATATCAGTGCAATAAGAAGTAATCTTTCCTCGTGTACTGATGTCCTTTTAGTTTGTTGGTCACTGAAGTGGCCTGACAACAATGTTGGAAATATTGACATGTATGAAGTGATCCAATGTTAATTTATGTCCAACTAGTTTGTTAGTCACAAAAATGATGGAGTTATTATCTTCATAAAAGACACATGCATAAAGTATGTCATTTTCCTTGATATTAATGATGCGTCTAAATTCATAATTGACGTTTTAGTATCATTAGAACTTATGAATCCCAAAGATTATTTAGTTATTCAGAGTGAACATGAAAGAGCAAATTAAACTTTAATAGTCATTTTCCATTAGTATAAAAAGGAGTCTGGAGCCTAAAGGGCAAAAATAATTTGACAAAAATTTCAGAAGGGTACATCAAATTTTTTTCTAACTAAAAGGGTAAAATCGCTATTGACGTAGCGATTTTGTTTGACGCCGTTAACAGATCAAAATCACTGCCCTGTCAGCGATTTTGTCCAACTTTTTCTTCTTTTATTTTAGAAAATCGCTGCCCGTGCAGTTTTTTTGTGATTTTTTTTTTAAAAAAATAAATTAAAATCACTGCTATGACAGCGTTTTTATAAGAACAAATTTATTTTATTTTTTTGGAAAAGGCAGCGATTTTTGTTAATGTTTTTTTTTTTTACATCGCTGCTGTTGCAGCGTTATTATAAATTTTGTGGAAAAAAAATATTATTTCTTTAGAATTCGTTGTCAATTTGGTGGAACTATTTTGTAGAAATTTTTTTTGATTTTTTTTTATTTTTTGAAATTTCTGTCAACTAGTCAACATCTAATTATTAAAAAAATATATTTTTTTTAAAATCACTGCTTTGGCAAATCATTTTTATTTTTTAAACATCCTTTGAGTTATGTCAAATCATTACTTTTTCTTTTTAGGTCAAATCGCTGCCAAGGCAGTGATTTTTGTTTTTTAAAAAAAGTTTCCACAAAAATCTTAACAGCGATTTCTAAAAAAAAAAAAATATTTCACAAAATTTATAATAATGCTGCAACAGCAGCGATTTAAAAAAAAAACATTAACGAAAATCGCTGCCAAGTAATTTTCAAAAAAATAAAATAAAATTATTTTTATAAAACGCTGCCATAGCAGCAATTTTAATTATTTTTTAAAAAAAAATTGCAAAAACGCTACATGGGCAGCGATTTTCTAAAAAAAAAAAAAAATTACACCAAAATCAGCGATTTAAAAAAAAAAATCTTTTACAATTAGATGTTGACTAGTTGACAGAAATTTCAAAAAAAAATAATCAAAAGAAAAAAAAAATCTACCAGTGGTAGCAAATTTATTTTTTTTAAAAAATAGTTCCACCAAAATCGTTGCCAAGGCAATGATTTCTAAAAAGAAAAAAAAAATTCACAAAATTTATAATAACGCTGCAACAGCAGCGATTTTAAAAAAAAATAAACAATAACGAAAATCGCTACCAAGGCAGCGATTTCCAAAAAAAAGAAAATAAATTTGTTCTTATAAAAACGCTGCCACAGTAGTGATTTTAATTTTTTTTTTTTTTTTAAATCGCAAAAAGTTGCACGGGCAGCGATTTTTTGAAAAAAAAAAGTTTGACAAAATCGCTGACAGGGCAGCGATTTTGATCTGTTAACGGCGTCAAACAGTGATTTTGCCCTTTTGGTTAGAAAAAAATTTAATGTGTTCGTTTGAAATTTTGTCAATTTTTTTTGCCCTTTAGGCTCCAGACTCGTGTAAAAAGGTAGAGTATAAAACATTTTGCATTAGTAGGATTTTTTGGTAATGCCAATGCAATCAAATATGTTTAGTATGTTTGTTTTAAAATGTTTAATTATTTATGAGGATAAAATGTTTTTTTGTTTAATCAATATTATCTTCCTAATTTGTTTAGGAATGATTTTCTAATTTATTAGAACNTTTTTGTTTTGTTTTGTTTTGTTTTGATAATAGCAAGTGTAGCCTGCCGCTCTATTCTAAGTAGTCCCCATTTGCATACAAGTTTCCCAAGGTAGGGAAATGACGGGATTTGTAACTTTGACAAAATAGCTTGTAGCAGCACTGTATATTTTGCACTTATTTAGGAAAAAACATACTTTTCCTTTTCGGTTGCAGGGAATTATTACCCAAATGAGAAAAGTTCTTTAAAATGATGTAATTCAAGATTCTAATGTGCTTTGAAGTTTTGTTGATATGTTTTAATGTTATTTTGCAATATATCAGTGCAATAAGAAGTAATCTTTCCTCATGTACTGATGTTCTTTTAGTTTGTTGGTCACTGAAGTGGCCTGACAACAATGTTGGAAATATTGACATGTATGAAGTGATCCAATGTTAATTTATGTCCAACTAGTTTGTTAATCACAAAAATGATGAAGTTATTATCTTCATAAAAGACACATGCATAAAGTATGTCATTTTCCTTTATATTAATGATGCGTCTAAATTCATAATTGACGTTTTAGTATCATTAAAACATATGAATCCCAAAGATTATTTAGTTATTTTGAGTGAACATGAAAGAGCAAATTAAACTTTAATAGTCATTTTGCATTAGTATAAAAAGGAGTCCGGAGCCTAAAGGGCAAAAAAATTTCAAAAGGGCACATCAAATTTTTTTCTAACTAAAAGGGCAAAATTGCTATTGATGTAGCGATTTTGTTTGACGCCATTAATAGATTAAAATCGCTGCCGTGTCAGCGATTTTGTCCGACTTTTTTTCTTTTTTAGAAAATCGTTGCCCGTGAAATGTTTTTGTGATTTTTTTTTAAAAAAAAATTAAAATCGTTGCTATGACAGCTTTTTTATAAGAACAAATTTATTTTCTTTTTTTGGAAATCGCTGCCTTTGGCAGCGATTTCCGTTAATGTTTTTTTTTTTTTTTTTAAATCGCAACTGTTGCAGCGTTATTATAAATTTTGTGAAAACAAATATTATTTATTTTTTAGAATTCGCTGCCAATTTGGTGGAACTATTTTGTAGAAATTTTTTTTCTTTGATTTTTTTTTTTTGAAATTTCTGTCAACTAGTCAACATCTAATTGTAAAAAAATATATATTTTTTAAAATCACTGCCTTGGCAAAGGCAGCGATTTTTTTAAAAAAATTCTTTTACAATTAGATGTTGACTAGTTGACAGAAATTTCAAAAAAAAAAAAGAATCAAAAGTAAAAAAAATTCTACCAATGGCAGCAATTTTTTTAAAAAAAAAATTAGTTCCACCAGCGATTTCTAAAAAAGAAAAAAAAAATCCACAAAATTTATAATAACGCTGCAACAGCAGCGATTTTAAAAAAAATAAACAATAACAAAAATCGCTGCCAAGGCAACAATTTTCAGAAAAAGAAAATAAATTTGTTCTTATAAAAACGCTGCCATAGCAGCTATTTTATTATTTTAAAAAAAAAAATCGCAAAAACGATGCACGGGCAACAATTTTCTAAAAAAAAAAAAGTTTGACAAAATCGCTGACAGGGCAGCGATTTTGATCTGTTAATGACGTCAAACAAAATCGCTACGTCAGTAGCGATTTTGCCCTTTTGGTTAGAAAAAAATTTGACGTGTCCTTTTGGAATTTTGTCAATTTTTTTTGCCCTTTAGGCTCCGGACTCGTATAAAAAGGGTAGAGTATAAAGCATTTTGCATTAGTAGGATTTTGGTAATGCCAATGCAATCTAATATGTTTAGTATGTTTGTTTTAAAATGTTTAATTATTTATGAGGATAAAATGTTTTTTTGTTTAATCAATATTATCTTCCTAATTTGTTTAGGAATGATTTTCTAATTTATTAGAACTATTTGCAATGCTTTACAAGGTACTTCAGATTTTCTTTTCTTTTTTCTTTACCTAAGATCGTTAGATTAGCTTTCAAAAATTGTTTGGTTTTTATTTTTCATACTTTTCCTAGTACTGGTTGCCTACTGCAGTTAAATCTGGTTATAATAACTACTTGTTATAACAATATTTAATTATAACAGTTCAATTTTTGTTGGAATCAATTTTTCATGATATAGTTTTTTTTTTATATATATAACATTCTACTTATAATATCAATACAATTTATTACAACGATACATTATTTTTATAAAATTATTCCTTTTATAACAATCATACTCAAATATTTTAATAGTATTTTGTAAACTTTCTTATTCAAAGGATAACCTCAGAATCCTAAGCCTAAGAGCATATTAGAGGAGGTTGAGAGAATTACTTAAAGCTCCCTCTAGAACTCTACTAGCTTGAGTGTCAACTTGTCACGACCCAGGGGTACCCCCTAGACGTAACACGGCGTACTTGACCCCGAAGGGGTCGCATACAAGCCCTTAGCATATCATAAACATAAAAGTAATAGAATGATGCAGAATTAAATTTTTTCTTTACAATCGAAGTCTTTCGTAAAAGAGAATGGGAGTCTAAACATTGTCTCATTTAGTCATCTAATACAATTGATTAACGAATAGGGACACAACCCTTACAATAGTTCTCAAATGACATACTAAAAGAAACTACTAAGTAAAGATACCCGTCCTCGAATCTTGAGGACTCACCAACTAGCAAGGGGGATTATCTATCCCAAGCTTGACTCAATAGAAGACCACCTTCAAGAACCAAACCCTACACTTATAGAAAATGTAGAAATATGGGTTAGTACAAAAATGCACTAAGTGTGGTAGTCATGCATAAAAATCATTGAAAACATGCTAAAAGGGACATTTTAGTAGAAACCATGCTATATGTCAATTTGAACATCTTCTTTGAAAGAGTTGGAGAACATCACTCATAAGGCAACTCATATATATATAGTTCATCATAGCACAAAGGATAACAACATAATCATAAGCATAGTCTCCAATCATAGACATAGTGCAATTATCAATCATCTTAAGACACAATGCACATACATAGTCAAATACCAAGTTCATCTCATCATAATAGAATCATCACATAAGTGACCCTAAGTTATACTTGTGTCATTCATAGATAAGATCCCATAACCCTATCTACACTAAGTACCACTTTTAGGTCACCATGTTCATACTTGTCATACATTAGTCTCATCCATAGTTAATACTCATAGACAAGGAAACATTCATTTTCACTAACTCATGTCAAGGAAAGTCAATCATTTTTCGAGATTTTTCTTTCTTAGAATTGGAAGAAAAAGATTGAAATGACTGTGAAAAATTGAACCTATACCTTTCTTTTAGATTGAAACTCCAAATTATTCTTTTCTTATGAAATGTTTATTATTCGTTGATAGATCTAAAGCTTATGCCGTAGAAGCTGACATCAGGCTATTGGCCTTTTATCTGCATNGCTCATATGTGTTTTAAACACCTCTTTCTTTAGTTTGAGATAATTGCTCAAAGTTTAGCCCAAAAGCTCTCTTGGAATCGATGTTCCCTTTACTGAAAACTAGCCCATAAGCTCTTTTGGAAATCATAGTTCCTTTCTTGCTCAAATGTGAAAACATTTATAAACTTCTTTGGGAATACTTAGTTCCCTAATAACTTTTGAGAAATGAACTCAACTCTTTACTCTTTACTTTACTTGAAACTTGAGCCTTAAAACGAAGTTTAAACGTTTAACAAAGACTCTTGAAAACTTTAAGAAACTTTGCTTTGACTTGTTTCTTAACTTCTAGACTTGACTTTTAACTTCTTTGACTTTGATCTTAACTTTCCTTGAATTGGATTATGGATTCAAGGCTCATGATCTCATGTTTATAGATGATTTCATGATGTTGAGATGTACCTTAGAGTGTTGGAATCAACTTAGAAACATAGGTACATTGCTAAGGAATAAGTATTAAAAGGTGGGGGACGAATGGGGAGAATTGGCGTCCCTGGCGCTCTGAGAGGCGCGGGGCGCCAGCCCTCAAACTTCAGAGGCTGGGCTGGGGTGCACTGGCTGGCGCAGTGCCCCAAGGGGTGGACTTCAGAGTCCCTTTTGGGCGTGCTGGCTGGCGCGACGCTCCACCCTTTTCCCAGGTGAACCCCGACTTTTCTCCTTCGGTTTTCATCTCTAAACCCTCTAAACTTCTATGGTTCTTTCCCCAAACACTTAGGATCATTAATACCCTCAATACCCAATAGATTTAACTCAAAAAACAACCCGGAAACACCAATCAAATCCACACTAGGCATTCAACAATCAACCACCAAGAATTCAACAATGTTCTTCAAGAACTTCACTTTCTTAACATTCAAACAACTCCAAATTGCTGAATTGGAATAAGTTGGTGTGTGGGTGAACTAAACCAACACGAAAAGATCTCACATACCTTATTAGAGATCAGCCCCGATGAATTCCACTCACAAGCTTGGATGATCTTGGTGAATTCTTGTCTTCTTCCCCCATTTTTTCTTTCTTTCTCTCTTCTCCAAGCCCTAAGCGTATTCTAATTTTTCAAAACTGAATTAAGTTCTGTTTTTACCCCAATAAATCCCTAAAAACGAAATACGAAATAAATTAGAGAAAAGACCACTTTGCCCTTCCCTAAATCCGGATTGGGACTTTTCTCAATCCAACAACCCAACTTCCGAAAGGCATATCTCACTCATACGACGTCAAAATCACGCAAACTAGGCGTTGGAAAGATCACTTCAAGGGCTTTCCAACTATATCAACAACTGCTTCTAAATCATCCTGAGCTAGGAGTTATGGCCGTTTTAAAATGGCCAAAACTCACTTTCTTAACTTAGACAAAATTTTCCAAATTTCCTTATTCTTTCCAAAAATCATTATTTTCAGATTTTAAACTCTTTCTAGTCGTATCTAGGTGCGAGATGTTACAATATCTCCCCCTTGAGAACATTCCTCCTCGAATGAGCTTTATTTTACTAAGCTAAGGGGTATTAACATCAAGTTCAGCACTCAACAAGCAAAAAGCAAGTAACCACATGCATACTCATAATTTAGCTAGTACTAAGATGGGGATTAGTACCTTGATCTGAATTTTCTCCGGATTCAAAGAGATGTGGATATCGCTTTTTCATATCTTGTTCAGCTTCCCAAGTAGCTTCTTCAACAAATTGGTTCCTCCAAAGGACTTTGACTGATGCAACCTCCTTTGTTCTCAACTTGCAAACTTGGCGATCTAAAATCTAGACCGGCATCTCCTCATAAGATAAATCATCCTTAATCTCAACAATTTCAGTTTGCACTATCAATGAAGGATCTCCCATGCACTTCTTCAACATAGAGATGTGAAATACCGGATGAACCGCCAATAATTCCCGTGGTAGCTCCAACTCGTAAGCTACAGTGCCAATCCTCTTGGCTATGCGATAAGGTCCAATATACCGGGGACTAAGCTTCTCCTTCTTACTAAACCTCATAACACCCTTCACGGGTGAAACTTTCAAATATACCCAATCATCTACTTCGAACTCTAATGCCCTTCTCCTAACATCAGTGTAGGATTTCTGACGACTCTGTGCTGTTTTCAATCTCTCTTGAATTACTTTCACTTTCTCCATAGCTTGATGAACTAAGTCTGGTCCTAGTAACCCTGCTTCACCAACTTCAAACCATCCAATAGGAGATCTGCATCTTCTCCCATAAAGAGCTTCATATGGAGCCATTTAGATGCTAGAGTGAAAACTGTTATTGTAAGCAAACTCGATGAGAGGGAGGTGATCATCCCAATTTCCCTTGAAATCAATCACACAAGCCCTTAACATATCTTCTAAGGTCTGAATAGTGCGCTCTGATTGCCTATCTGTCTGAGGATGAAAGGCAGTACTTAAATTCACCTTCGAACCCAAACCTTTCTGGAAAGATTTCCAGAATTGGGCAGTAAATTGTGCACCTCTATCTGAAATAATGGAGACCGAAACTCCATGGAGTCTTACCACTTCTTGAATATATAGCTTAGCATAATCTTCTGCCGAATGGGTAGTCTTTACTGGCAAAAAATGGGCTGATTTTGTCATTCTGTCGACAATCACCCAAATAGAATCATGTTGTATGCGACACCTTGGCAAACCTGTGATGAAATCTATATTAATCATCTTCCACTTCCATTTTGGAAGTTCTATATTCTGCACCAAACCACCGGGCCTTTGGTGCTCGACTTTCACTTGCTGACAATTTGGACACTTAGCAACAAACTCTGTAATGCCATTCTTCATGCCATTCCACCAATACACTTCTCTCAAATCGCGATACATCTTTGTGGAACCTAGATGAATGGAATATTTGGAGCTATGAGCTTCCTCCATGATCCTCTCTTGGAGTTCATCCACCATAGGTACACACAATCTACCTTGATATCTCAATACACCATCTCCCCCTTGTTCAAAAGCTAATACTCTTTGCTTATGAACATTTGCCTTTAAGTCTAGCAAAATGGGATCTTGGTCTTGCTTTTCTTTCACTTCTGACACTAGTGATGATTCAGCTCCGTTAGTCACCACTATTCCTCCTTCTGTGGAATCCATGAGTCTGAATCCCAGGCGTGCAAGTCTGTGCACATCTTTGGCTAAGTCCCTCTTTTCTTCCTCAACATGGGTGGTACTACCCATGGATAACCTACTTAAAGCATCAATAACCATATTATCCTTACCTGGGTGGTAGAGAATACTCATGTCATAATCCTTAAGCAACTCTAACCACCTTATTTGTCTGAGATTGAGTTCTTTCTGAGTGAACACATATTGTTTGCTCTTGTGGTCAGTGAATACATCAACATAAACACCATACAAGTAGTGACGCCAAATCTTCAAAGCGAAGACTACCGCAGCCAACTCTAAGTCATCGGTTGGATAGTTCTTCTCATGAACCTTCAACTGTCTGGAGGCATAAGCTGTCACCTTGCCATTCTGCATTAACACACAACCCAAACTAACTCTGGATGCATCACAATACACCACAAAACCTTGAGTACCCTCTGGTAAGGTCAAAACTGGGGCACTAGTCAACCTCTTCTTCAATTCCTGAAAGCTCTTCTCACAAGCTTCATACCATTGAAACTTCACTGTTTTCTGAGTCAACTTCGTCAAAGGAGACGAAATGGACGAGAAACCCTCAACAAATCTCCTATAATAGCTAGCCAAGCCCAAGAAACTCCTAATATCAGTTGGAGATGTGGGTCTAGGTGAATTCTGCATTGCCTCAATTTTCTGAGTATCAACTCTAATACCTTTACTGGAAATAATATGGCCCAAGAATGCCACAGACTCAAGCCAAAACTCACATGTAGAGAGCTTAGCATACAACTCCTTATCTTTCAAGGTCTGAAGAACTATTCTGAGATGACTAGCATGATATTCTTCATTCCTTAAATAGATTAGTATGTCATCAATGAAGACAATCACAAACATATTTAGATAAGGTTTGAAGATTATTTATAAGATCCATGAACGCTGCTGGTGCATTGGTCAAACCAAAGGACATGACCAAGAACTCACAATGACCATATCTAGTCCTGAATGTTGTCTTTGGAATGTCGCATTCCCTAACTTTCAACAGATGGTAGCCTGATCTGAGGTCAATTTTTGAAAGACAGGTGGCACCCTGAAGTTGATCAAATAAATCATCTATCCTTGGAAGAGGATACTTATTCTTGTTGGTTACCTTATTTAATTGACGGTAATCTATACACATCCTAAGGGAACCATTTTTGTTTCTCACAAATAAGACCGGAGCGCCCCAAGGTGAGACACTTGGTCGAATGAAACCTTTATCTAGGAGATCTTTCAACTACTCTTTCAACTCTTTCAACTCTGCTAGTGACATTTTGTATAGCGGAATAGAGATAGGACGAGTATCTGTAATGATGTCTATGCCGAAGTCTATTTCTCTCTCAGGAGGGACTCCGAGTAGATCATCAGGAAAAACTTCTGGAAACTTTCTTACTATAGGAACTGACTCAATAGGAGGTACCTCAACACTTGAGTCATTAACTCGGACTAAGTGATAGATACAACCCTTCGAAACTAACTTTCTTGCCTTAAGGTACGAAATGAAACGACCCTTAGGCACTGCTGAACTACTACTCCACTCTATGACTAGCTCATTAGGAATCTGAAACTTAACAACTCGAGTTCTACAATCTATTGAGGTATAACAAGCATAAAGCCAATCCATACCTAGAATGACATCAAAATCTACCATGTTTAGTTCAACTAGATCAGCCATGGTGTCTTTGTGATAGATGGAAAGATGACAATCATGATAGACTCTTTCTGCTAGAATAGACTCCCCAACAGGTGTGGAAACACAAAAGGGTTCACAAAGTTTCTCCGAAAGAATCTCAAACTTATTTGCAACATAAGGGGTTACAAAAGATAAACTTGCTCCTGGGTCTAGGAAAGCATAAACATCAAAAGTAAAGACTTTGATCATACCAGTGACAACATCTAGAGAGTTCTCTTGCTCATGGCGACTGGTGATTGCATAGAGGCGATATCCTCCTCCGCCAGTACCGGAAGTAGCTCATCTAGGTGCAGCGTCTGGTGGTGCAACTGATGAAGATTGGGCTCTATTACCCAGATTTCCACTACCTTGCCTGTTCTTAGGGCACTCCTTCATGAAGTGACCCTCTTGTCCACACTTAAAGCAACCTGTCTAGCCATCACGAAATTTACCTGGGTGGGTTCTACCACACCTAGCACATGTAGGAGTCAAACTACCTCCTTGTGCCACACTACTTTGGGACTGTGCTGGTCTAGCCCTGAAGTTTTGCGAATTCTTGCCATTATAGTCACATTTGTTTCTGGGTGCAGGTGCACTAGCAGATGATGGTGCTGGACCTTTTTGCTTCTGAAAGGACGAACGATTCACACTGCCCTTCTGCTGCCCAGACTCATTCCCAGTCTTAGATTTCTTGCTTCTATACTCTTTCCTGTCCCTTAACTCCTCCTCTTCAACCTGTTGCACATAAACCATCAGCCTGGAGATGTCCATGTCGCCTATCAGCATCGCAGCCCTGCCCTCTTTACTTGATGAACGACCCAAGAAAGCAACAAACAAACTCATTCTTCTCCTTATGTCCTTAACCATTTCAGGAGCATAGCGGGACAATTGGTGAACTTCAATCCATACTCATGCACACTCAAGGAATCCTGTTTCAGTGTAAGAAATTCTCGTACCTTAGCCTCCTTCAGTTCTCAGGGAAAGAAACGCTCCAAGAAGGCTTCTTCGAAACTAGCCGAACTAGCAGATCGTGCATTCTCAGGTCTACCCCTTTTTCACTAATCGAACCATGTTCTAGCAACATCCTTTAGTTGAGATGCAGCTAGTTCAACTCTCTCAGTGTAAGCAACATGCATCACATCGAATACTTTTTTCAACTCCTCAATGAAGTTCTCTGGATCCTCAATAGTGCTCGAACCAGTGAAACTTGGAGGATTCATCCTCAAGAATTCGCGAATCCTCAAAGTGTCAGCCTCATCTTGCCTTGGTCCTCTTGGCTGCCCAACCTGGTTAGTTATAGCTTGGCTCAGCATCCGGATAACCTCACGAAATTCGGCATTAGTGACATCGCCTTGAGGTTACACGTTTGGTGCATTAGGTACCCCTTGCTCTTGTGGTTCAACGTTTCTCCTAGCTGGACGACGTCGTACTGCTCTTCGTGGAGGCATGATTATCTGTAACACGCACAAGCACGAATTAAAGGGAAACTTTTTGAGATAAACTCTAACGCACGAGATGGATATGAAGGAAGTGAAGAATTTCCTAAATGTCACAGCCTCCTAATTATAGATGTGGCGCGCTTCACACCGATAACTAGGACTCTACAGACACGACTTCATAGACTCCCTAGGACTCTTGAACTTTATGCTTTGGTACCAAGTTTGTCACGCCCCGAGCCTACACCCTAGACGTGGCCGGCAACCGAAGACCATTGTTGGCCCCAAGCGAACCCTTGGCCTGGCTTACTTAACCCAGCGGAAGACTTAACTCAACAAAATAAACTCAAGTAATAGTTTAAATGCTAACATCTTTAGCCAAAATGGCAACTTATGTCTCAAAACAAAGTATCTGCAAATACATAGTTGAGAGACTCAAAACTAACTGTCTGGCTGTCTATGAATCCTCTATAATACTGAGATGGATGCTGGGACGGACCCTACAATATCTTAATAAAGAAAACTAGGAAAGCGAAATAAAAGAGTTCTACGGAATGCAAGGAGGCTCACCACTGACTCTGGAGTGCTCAACTGGATCAACGGCGTGTTGGATGTTGATCATGGTTACCTGCGTCTGCATCATAATAAGATGCAAGCATCAGTACATTGAATGTACGAGTATGCGAGTTGGAATGCTAAACCACAACTTAAGCTTGAAAGGAGTACAAAGGAACACTTACCTTGGCTCGGTTTAACTGATGAATAACTGAACTCAATATAAAGCAATAAGACACATGCAATATATATAAAGCTTGTAAAGCAGTGTAAACAACTTAGTTCGTTAAAGATAAAGCAATAACAAACTCAACTTTACTTATATATAAAAGTAATATAACTTTAGTGGGAGATTCTTTAACCGACAACCACCACTATGAGCGCTAGTAATGATACAACGTTTTACCTCACGTTGCTCAAGGACCATCCTATACCTTGCCTTGATATAAGACTTTACTTAACTTAGTGGATCCACTAGCTTAACTTACATGATCATCTAAAAAGTATGACCCATAAAATCTTATGTTTGGCTACATGGTTCTTATGGAGAGTTGAGTTAATATGAACTCGCGTCCCCAATTCGGGGCTCAATACTACTCCCAAAATATACTTTAGCTCATATGTGTTTTAAACACCTCTTTCTTTAGTTTGAGATAGTTGCTCAAAGTTTAGCCCAAAAGCTCCCTTGGAATCAATGTTCCCTTTACTGAAAACTAGCCCAAAGGCTCTTTTGGAAATCATAGTTCCTTTCTTGCTCAAATGTGAAAACATTTATAAACTTCTTGAGAATACTTAGTTCCCTAATAACTTTTGAGAAATGAACTCAAATCTTTACTCTTTATTTTAATTGAAACTTGAGCCTTAAAACGAAGTTTAAACGTTTAATAAAGACTCTTGAAAACTTTAAGAAACTTTGCTTTGACTTGCTTCTTCACTTCTAGACTTGACTCTAACTTCTTTGACTTTGATCTTAACTTTCCTTGAATTGGATTATGGATTCAAGGCTCATGATCTCATGTTTATGGATGATTTCATGATGTTGAGATGTACCTTAGAGTGTTGGAATCAACTTAGAAACATAGGTACATTTCTAAGGAACAAGTATTAAAAGGTGGGGGACGAATGGGGAGAACTGGCGTCCCTAGCGCTCTGAGAGGCGCGGGGCGCCAGCCTTCAAACTTCAGAGGCTGGGCTGGGGCGCACTGGCTGGTGCGGCGACCCAAGGGGTGGACTTCAGAGTCCCTTTTGGGGCGCGCTGGCTGGCGCGACGCCCCACCCTTTCCCCAGGTGAACCCCGACTTTTCTCCTTCGTTTTTCATCTCTAAACCCTCTAAACTTCTATGGTTCTTTCCCCAAACACTTAGGATCATTAATACCATCAATACCCAATATATTTAACTCGGAAAACAACCCGAAAACACCAATCAAATCCACACTAGGCATTCAACAATCAACCAACAATAATTCAACAATGTTCTTCAAGAACTTCACTTTCTTAACATTCAAACAACTCCAAATCGCTGAATTGGAATAAGTTGGTGTGTGGGTGAACTAACCCAACACGAAGAGATCTCACATACCTTATTAGGGATCACCCCTGACGAATTCCACTCGCAAGCTTGGATGATCTTGGTGAATTTTTGCCTTCTTCTCCCGTTCTTTCTTTCTTTCTCTCTTCTCCAAGCCCTAAGCGTATTCTAATTTTTCAAAACTGAATTAAGTTCTGTTTTTACCCCAATAAATCCATAAAAACGAAATAGGAAATAAATTAGAGAAAAGACTACTCTCCCCTTCCCTAAATCCGGATTGAGATTTTCCTCAATCCAACAGCCCAACTTCCGAAAGGCATATCTCACTCATACGACGTCGAAATCGCTCAAACTCGGCGGCGTTGGAAAGATCACTTCAAGGGCTTTCCAACTATATCAAGGACTTCTTCTAAATCATCCTGAGCTAGGAGTTATGGCCGTTTGAAAATGGCCAAAACTCACTTTCTTAACTTAGACAAAATTTTCCAGATTTCCTTATTCTTTCCAAAAATCATTTTCAGATTTTAAACTCTTTCTAGTCGTATCTAGGTGCGAGATGTTACACTCATTTAGCCATCTAAACAATCGAATAACGAATAGGGAAACAACCCTTACAATAGTTCTCAAATGACATACTAAAAGAAACTACTAAGTAAAGATACTCGTCCTCGAATCTTGAGGACTCACCAACTAACAAGGGGGATTATCTATCCCAAGCTTGAATCAATAGAAGACCACCTTCAAGAACCAAACCCTACACTTATAGAAAATGTAGAAATATGGGTTAGTACAAAAATGCACCAAGTATGGTAGTCATGCATAAAAATCATTGAAAACATGCTAAAAGGGACATTTTAGTTGAAACCATGCTATATGTCAATTTGAACATCTTCTTTGAAAGAGTTGGAGAACATCACTCATAAGGCAACTCATATATATATATATATATATATATATATATATATATATATATAGTTCATCGTAGCACAAAGGATAATAGCATAATCATAAGCATAGTCTCCAATCATAGACATAGTGCAATTATCAATCATCTTAAGACATAATTCACATACATAGTCAAATACTAAGTTCATCTCACTACTAAAAAACTACTAAAAAACGACGGAAGTAAAGGCGACGGACGGCGTCACTCCAAAAGCGACGCCATTAGCCACACTGTTCGTCGCTTTTTAATTAAAATAATTTTTTTTTAATTTTTTTTAAAAGCGACGGACAACATCGCTTAGTCCATCGCTTTTTTTGTGGATTTTTGCTAATTAATTATTTTATATAGATAGCGATGCAGTCCGTCGCTTTTTATTAATTTTAATTTTTTAATTATTTTTTAAATTAGCTACGGATAGCATCTTTATGTCTGTCGCTTCTTGGTCAAAATATCTAGTCAAATATTTTAAGAAAGCGACGGACAGTATATCTTAGTCCGTCGCTTTTTGGTCAAACATTTTTTAAAAAAAGCGACGGACATAGAGACGCTGTCTGTCGCTTTTTTAAAAATATATGCACTAGCAGACATGATTTTCTCCCATTTCTCCATATAACAAACAAAATTCAAAAATATTTTGATTTAATTTTATTTAAATCGTCTTCCGGGGGACGATTTTGTGTAAAATAAAAAACAAAAAAATTATAATACCGACTTCCGGATATCGGTAAAATTAAATAGTATGTAATAAATTAATATTTTCAATTAACTTTAAATAAATCATCCTCCGAATGACGGTTTTATATAAGTTAAAAAATAATTTAATATAAAATACTGACCTCCCGATGTCGATATTATTTAATTAACATGATTACTTTTATTTATCTTAAAATTTAATGTGTATTTTTTATTATATCTAATTACTTTTAATAAAAGTGACATCCGGAGGTCGGTTTGTTTAAAATATTCCTATTAATCATAATTTTGCTATTGTGCATAATATTAAATTTTCATTTTACACCTATAATTAATTGTTCAAAAGTGTAACAATTTTGTATACTTTTATAAATAAAAAGTTAGAATTCATGGAATAAATAAATAAATAAATATCTATAATCCATATTTAGAGTATGAAACTACGTTGATATGAATTAGGAGATAATCTCAGTCCGTCGTCTAATCATGAACTTAATATCTCATGTCATGATGTAGTAGAGGTGAAGAGCTAACATATAATCCATTCGAGTATGAAATACATATTATTATATACGTTCGATCTTGAATGGATGTCAAGTGTAGTGATTACCTCCTAATTATGATGACATGTAAAGGATACTTCATCGGAGTATGAAATACGTTGATTAATTGTATATTCCTCGAGTAGTTCAGATATGAAATACATTATCAATTAAAGAAATACCGATGATTAATTCAAGGAGATTTATATATTAAATTTGATATTGATAAACTTTAGTTGATCAATAAAATTAAATTTATATAATTAGAAGGTATATAATTTTAATTTATAAAATTAACTTGATGGATAAATTAAATTTATTAAATTAAACTTCTGTTGATGTGTAGTTAAATTATATGTGTGTGTGTGTGTGTAATTTTAATTAATAAAATCAACCTCAAAAGGTGAGTTTATATTAAAATAAATTAATAAATACTGACCTAAAGAGGTCGGTATATTTAAATAATTATTTTATTTAAATAATATCGACTTCACGATGTTGGTAGGTTGACACCCAATTTTGACCGACCTATAACCCTTTCGGAAGTGCTATTCGGTTAAATACATATTTTTTAAAAACTATTCTGAGTTTAAATTTTTAATCAATTTTGTCTAAAAATTATATATTTTAGTATGCATGCTTTATAAAATTATCGTAAATATTATTAAAATATTTTTAAAATTATAAGTAAAACTCGAAATAATTATTTTATTCAAATGTTTTAAAATTTAAGTGATTTTTATTATATAAAATGTTATAATATTTGTAGTATTTTAATTGGATAGCATTTCTTTAATTTTTCTCGAAATCATTTAATTTTTTGCCCATTCTGATATAATTCCTTTCAATTCTAGCTTTTCCCTTATCCAATTCATTGCAATTCTAGCCACCTCAATCCAATTTCGTTTTTCAACTATAGCCTCTTATATCAATTTTAATTGCAATTTTAGCCATTCATTCATTGCAATTATAACCTTTGTCCAAATCTTGAAACATTAGTTTAAATCCGAACCGTCCATCCTTTCAGTGTATCCTAGATCAAATCCTAGCCGCTCATCTTAACTAATACAATGGCTCAGATTAAATCTACCTAACCTTCCTATTTTTGACCTAAAAAAAGACCAAACCCTTTTTTGAAATCTCATTCTTTTCTTCTCTCTCTAGCAGCGCCGCAGCCCCCTCCATCAGTGAGAACCGACGAGAGCTCCACCATCGCCGGTGAGCTTTCCCTTTCGCTCCTCTCGTCGCCCTCCTCCCTTTGTTTTCCTCTTCTCATCTCTTCTCTCCTTGCTCCCTCTCATCTCTTCTCTCAGGCAAGAATGGCGATACAAATCGCCGCCTCCCTCTCGTCTCTCCAATCAACGAAAGCTCGTTGCTCTCTCTCTCTCCCTCAACTGATCCGGCCAGCGAGCTCCAAGCAATCAACATCAGCAGCCGGTGAGGAGAGCAACAACATCTCCGGCCAACAGCAACCAGCGAGAGCCAGCTCCGACGAGCTACCGGCGAAACTGACCCCGACCTCGACCTACTGCCCTTCTCCTTAAATTCAAGGTTAGGGTTTCATAAGATTATTTTTAATTTCTTTCAATTTGAGTATTGAATTTGTTAATTAGTGTATTGAATTAGTTTTTTATTGATTGTTAGTTAGTAAGTGAATGATTTAGGGTTTTTGATTGTTAGTTTGAATTAGAAATCAGTTGATTGTTAGTTTGTGCTTGTTGATTGTGAATTGAAAATTTTAATGTTGGGGTTAGTTTGAATTACGGTATCTTAGGATTTGTTTGAAATTCTGTATTTCTTGAGTTAATTAGTTTGATTTTGGAATTGTAAGATTAGATTGAATTAGGGTATTTAAGGAGTTGTTTGAATTTAGGATTTTAGCACTAGTTAGATTTTGGGAGTTTAGGATTAGTTTGAATTTGTGATTTTAAGACTAGTTTGAATTTTGAATTTAGGACTAGTTTGAATTATTATTGAGATTTTAGGACTACTAATAGTTTGAATTTGGAATTTTAGCACTATAATTTGATTTTTGAATTCTAGGAGTACTTTCAATTTGTGATTTTAAGACTAGTTTGAATTTGGAATTTAGGACTAATAGTTTGAATTATATTTGATATTTTAGGACTAATTGATAGCTTGAATTTGGGACACTAGCTTGCTAGTTTGAATTTAGAATTTTAGGGATTTGAATTACAACTTAATTAGAACTTATAATTAATTATAACTTGAATTTACTATAAATTGAACTTAATTAGGAATATGAACTTGAAATTAGAACTTGAACTTGGAACTAATTATCTTGAATATATAACTAATTAAGTTTAGAAATTAGATATGAACTTGAATTGAAATTTGAACTTATTAAAACTTATATATATATATATATAACTAATACTCTTGGATTTGAAGTTTATATTTAACTAATTTAATAACTTTTCGTGCTAGGCAACTGAGGAAGCTCAACATCTAAAAAAACTGATACAAGACTATATTGCTTCTTTCATCAAAGTTGGAGATAAGGTGGTGCTTCTAAATTTCTTAAGTTCAAGTACAATTGTTTTCAATGATGTGTTTGTGTCCATCTAGTATTAATACTTAGCTTTAATTTTGTGATAATTTTTTTGTGTCCATCGAGTGTTTGTTAAGCATAAGTACCAACACTAGTTGATCCTATTGATGACAAAATTGATTTTCTTGCAAGATCGATTTGTGTCCATCTAGTGTTGACACTTAGCTTTAAATTTAGAAATAATATATTTGTTAAGCATAAGTACCAACACTAGTTGATCCTATTGATGACAAAACTGATTTTCTTGCAAGATGGATTTGTGTCCGTCTAGTGTTGATATTAAGCTTTAATTTAGGAATAATGTGTTTGTTAAGCATAAGTACCAACACTAGTTGATCCTATTGATGACAAAATTGATTTTCTTGCAAGATCGATTTGTGTTCATCTAGTGTTGACACTTAGCGTTATAAAGTTGTTAAGTTGTTTAAATAAGTTAAATTAAATAATGTGGTTTTGTTGATGGATTTAGTTGTTGGAATTAATTCAAAACTAAACTAGTTCAAGTTAAAAAGTTGTTAAGTTGTTTAAATAAATTAAAATAAATAATGTGGTTTAGTTGGTGGATTTAGTTGTTGTATTAAGTCAAAACTAAACTAGTTAAAGTTGTTATGTTGTTTAAATAAGTTAAAATAAATAATGTTATTTAGTTGGTGGAGTTAGTTGTTGGAATTAAGTCAATACTAAACTAGCTAAAGTTATAAAGTTGTTAAGTTGTTTAAATAAGTTAAATTAAATAATGTGGTTTAGTTGATGGATTTAGTTGTTGGATTTAGTTGTTGGAATTAATTCAAAACTAAACTAGTTCAAGTTAAAAAGTTGCTAAGTTGTTTAAATAAGCTAAAATAAATAATGTGGTTTAGTTGGTGAATTTAGTTGTTGTATTAAGTCAAAACTAAACTAGTTAAAGTTGTTATGTTGTTTAAATAAGTTAAAATAAATAATGTGGTTTAGTTGGTGGATTTAGTTGTTGTATTAAGTCAAAACTAAACTAGTTAAAGTTGTTATGTTGTTTAAATAAGTTAAATTAAATAATGTGGTTTTGTTGATGGATTTAGTTGTTGGAATTAATTCAAACTAAACTAGTTCAAGTTAAAAAGTTATTCAGTTGTTTAAATAAGTTAAAATAAATAATGTGGTTTAGTTGGTGGATTTAGTTGTTGTATTAAGTCAAAACTAAACTTAGTTGTTGGAATTAATTCAAAACTAAACTAGTTCAAGTTAAAAAGTTGTTAAGTTGTTTAAATAAGCTAAAATAAATAATGTGATTTAGTTAGTGGATTTAGTTGTTGGAATTAAGTCAATAAGTTAAAGTTATAAAATTGTGAAGTTGTTTAAATAAGTTAAATTAAATAATGTGGTTTTGTTGATGGATTTAGTTGATGAAATTAATTCAAAACTAAACTAGTTCAAGTTAAAAAGTTATTAAGTTGTTTAAATAAGTTAAAATAAATAATGTGGTTTAGTTGGTGATAAGTTCTAATTCAAACTTTTAAATAAATAACTAGTTGATTCATTTAGATCGTTATAAATTTCAGTTTTTATTTATAGGAAAAAGAATTGGGGCGCACTCCCATTGAACCGGAGGTTTTCAAGAAGACTCATGTCAGGAAGAAAGAAAATGAGTCGAATTCGGATGTGTGGGTGGAGGAAAGGGCTGAACGAAATTTTGTAAGTTATTTAATATGAATAATATATATATTAATAGTGAATATATTTATGATATCTATATATATTGATGTCAATTTTTTATATTTAATATGCAGAATGACTTTCATCAGTACGTCGCTGAGAATTTAGATAGTTCGGTCCAATTGACACCTGAACTTTCCACCCAGATTTGAAAAAAAAAAGTGGTAGGGGGGACACACAAGGGTAGAGTCTATGGTCTAGGCTCTCAAAACGATGTAAGATGACTCTAGTTAGGCTTAGAAGGAATTGGATCGTCACATCAAGTTGAGGCACTTGACGTGTTCAAATTGCTGCTATGTCGGCTCAAATAACTAAGCTTACAGCGGCACTGACAGAGTCGGAGCGGAGAAGAGTAGCTAAACAAGAAAGCATGAGAGACCGTTCAGCAAATCAAAGAACAAGTGATGAACCTCGCTCGTCGACCTACTACTTCTGCTCCCGATGACACCAACGACGATAGTGATGATGATGATTATGTAGAACCCACTCCCTAGTTTAGATCTCTAGACATTTATGAACTTTTTGTAATTTTGAAACGAATTTTGAAAGATTTTATAAGTCTTTAATTTGTGATTTAGATACTTTTTAATGTTATTTTAAGTTTGTTGTTTTATGCTTTGTTTAGATTGTTTATAATTGTCTGTGCTTGATTGGGCTGAATAGTGTAAAATTTAATTGAATTGCATTTGTAGGTGGACAGTAGAAACTACCAGTTTTTGCTTTCAAAAATATTGCAGGAAAAGCGACGGACAGCGTGGTTTTGTCCGTCGCTTTTTTGGGTTTTATTTTTAAAAAAATTCCAGAAAAGCGACGGACAACGTAGTTTTATCCGTCACTTTTTTGGGTTTTATATTTTTAAAAATCTCAAAAAGCGACGGACAGAGTGGTTTTGTCCGTCGCTTTTCAGGGATTTTCAAAAATAAAATTTTCAGAAAAGCAATGGACAGGGTCCTTTTGTCAGTCGTTTTTCTGGGATTCAAAAATAAAATTTCCAGAAAAGCGATGGACTGCGTCACTTTTTAGAAATAAAAAAAATTAAAATTAAAATAAAGCGACGGAGTCCGTCACTTTTGTTAAAAAAAATTCCAAAAAAAAGTCAAAAAGCGACGCTGTCCGTCCCTTTTTTAGTGATGCTGTCCGTCGCTTTTTGAAAAGCGTCAGGGTAAAAAGCGACGGAGGTGACTGCGTCGCTTTTGACCAAAAAAATTATTTTTTGATATTCTTTTAGTAGTGTCTCATCATAATAGAATCATCACATAAGTGACCCTAAGTTATACTTGTGTCATTCATAGATAAGATCCCATAACCCTATCTACACTAAGTACCACTTTTAGGTCACCATGTTCATACTTTTCATACATTAGTCTCATCCATAGTTAATACTCATAGACAAGGAAACATTCATATTCACTAGCTCATGTCAAGGAAAGTCAATCATAACAACAATCCAAACTGAGCATGCATTAATTCATAAATCATCATAATGTAATGGAACCACACCATGACTACTCTCAAAGTCTACTTGTGCCATGTATGAGTGAAGTCTCATACCCTCACTCACACTAAGTAGATCTTCTTGAGGAGTCATTAGTCATAGTTCATGTTTCATGTTCATAGTTCATTTACATAACATAAACACACCATGACTACTCTCAAAGTCTACTTGTGTCATGTATGAATGGCATCCCATAATATCACTCATACTAAGTAGATTCTCTTGAGGAACCATACCACATAACTCACTTTCTTGTTCATGGAGGTAAAATAACCTTAACTGACATAGACCATGTGAGCTACATGGAATCCGGTGTCGTGAAACCCACACCAAAAGAAGGTGTCCTACTTGCTTAAGGTAGAACTAAAATGTATTAGCCTTTATGTGGATCCACTAGCTAAAAACCTATGTGGGCACATAGTTACGAGATAGGGAAATTGCTTCTAGAAATCCGGCCTATTGTATTGACGGGAGAGTTTCCATCTCATGAGTTCATTTGTAGAAGACCCGGCCTATTATATTGACGGGAAGGCATCTACCTCATTTTCCATATCCACTCGATGCTAAGCATTATTTCCCAAAATTACTTGTTTAAGTCTTTGAATTGAATTTACATGAATGAAAGGGTATCTTACCCTTTATCCAACACAACTCATAATAATAATAGCTCATAGATTCAATAGGTGATTAGAAATATGTAAGGAAAACTTTCACATTATGATCATGAGTTTGCATGAGAATAGACTTTCAATCAACACAAGAAGATCATCATGGTCATGAACATATCATGCATAGAAATGTGTAATGGTGCATATGAGAACTATACTTTCAATTAACACCATATATACATCATAATCATGTTCATGCATGGATTTTGTGTGTGGGGTTGCCCTTTCAATGACACAACAACAACATTATCATCTTAGACACTTCACTCTCAAAGTGTTCATAAGGTATGTACATATTATCACAACAATGCATAATTCTCATATCTTGCACACAAGTATCATAGACCATATCAAATCAACACATCTAGCATTCATCATCTTAGACATGGGCATAATTGTAATTCAAGTAGTTCATTCATTGCATGCATAAGCTCATATACTCATATTGTAGGTCATGTGGATAAAGTCCTTCCACACTGGTACAATATACAATTCAACATGCACAATAGCTTCCTTCTTAAAGCCTCCATATTCATAGTTCATTCCTTTTAGCTTTTACCCTTAAAGCCCTAGGAGTCATCTTCATATTATGAGCATTACTCTCAAGCAACACCTCACATGGTCAATATCATGTAAACCTAAATCTCAAATGTAACTAACCACATGTTTCGTTCTTACTCAATTATAGTCATATAGCATCAAGTAAACTAAATCTCAATACTACTTCAACCATGATTCATCATGTAAGCCCTAATCAAGTTAGTTCATATCTACAAGCTTTACTTATAAGCAATTCATGTATAGGTGATCTAATCTAAGGCAATTCATCAAGAAGTTCATCAATCTTAGAAGGTCACATCTAAACCCTCAATTTGCCTCTTTCATGACATAGTCCTAGGCCACTTCAATTCATCTTATAATCTTAGGTTAATCAAGTATATATGAAGAATCATACTAAAATCATGCAATCACATCATAATCTATTCACATCCAATTAATTGGACCAACTTGTAACAACATTCTTAATGTAAAGAAGGCCCATAGCTAAGATTGAGGAACTCATGGATTCTTGAGGAATTCAAGTTAAAATCATATAAAATCAATAATACATTCATAAAAAGACATAATTCAACCTTTAAAAGAAACTTTGAAAGAAATCCATGGGGTTGAGATGAAACCCTAGCTTTTTTAGGGAATTCTAGATTTGAGATAAAAGCTTTTGAAGGGACTCCTTGGGTGATAGCTACCCAAGGATGAAAACTACCGTACCTTATTTAGATTTCCTCACGAAATTGAAGAGAAAAGGCTGCTCGACTTGACCTTCTTCTTGTTCTTCAATTGAGGTTTTCTAGAGAGAGAATTATTTGAGAGGAGAGTATTTGGGATTTGATTTGGCGTCTGGGGTTATAATGAATTAATGAGGTGTTTAATGAAATAAAATACTTTATATATATAGGTAAAGTAACTCCATATAAAATGACCCCTAATGAAAACTAATTAAAAAGGAATTTACTTTACCTACCCTTCACCTTGGCCGTGTCTTGGACAATAAGTGCAGGCCTCACTCACACCCTCCACTCACGAATCGTGAGTTGACCTACTAGCCGTGCTGCTGGTCCGTAGGTCAGGGCCTGAGGCTTGTTTTTGAGGGCCTGACCCACGACCCCCACCTACAAGGCGTGGGTCCACCTACTGGCCGTAGGTGGCATCCGTAGGTGGCCCTATTTTGGTAGCTTGGGCAGATTTGGGGAGCTTTGGGGGTTAGGCTTTAGGGTCCTCCTCAAGGACCCTTGGTTGGTCCTTGGGGGGCCGTCGCTTGGCATTTAACCCCTAAACCTATCAACCTAAGCTCGGGAAATTATTTTGCAACATAAAACCCCTCAACAACCTCAACAACTCACACGTAAGGCTCTAGTTTCACCTACTAGCTTTCGTTAGGCTCTAGCTTGGTCTTGCTAGTTTTACCGGGTGTTACACAACTGAAGACTCATTTTTTAAAACTAGAAAAGCTCCAACAGAGTCATAAGAATTCTAGTGCATTAAGGGGTCATTTGGTAGGCCACATAAGAAAAAATAATTTGTGTATTATATATGGTATATTTAATAGAGAAAGACATAAATTTCCCCTTAAACTTGTACCGAAAAGTAAGTTACACATTTAAACTATTGTGGTGACCTATTACACACCTAATCTTATTCAAAGTGATATTAATACCCCCTTAGAAGGTGACATGGCAGAGAAAGTGTCTTCACTTTCCTTAGGGTGCGTGAGAAGAAGAAATATATGTTAAAATGACAAATTTGAACACGTGACACTACTTTATTGGTCATTATACAATTAAGCATTATAAATTCCAATATATCAATTATGTCAATTTTCTTTCCTTTTTATCTTTTTATTGGTAGCCCCAATTTCTTTAAAGTTTTTACTTTTTTTTTTTGAGTTCTTCTTCTTCAACAATTCATGTCATTTGTCACCATTGATGATTTCTTCACTTTATCCTCATGGAAGCATATCCAATACACTATCCTTAAAGAGAAACTCTAAAAAGAACAATTGTTTTTCTCAAGTTGTGACATTAAAAGGATCAAACAAACATAGAATTAAAACAAATTTTTTAAAAGATCTTCAGTCATGTCCTCACTTTCATTGAGTCAATACTCATAGCTCGTGCTCTCTGTTTGTTGAGTTTTTCGTGCGACTCCAAAAGAGCTCTTCAAAATTTCACCCAAAAGGGAGCAGCAGAACAAAACAAAATCTACGTCAAAGTTCGTAATTTTTCTATTCAAACTCACCGGAGAAGACCACCGAAACAAATCATGAAAAAAATAATGACCTCTATTGAAAATTCTATCACATTTATACATAAGATTCATGATTCTATTGCTTAAATTATCAAAAATCAATCAAAGAAAATGATTTCTATCTTTTGTCTTTTTTACAGATCTGAAGTTCACCCAACAATGGTGTTGTCCCGCCACTTATCGTCGTCGCCAACATCTCTATACTTCATAATCATCTTATTGTCCCCCTTTTCTTTTCAAATTTCTTATTTTTCATTCAATTTATGAATATAAAAGGAGGAAGAAATTAATTTTAAAAAGAGAGAAGTGTATGATGAGAGGAGGAAGATTGCCATGTTTCTACTTTTGCAAAACTCTAAAAAAAATTAAATTAAAAAATTTAAAAAAATATTATTTACTTGTCAAAATGTGTGTATAACACATTTTCACGCAAAAATTGAGAATGTCTTCGAAATGGGGTATTAATATCACTTTAAACAAGATTAGGTGTGTAATAGGTCATAATGATAGTTTAAACGTGTAATTGACTTTTTGTGACAAATTCAGGGAGGAATTTATGCCTATTGCCTTATTTAATACTATGTTTTGTAGGAATTTGGACCTATGTATAACTAATCAATGGATTAGTTATAACACCTTCCATTTGGAGGTATTAGTATTACATATGATATAATGCCATGGGATAAGTCTATGTAAAGACAAAAATATCCTTCAAATTATTTTAATTATTTTGTTTATTTTTTTGATTTTATGTTTTATATTTGTACTAGTAAATTTACTTAAATAAATTAGCTTATAAATTATTTAGAGAGAGTTGTTGTTACTAAATAAATGCAATACAAATCAATACAAATTTGAAATGTGAGTTGTTTAACATTTACTAATTAAAAAACAAATATATCACTACATGACGTTTGTGATATATATATATATATCTTCTATACTACCTTAAAAGCATGAACTTCCTAACTTGAATGTTAAATACTATAATACCCCCAACTTAAAACACCCAATTAAGTATATATTCTATATTTTATAAAATATTTTTTTATTTGTTCTAAATTATATTAAAAGTTGGCACCTTTTCATATTGATGGGTAGTGACTTTTCTGAATGGTTGTGACTTTTTAATACAGTTATGACTTTTTCGATGAGTTATGACATTTCTGAAAATATGTGTTTTTTTGAAGGGTTTCGACTTATATTATAAGGCACGATAAACACCTTTTCATACTATAATTTATTTTCTATAAATAGAGGGATTTTACTCCCACTTTTAAACTACAATTTTGTAAGTTTTGTATTCATCTTTTATAACAAGAAAGATTGTTAGAGTTGTTCAACTATTTTTTGTGGGTAAATCAGATAGATCAACAAAAATTTATGTGAAAAGGAGAATGGAATAACTCAACATCAAACGAGAAGACTATCTACATAATTAAAATGTACTCATTTCCATAGCCATAAATATACTTTTTCAGCAACTTCTACATGACAAAAAGTTCAATGATTTTCTATTGCATCTATTGCACAAACTACAACTTGTTGTTCAAGCTGTGAAAAGTCTCAAATTGTTGGCGAAAAAAGGATTTGATCAAATAAATGTTTGAAGAGTCCAAACTAGAAGCAATAAGTACTCCTCTGTTTCCAATATTTTTGTTTTACTTTTATTTTTATTCAGTTTAATATAGAATGTTCTTTTTCTAGGGTTGGGGTGGGGGAGAATCTTTAAGACCAAAAAGTTAAAAGACATTTTTATATATATTCTACATATTCTTAAATTAAAAGTCTTCTTTATTTTTTAAAATTTCATATCAAATTAAAATTAGACAAATTTGTATCTTTCCTTTTGATCTATTCTACCTTAAAAGAATGAACTACCTACCTTAAATGTTAAATTATTATAACACTCCAACTTAATACACAAAATTTATTATATCTTCTAAATTTTATATTTTATTATATTTTTTTTATTTACATTATATTATATATTATATTACAAGCAGACACCTTTTCACTTTGAAGGGTTGTGACATTTCAAAAGAGTTACAACTTTTTTGATGAGTTGTGACCTTAACGAAGGGTTGTGACTTTTCTACATGGTTGCGACTTTTTCAAAGAGTTATGACATTTTCGAAGGGTTATGACTTTTTCAAAGAGTTTTGACTTTTCCGATGAATTGTGACCTTTTTGAAGGATTGCGACTTTTCTTTTATAAGGCACAATAAACATTTTATTTTCATACACTACCGTTTATTGACTATAAAAAGAGGGGTTTCCTCAAATTTTTAAACTCTTCTTCTTCTCTTTCTCCTTCTCCTTCTCTTCTCTTTCTCCTTCTCCTTCTCCTTCTCCTTCTCCTCCTCCTCCTCCTCCTCCTCCTCCTCCTTCTTCTTCTTCTTCTTCTTCTTCTTCTTATTCTTCTTCTTCTTCTTAAAACACACATATTTAAAGCTGACACCTTTTCACATTGAATCGTTACAACTTTTCCAAAAAGATGTGACTTTTCCGATGAGTTTTGACCTTTCCGAAGGGTTGTAACTTTTATGATAAGAAACATGCACATGCTCATACTACCCTTTGATAACTATAAATAGAGGGGTTTCCTCACATTTTTAAAATATGATTTTTCTTATGTTTTCTATTTTTATTTTCTTAAAAACTCAAGTTTGATTTACATACATTGACATTCTCAAAGTTCAGTGAAATCTAAACACTCCCAAACATGAACTGTAAATTAAATTGATACTCCAACCAAAAACATCCAATTTCGTATATCTTCTATATTTTAATATCAATATTTATTTATATTATTTTATATTATATTAAAAGTAAGAACACAAACAATAGAGTAATAAATAAGTAATGCACCATGGGGGAGGGAGGAGAATGTATATGTAACTAAGAGATTTTAAGAGTGACTAACTTTCAATAGTTATCATAAGAAAATTTGTATCCACTATTAATATAAACTTATAATTTATCATTCATTTTATAATTGTTTACTTAATTTATTATTTAATAATATTCATATTGTTTTTAAAAATAGTGTACCACATGGTTTATATTCACGTGCAGCGCACGTGCGTTAAAACTAGTATATTCTACTATATTATAAAAGAGAGTTTAAGGCCAAGTATAATATATAATATTCAAGATTGGGACTTTTCCCAATCTTTAATATTATATATTATACTTGTGGGACTTTTAAATTCTACTATATGCCCAAGTATAATTTATAATATTCAAGATTGGGACTTTCTTGAATATTATATATTATATTTATTATATAGTAGAACTTGGGCATAAACTCCCTTTTAAAATAATATATATATATATATATATATCACAAATGGAAAAGTCTCAATCAAGGAAGCAACATATATCATTTACAAATGACTTAAAAAGCATTAAAAATTACAATAATTACCAATTTAAAATATTTAAAAGCTATATAATAAAATAGGCTGACTCTCAGAACTCTATCAGACTCACATATATTGGGACAAAAAAACAACACATATCATTTTAAAATTACCAAAAAAATATTATAAATAATAATAATTAACAACTTAAAATATCTGAAAGACATTTTAAAAGGGTTAATTTTGTAATTTTATCCATATCACATAAATTAGGACAAAGTGACCAGTAATGTACGTTATTTCAAAGTTACATAAAAATATTATAAATTGCAATAATTAATAACTTAAAACATTTTTAAAAAATATGAAAATTTGGATGACTCTCCAGATTTCATTTGTGTCACATAAATTGAGACAACAAAAATAACATATATTGGGTCCATTTTAATTTATTTGTCTTATTTTTTTTTATATTTAAAAATTGCATAAAAATACTATAAATCATGATAATTGACAACATAAAATATGTTTTGAAAAAAATACAAAAAATTTCACTGATTCTTGAAGTGAATCTATCGTAAAAATACTATAAATCATGATAATTGACAACATAAAATATTTACAAAATGTTGTATGTGGGTAGTCTTATTATGCCTTAAATAGCGTCAAATAAAGTACAGGTTTGTGATTAAAAAAACTTATTCTTTTATCCACGCAAACAATCGCTTCAAAAACTCAGTTATTAGCTTCAAAACATATCATTTATATTATTGGGCCGGTGCATAGCACGGGCAACATTATCTAGTATATATATATATATATATATTTGTGTGGCTTTCTAATTATTTGTATATTTTCAATAATTTTAAAAATTACATACATACTAAAACTATAACTTGCAACTTTTATGTGTAAATGTAGATGGTTTATTTAATTTTACCATTATTAACCGTCTTTTCGATTTTAAAAGTAGATGGTTTATCTTTTTTAAATTGAAAATTGACATTTTGTGAGTGATCAATTTATTAAGATGTCAATTATTTATCCTCAAATAATTCAAGTGAAAAAATAGCAAACATGACAACAAAATTGTTCTTCTCATAGCTAGTTAATTAGAAGGCCATAAGAAATAATATTTTCCTGCAATTATTTACCTTGACCCAATTACATTACAAATCAAGGGTATAATTGGAAAGAAGTTTTTTATAGAGTTTTAATCCAAACACAAGATGAGGTGGGAAACAATGAACCAAACACTTGATAAAAATAAATCTTGTATTACTAATCCATGCATTATTAGTCTTTGTACCAAACGACCCCTAAGAGATATGAGGATCAATGTTGGAGGTCCTCAATTTTAAAAATGTAAGATTGAGGTAAACTATCATATTTCAAGTCTACATTTTGAACGTGACGGATGCTCAAAATCACTATTGGCCTGAATCGAATTTGTCACGATTGGATTTCTCATGTCATAATGACACCTATCACATCCCGCTAAAAAGTAAGCCTAACCCATATCTGAAATCATAAGCAATGAGCTATCAAACTGAAGTCAACAACAAGAAGCAAGAAGCGTATAACAAAACAAAGAAAGGGTAATCAACATAAAATATAATACAAGAAACCATCCTCAAAACTTGATATGTCGGGAGCATCTAATCAAAATAAGAGTACAAGACTTTTCCAAATACAATGCAAGTACAAGTTGTCTCTGAATACAACAAAATGACCAGCCTAGGTAAAATAGATGGAAATTGGTAACTCTGAACGTCAAGAGCTCACCCTAGTTTCCAAAACCCGAAAGCTGCTCCACAGGAACTACAAGTCAACGACAAGAACTCAAACTATGATCTACATGGAGCAGAAGTGTAGTATGAGTACCAATAAATGGTACTTAGTAGCTATTGATCGACTAAGCTCCGAATATAATACAAGTATAAACAACAAGTAGTGAGGAAAATATAGCACACGTACTAAACAAGAGATAGTAAACTAGACAAGAAATAAGGAACAAAAATCGGATACACAAAATAAGGAACCGAGTCAAGAACATACCTGGAAACGCAAGCCAACAACCTATTCACAAGCAACTAAGATACAAGAGTCAACTACTCAGGGTCAGGAGGACTAACAATGTACAAATCTAAGTCACATCCTATCAATTATTATATCAACAACAAAGAAGAGGAGAAAAGTTAAACAATAACCTAACTAGACCCCCATAAGCCTGGAAGGTACAAACAACAAGCATAACCCAACCCTCCCCCAATAAAAGCGGAGGGTGTAAACAACAAACAATTATACTGTGATAGACAATGCATATGAATGCAGGACATGCAGTAAAACCATAAGTAACTAAGTGTATAGACCAACCCTTGTCGTGCGGGAGAGATAGAACCTGTGCAGCTCCCTCTTCTAGTACAATGGTACTCACGGTCAGAGGGTGCCATAGGGGACAGGGGAAGTCCGTATACACTGTCTGGGCCCGAATTCAGATCTTATCATTAGCCATCTCCATTATGGTATCGGAGGAATGAGTATCCAAAGACATGTAGAAAAGGGCGTTGACGCACCGACATGTCAAGTAAAAACTGAGCACATCCTAGATGCCTCTAATGTCTCAAGCACGTCAATGACGCCTCATAAGTATAAAAACACAGTAAATAATGTAATTCAGGTGGTACAACTTTTGTTAAAACCCGTTTAGAATAGTAATCAAGTGAAAACTATCTTTCTCCATGAATGATCATGATGTAACAATGCATGATTAACATTAGTGCTAATAGAGATCACATTGTGTTATGTTGCTCCAAGAAATTTATATGTCGAGAGGATTCTTGCTTATTTTAGTTGTAATCAAAATTATGTGGAAAATATTTTGTATCTTGTTTGAGATATATTCAGATTTGAAGCTTTTTTTCCTCTCATGTTTAGACATTATGGATTAAAGAATGATTTCATTTTAGTTTACATGAAATCAGTTTTATTATCAGTTAATGTTCATTTGATGTCTTTATATAATAAGAATTTGCAGCTCATCTATGCCTACACAAAAACTTGTTACAAAGAATCTGATTATTGTTTTGCTTAGTTTGAAATTTTGTGCAGATTATGTGCTTTTCTTTGGTAAAAAATGTGAAGAAAACTCATGCTTGAAGGCTTTGTTTGAATTTTTTGTTTTTTGCTCCAAATATAAGCTTAAGTTCTCCACCTCTTTGTTGGTTAAATGTGGTGCATGAATTTTCTTTGTTCTAGTCTAGTTAATGGAAGGTACAAAACCTCAAGAATCTTGGTTATTTCATCCGTAATTTAGAAAAGTGATTCCTTGTAATTTGGAGGTGATGAACTTCAGGATTATTTATGCATATTTTCGGATAGTATTTTTGTGGTGTGACTTTATTTGGTTCTATATCTAATTTAGTCGATATCATTTAAACTCGACTTGTCTTGCGCTAATCTTTCTTTTATCCACTTTTTAATTGTTTATGCTCTTATGTGCAATTGTTTGTTGATTATCGACCTTAGAACACATACTCTAGAGGGTGGCAATTGGGATTATCTTTTAGCGAGTATCGAAAGCAATATTTTCTTTAAAAGACAATACTCTAGTTAATTTTTTTTCTCATCTTGCTAATTTAGTTCAGCTTTACTTGAGAGCACTTTGAATGGAGTTTGAAATCCTCTCTTATAAAAAATATTTTTCTCTCTCTTTCACGTGAAAATATTTGAAATTTTCTTTCAAAAGTTGATCAATAATCATAATCAACTTGATAGATTCAGATGTTGGTTGAATTTGATGTTATTAAGATACTACTATATTGCTGCTTATAATATTTTTTTAAAAAAAGAAAGAAAAACAAACACTTTCTGAAGCAAATGAGTTTTCTTTTTGGTTACAACAAATGAAGTTTTAAAAGTAAAATCTTTGCCATTTTGTTGCAAATGCAAAGGAAAGTTTCCAAGGTTTTTTATTTTAAAAAATATTTCTAACTTAACTCTCTGGTCTTATTTTATTTTCCTAGCACTCATATTTTTGAACTTCTTTTGTGAAAAAATTCATCCCCATATATGCTTAAGATACTATAGTATGTCCTATAAATCTATTAATCAATAATTAATAATAGAACATAATTATTACGATCGATAACAAATATGATTTAATTAATATTAAATAATTTTCTTTTAAAGTGTTAATTAATTTTCATTAATAAAAGCGTAAACAAAAAAAATATGATTCTATGACAGCAAGTCATATGGCAAAACTAAGTCATCACAATTTATTTATTTTTTCCATCCCAACAATCAACTGAGACTTTACATATCAGTAGAGTAGGGTTTCCCAATCAAAAATCCTCTTTCCATTTCGTCATCCCGTCGCTCTTCTCCTGAAGAATGTTCACTCTCTGGTCCTCCCAACGACTGTATATAGTCTCATGAAAGACGTAAGCTGTAGCCTTCCCTCTCCCTTTTACCCTTTTGTTAAAGAAACTCTGATGTGATGGAATTTCGACTTGTCAGCATTAATTATTTTCCTTCCTTTTGAATCCATTTCTATAAAATGATGATATTTACATCCTCCTGTATCTAATGCTAGATTAGCAATATGGTCTGCCAGTTTATTTCCTTCTCGCATGATGTGTTGTATGTGAATGTTTTTTGCTTTCATCATCTCCATTAACTGGTCCACCTCCACAGCTATGTTCCATGGGCACTCCCATTTCCCTGTTAGCACCTGCTTTCATAACAATGAATCAGTTTGAATAATAGCTTTATTTATTCCTGCTAGTTGACAATGTTTTATTGCTTTTAGTATTGCTCTGTGGTTTCTACTTCAGTGCAAGTAATGTCCTCTATTCTTTCTCCTTCTGCATACACTAAATCTGCATTAGCATCCGTCGGACAGAAAGCATAAGAGTTTTCCCCTGGATTCCCCCTTGCTGCACCATCAGTGTTATATTTCACCCAATCTTCTTCTGGATATTCCCATACCACCTTCTTGATTTTCACCTTACATCTTATTCCTTCCATTTCTTTCATTATGTCTGGCCATTGTGTTGAGAATTCCTGCATAGGTCTTCTTACTTTCAGTAGCATACGTAAGTTCCTAGTCACATTCTGCCAGGTTATGTTAGTATTGTCATGTTTCTTTGCATTCCTTCTTTTCCATAGCTCCCATACAATTATGCATGGAATTGCTTGATAGTATGCACTGCTTCCTTGATTCACTTCTGCATCCCACCATTTCAAGATAGTTTCTCTCTAAGTGTAAGATTCTGAATGTTTATACCTGCAAAAGATGAAAAATAGGACCAGGTCCTGTTAGCAGTCTCCGATTGGAGGAAAACATGCGCCATAGTTTTCAGCCTTGGATTGGGACAACACCAACATCTCGAAGGCCCTTCATAACCCCATCATCTTATCCTATCATCCACAGGGATTTTAAACTTCCATAACCTCCACATGAGAAACGCCATTTTAAAAGGTAGTCCTTTCACCCATACATCCTTCATGATTTTATTTGGCTGTTCTTTATGTCTTGTGTATTGCCAAGCTGACCTAACTATGAAATTGCCTTTTGCTTCTAGCATCCACCATGGTCTATCCTTCCCATTCTCATCTGCTGGGGCCTTCACTTTACTAATAATGTGATTAACTATATCCTCCTGTACCATTTCTTTTAACTGCTATACATCCCACTCTCCATGTCTTACCACTTCTTGGATAAGTTGTTGATTAGTATCCCATTCATATATTTTCCCACAAATTGTGTATAAATCTCCTATTCCTGTCCAATTATCATGCCATAAACTGACTGTGCCATTTTTCGTTTGCCACCAAATTTGATGCTCCACCTGATCCCTTGCTTGAAGCATCTTCTCCCAGACTTGTGTCCCACCATATCCCGTTTTCCACATAATCAGATTGGGTGTTCTTTTTTACAATATTTATTTCTCATGAATTCACTCCACATAGACTCTTGAGTCCTAAAGTTCCACCACAGTTTACAAAATAGTGCCATAGACACATCCTGTAGCATTCGGAAACCCAGTCCTCCTTCTTCAACTGGTAGACATAAGTTTGCCCATCTTGTCCAGTGTCTTCCTTTCCCCCCTATACAGTTACTCCAGAAAAATTGAGCCATCATCTTATGAATAGTACTGAGTACATTTAAGGGAGGATTCATCACAGATAAGCAATGTATAGGTATACTCTGTAGAACATGTTTAATCAGAACAATTGTTCCTCCATATAATAGAAGCTTTCCCTTCCATGCCTGCAATTTAGAACTCACTTTTTGGACCATTTGCTTGTAATAACCTTGTTGTTTTCTCAAATGAAAGATTGGGCATCCTAAGTAAATAAATGGAAATTGTTTTCTTAGGATCCCTGTGGTAATTTCTGCAACTATAACATCTCCTTGAGAGACATTTTTGTGTAAATATATAGCATTCTTCTCTTTATTGATCTTCTCCCCTGACATATTCTCATATTGTTCCAATACTCCCGTAATAAGTTTCATAGTTCCAAGTTCTGCTTTGCATAGTATGATCATATCATCTGCAAATGCCAGATGATTAATCTTTGAACTACCTCTTGGCATTCCAAACATTTTGAACTCCTTCAATAACGAGTTCAAAGCTTTTGACATCACTTCTGTAGCTAAAATGAATAAGGTGGGGGATGATGGATCTCCTTGTTTAATTCCTCTAGTGGACCTGAAAAATCCTCTTGGTTGTTCATTCAATAGTATAGAGTACCAATTATTACTCACCAATCTATATACTATGTCAATCAATCTTTCTCCAAATCCCATTTTTCTCAAAACCTTTGTCAAATATAGCCACTCCACCCTATCATCATGTCTAGTTTAATAACCAGATTAGGTGGAGAACCTCTTTTTCTGATTTCCGCCAATATCTCCTGCACCATCAAAATATTCTCTTAATACTTCTCCCTTGAACAAACCCTGCTTGCTCTTTGGATATAATATTTGGTAGGAGCCCTTTTATCCTCTCATGAATAATCCTCGAAAAGATTTTATTCACAAAATTGCTTAGTGAAATAGGTCTAAGATCAGAGAAGGAAATGACTACCAGTTTTTTGGGATTAAGACCAAATTTGTATGCATAATGAATCTAGGCAGCTCCTCACCTCTAACAAATGCCTCCACCATTTTGACTATATCTTCCCCAATTATCTCCCATGTCTCTTGATAAAAAGCCCCCGTCATCCCATCTGAACCCCCTGTACTATACTTACTCAGCCCCATTACTGCTTTATAAACTTCCTCCCTGCTTGGCCCCTTAGTCAACTCTTCATTTCGCTCTCCATTGATCATTGATGGAATCTCCTGCAACATTTCAAAGTCTGTGTGCCCCTCTTGACGACTAAATTGCTTTGTATAATACCTTTGCGCCTCTTCTGCAATTTCTTCCTGATTAGTTAACCAATCTCCGTTTTCATTCTGAATCTTTTGGATTCGGAGCCTACTTCTTCTCCCTTTCACAATAGTATGGAATTTTTTTTTATTTCTCTCCGCATTTTTGAACCATTCATAACCTGTTTTTTGTTGCCAGTATTCCTCCTCCCTCTTCAACTGCTTATACAGGTCAGCTTGGGCCTTACTGAGTTTTCTTCTATTCTCTCCCGTAGGATCCCTCTCCAATTGGTTCTCCATTACTCTGATGATGTCCTCTAATGTAGCAATTTCTTTAAAAATATCACCAAAAGTTTCTACAAGGTCTGTTCAATTTCAATTAGAATTCTTGGAGGTTACTCAACTCTAAACCTAGTTCATGCTTATATAAATGATACTATGTTTCCTTAAAAAGGCGTCTCAAAAATTTCACCATAAATTCATGGAATATTTATAAAGAGATCAAAATCAAATCAGCTCAATTCAAAAAATACGCTACTAACGGCCCTCGAGTTATGAAGATCAAGTCCAAATCATCATAGTTCAAGAAATACACCACTAACGACCCTCAAATTATAGAAATCAAGTCCAAATTAACCAAGTTCGGGAAATACGCCACTAACGACCCACGAATCATGGATAGTTCTTATGAGAGAGAATCAACGGAGGAACAAAATTGTACCCGCAATATTTATCAATAAGTTGTGTTTCTTTATATTTTATTAGTGATTGTGATTTATTTTCTATCACTTTAAAATTTGTTGCAAACAAATTGACACGCCCAGTGGGACCAAATCTGCTCTTCATCTCTTTTCTCATGAATCAAATATGAAAATCTGAAACTGCAAAGGTGGAAGAATGAGTACTTCAATTCTCGTTTTTGAGTTGCATCAAGTCTGCACTCCGACAATCCTTGAAGCATGGGCATTTATAAACATTGAAATTATGTGGGACTCTACAAGATGTGTTCAATTCGAGTTGGACTCTACATGGTGTGTTCAATTTCATTTAAAATTCTTGGAGGCTACTTAACCCTAAGCCCTAGTTCATGCCTATATAAAATGTAATATATTCTCTTGAAAATAAAACTAAAAAATTTCACCACAAATTCATGTAATATTCATAAATAGATCAAAATCTCAAACATTCCGCAAATTCATGAATTATTTATAAAGAGATCAAATCCAAATCATTGTAATTCGAGAAATACGTCATAACGACCTTTGAATTATGGATAAATCTTATGAGAGAAGAATCAAGAGAGGAATATAATTGTACCCACTATATTTATGAATACAATTATGTTTCTTCATACTTTATTTTTTATTATAATTTATCTTCTGTCACTTTAAAATTTATTGCAAATAACATATATCGTGTTCTGCTTTTTTAACTTCTCTTATTATTTATTTATAACATTTTATCCTTAGAAATTTTTGAAAATGTTTTTTCATAAATGCTAGGATAAATAATTCACTTGTGACCTCGAAATACATTTTAAATAAGTTTAGGAATAAGATATTTGGTCTGATTACTATAAATTTGTTATTTGAGCCAAATAAAATTATTATTGCATAATTGTGTTGCATAAAGATCATGTGAATTTGTTTTTCCAGTTATGGGATGATATGTTTGAATTCCTTTATTTGATGGATAATATCTATACTTGAAAGTAATTAGAATAAAGGAAAATACATAAAATCCCCTCTAAACTTGGCAGCAAAACTTAATTTAACACTTTAACTTTACGGGTAATTATTTACCCCCCTAATCTCTTTTCAAGTGAATTTATTATCACCCTAAAATTATAATATCAGTCTCACAATGGCAAGTGCATTCCACACGCAACATGTCATTGATATGTCATCGCCACGTCATTGCCACATCAGCGCCACGTAGAACATTATTTAATTTTATTTGTTTCTTTTTATTTATTCTCAATTTTAGAAAGCAAAAAAATTTCAAAAAATGAGATCCATGTTCCTCAACTCAGTCACGATTGCAATTGAACAAATTCAGTCACAATTGAAAGATCGATCCAAAATGTCAAAATCATTCTCACAAAAACACATTCAATTTTTAAGACACATTATTAAAACAATAAATAATGACTGAAAGTTTAATTTGAAATGAAGAAATTATAGATTTTTTATTAAAAAGAGCTTCAAGTTCATCACATTCAAACACTACCATAAACAATAGTATTGAAGCAAGAACAGTTGTTGGCTTTTCTATTTTTTTTCTATTCATCACACTTTTACGGATCAAAAGGAAATGGAGGTGGGGTGAGGGCATTCCAAAGAAAGAGAAAGAAGATGGAAAGTTCAACGAAGAAGAAGAAGAAAAGGGTAATGCAATGGTGGTTGAGGTAGCAGATCCAAAGAGAAAGAAAGAGGATGAGGTTTCTAAGAGGAGAAATAGGGTCGAAATGGGGGTTTCGAAGAAGGAGAAATCAAAAAGGTGGGGATGGTGGTTGAGGGCGAGAGGGGTGGTTGGCTGTGAGGAAGATGAAGGAAAAAAAGATTATTGGCTAAAAAGAAAATAATGTGGCCCACTTATTATTTTTCATTTTATTTTTTGCTATTTACGCGCAGGAAATTTTTTGACTTGTCACGTCAGCTTTTTGGGTGCATTTAAATTCACTTGAAAAGAGATAAGGGGGGTAAATAATTACCCATAAAGTTAAAGTATTAAACTAAGTTTCGCTACCAAGTTCAGGGGGGATTTTATGTATTTTCCCTTAGAATAATTTGAAATTAAGAGAAATGATATTTTTTTTGCTAGAACATTTTGCGTTCATTAAAAGTTAAGTACTTTGTCTTCTTATTGAATGCTCATGTGTTATAGAATTGGAAGGCAATAAACTTGACAACCAGTCGAGTTACAAAAGGACATTTGAAACATTCAAAATATGGGGTGCTTTGATTAATGATTAATAGTCAATAATATTTGAATAAGTCTAATATATAAATTATTTTTTCAATACACACAATATATATGTGTGTGTATGATAATTAGTTGATTAAACTACTAATATGATGATTAGGCTATAAGCCTTGACAGAAATATTGTATAATTTCGTGAAGTAGTATCGCTTGAAATGTTGTGACTTTTTAATGAAAAGAAGTATCTTTTGTAAGATAACTTTTATATAGACATGAGCATTCATACATAGATGAATTGATGTGTTGGTCTATAAATAGTGAATCTTCTAATAATAATGAAAAAATCCATATAAGTTGGATTTGTAACGTGTATGAAGGTGCCATAAGTTTTGCAGAAAAAATAGGCTTGAATTTCATAGTGGAATAAGAATATATTTAACATATAAATGCTTGAAAAGAAATGGAATGGTTGAAAAAAATATGATTTTGAAATGTTATGGCCACGACTGATGCAACCTTTCTAAGCTATTGGGATAATGATGATCTATGTGATTTGCCTATGTGACAGATTTGTTTATGATTTATATTAATCTTGTAAAAGTTAGTTTCAAAAGATGCGGTATAATAAATGTGGCTTGAATTCCATAGTGGAATAACAATATATTTAGTATATAAATGCTTGAAAAGAAATGGAATGGTTGGAAAAAAAATATGATTTTGAAATGTTATGGCCACGACTGATGCAACCATTCTAAGCTATTGAGATAATGATGATCTATGTGAAGATTTGTTTATGATTTATATTAATCTTGTAAAATTTAGTTTCAAAAGATGCGATAGAATAAATGTGTGAATGAATAATGCCAAAATTCTTAAACTAATTAAACACAAGTGATGGGAACCCAACTTTGAGTTAGTATACACTCTAACAATACACGTTCAATGGGTAATAACAAGTTACTTTGTGTTTCTAAAGCATGAGTTTCTCTTTAGAGCCTTGACTCAAGTGTACTACATACAGTTATGTGAGAAGTGGAGGAGTTGTTAAATGTTTGAAATAACAACGGCAAAATGACAACTTCCACAGTGCAGATTGTTACACAGGTTGAATTAATTCTTGATGAAATTAGTAATGTCTACAATAACAAGGACATAGTAGCTAATTTCACATATATGTATATTGAAGTGGTGCCACTTCATGCAAGATCTAAATGATTGATCTTGTAAATATTCATGAAATCAGGATGAGGTCATAACCATAAACGTGCTAAAGCAAATACTGAGATTTATAAGCTATAAATAATATTATGTGTGTGATATTCTTGGTTTTGACACATGAAGTTGTGGTTCAAATCTTTAAGATACTAATTACTTCGTCAGAACTTTAAAGTACTTGCACTAACGAAAAGTTCAAATCTATTAGAAGATACTCTCTGGTATAGATGATATTATGAGAAATATTATAAACTAGTGAGGGATTGTTGGATATTTTGTAATATATAGGTCTTAAATTGAATAGACATATCTGTCCGTGAAAGAAAATGACTATTATGAAAAATAATTTGTTCATGAAAGAACACGACTTTTATAAAAAGTCAATTGGTCATGAAAGAACATGAATCTTATGAAGAATCATCTCTTAAGTTCTATAAATATAATGATTCTCTAGAAGTAGTCTAGAAAAATCTGCATGTATAAACAAAAACCTTTGTTGTATCCTAAAGGAATTTGTTTGTATTTTCCCCAAATATATACAAACAATATCTTTTTTTAAAAAGTAATTATATGCCTCAAAACCATCTTCTTCTTCTTTAATTATATTTCTTATTATTTTTTCTAACAATACTCACTTTAATAAACTTGAAGGACAAAACTATTAACTAGTATTCCTCTGTTCCAATGACTTACTTTCCTTTTTAGTCAATTTCATAAAGAATGACACATTTATATATTAAGTAAAAATTTAATTTTAAAATGTCTACTTTACCCTTATAGCCACACCAATTTCTACGATTCATTTTGCACCACAAATTTTAAAAATCTTTCTTTTTTAAACTCCGTACCGAATAAAACTACTTCACATAAAATGAGACACATAAAATAATATGATGAGTATGAAAGAGAAGAGAGTATTTTATCATTAACTCCAACTCCAAATAAGGAATAGTAAATTTTATCGGATCAAGTAGGGATCATAGTATATAGAGACCAAATAAATGTTAGAAGAAGATAGATCTCTTCAACTCCATTGAAAAGAACCATGAACGTTGAAGAAGAGGTTGAACGACTCAAAGAAGAGATCAAGCGACTCGGCATAGCCCAAGATGATGGTTCTTACAAGGTACCTTTTTTCTTCCCCAATTAAGAATTTTCGGAGCTTAGCGAAGCGATGCATTGTTCAATTGCATATAGATCAACTGTAATACATTTTGTGCAGAGATGGAATGGATTACATATAAGCAGTGCCCACTGTCTAGAATTTTTTATTTTGTTTTTCGGAACGAACAGCTTTCACAACGTTGATGTGGTGGAAATTGCGTGACCCATTTCAATTAGATATCAGATCTGTAATGCATTTTGTGTGAAGACAGATCCAGCATATAAATATTAGCCGTTTTCAAACTTGATCACTTATTGATGCTAAGGAACTGATTATCAATTATTTAACCCCAACCTTGAATAGGGGTTGGGAATCAACAATCAGTTCACACAACTGAGTTTGTTGGACACTTTATACTTCTTGCCTGATATATCATATAGAGATCCTTGAAATCTATGTGATGCCTGTAATTTCAACAAGAATAGAGAAGAATCAGAAGGTTATAATGGCACAAGATCGTATCTTTTTAAGAATCCCCTGGGCATATGATATTAATTTTTTGTAAAACATAGTAAGCCCTCTTTTCATTTCTGAGATAAAACTGGTTTAAACTCCGTAAAGAGGGCTTACTAAATGGGAAATACATTTAGAGAAATTACTACCTACTTTGTTTCAGAATAGTCTCAAGAAACCAAATCATGAGGATTAAGGTTAGATCATTCATGCCTTTTGGAATTGATTGTTCTTGAAATCTATAGCGTTGTTGTTCAGGAATTAAAAACCATTTTTCTGTCTAATTGGCTTAGCTTGGATGGCATTCCCTTGTGTAGTTATTTTCTGTTTCTGCTATCATTAGTAAGTCAGTGATTTGAGAAACGGTAGCAGCATAGGACTGTGATATCAACTAAATAATAATAGGCTAATAGAGTGCAAGTAATGTAAAAAGATTTGAGTTTGTGCCAGTCTCTCCCCAGCCGTGCTTGATTGGAAGCTGGTTTTGTCTCTGTTTTCATGGTTAATGTTTGAATATTTGTGTTGGAAAAATTTGATTCAAATTGAATTTAGCTTCGTCAAGATTATAATACTTACGTTTTGATGTTTTTTTTTTTTTTTAAAATGTGGTTAAGTAGGGATGGCAATGGGGCGGGACAGGTTATAGAAATTGCAGGGCGGAGCGGGGCAGAATGAAAAATGTCACGTGATTGCCCTCTTTGGCCTAGTTTTTTTTAACTTTCACACACCACAAGAAGAGTTAAATCGTTATGCATGCTACTTTGGCACTACATGGAGGTTTTAAATAGGAAACCTTAGAGTTTAAGGGGGATAATAGCAACACCCCATAATTCAAGTTTAAAAGTTGCAAAAGACAGATAGTTTAGGAGAGCCCTAACTATACTCTGAAGGAATTGGATTGACTTAGTAGAATAGTTGTCATCTTAAACAAATACAAGGTGGCGTGATTAACGTTTATTTTGTTTGTGTTGTGAAGGTAACATTTGGAGTGCTGTTTAATGATGACAGATGTGCCAACATCTTTGAGGCGCTAGTTGGAACATTAAGGGCTGCAAAGAAAAGGAAATTCCTAACCTATGATGGTGAGCTCCTCCTCCAAGGTGTTCATGACAATGTCGAAATCATTCTCAAGCCACCACTTGTTACCACTTCATAAGTAACCAATGTTGTTGAATTATTCTACTTTTTAATTGGGAGTGTGTACAAGTTACTGGACGTGTCCAATTATTTTACCCTGAATGGTGTGTGTGTGTGTGTGAAAGATTCACTTAACTTCTATATAATTCACATCTCCCATTTGTGTTGTGTAACAAGTTGTATGGTTAATCTAGATAAGTAGAAAGAGGGGAGAAAGATTGGAGTAGATTTCAATGGAATAGTAAATGTTCCTACTCCCCACGTAACAGTTGTAGAGAAAGGTAAGGCTTCCCCTGATACGCGGGCTATCTCTTTGCTAAGAATAGATCTGTGTCCAATGGTATGGTCTTATCGTACATCCCACTCCAGGTGGTTGATGGATAAACTGTGATAATCCAGGGGTGGATAGGGAGATCGCTAAATGGAAATGTGCTTTGATATATAGTATATGGTATTGGTGACTCTCTACAAATAGAATGCTATGCACAAATTTACTCGTTTAACGGTTCATTTTCTCAGATTTATACACTTTTAATATACTGCTTGCTTCACTAAAACAATCTAAAATAATTTCTACTACAACAATCTATTTGAAGCTAATGGTTCATTTTTCATAATTAGCAAAAAAATAGTTACATAGAGTAATTTGTAATAACGTAAAATGAGTTATGGCAAAATATACTTTTAGATTCTTTTTATTGTTTTTATGTACAAATAAATATAAGGAAATAAGAAACTTTGCAAATGTTTCGCAAGCAATTTCAAAATAGAATTCTCACAATCCAGTACGATTTTCCTCCATTTTTCGTATTATTTTTTTCACTATTTATGTTGTATAAAAAAAAAAAAGATAAACATGAAATCACTTACTGATTTGCAAAAGGAGAATCCTACATGAATGGAGCTAATCTTGCTTAGTTGATAAATCTTCTCGTATTTTTTTTCCACTATTTATGTCGTATAAAAAAAAGAAGATAAACATGAAATCACTTATTGATTTGCAAAAGGAGATTCCTACATGAATGAAGCTAATCTTGCTTAGTTGATAAATCTTCTCTTTTTATATATGTCATCGTGGGTAGCATTATATTTTCATATAATATGTAGTGAATAAATAATTGGAAAAAATAATAATTTACAATGAACCGATTATATGAATACAATCAATAATGAATAGTCAATAAATTTGTGTTCTTGATAACATCACATATCCATGCGATCTGCAGTAAGAAATTTAAAAGACAATTACAATTTTTATTTATTTATTCATGAAGACTAATAATTCATAAACATTATCAACAATCAACGATGAAAAGTCACTATATAATTTTTAGAAATATTTGTGATGAAAAATTAAATAGTAAATTTGTTTGGTAAAATTTGAATACCAACCAAAAGCATGGTAAGAGAACTACTTGCACTTGTTCATGTTTCAACTCCTCTGGAAAATCAATAAAGAGATAATTTGATGTAAAACATGCAAACAATTAACATATAATTAGAATATTATTTTTCATAAGATATATAAATCAAAATTCATTGCATGAGGTAAATAAAAAATGAAGATAAAAATAAGATGTTGCAATGCTAAATAAAAAGAGATTAAAGGAAGAGATATAAAATGACCAAATTGAAGTAATGATAAAGTAGTATAGAAAGAAAAATAGAGAAATTGTGGTAGAATTTTGAAATGTTTACATTATATAGTAAAATTCTGAAATGTTGAATTATTTTTTTCATTAAAGTTACCATTAAATGAGTATTGTTTTTAATGAAATTATGTAACCACTTTTTCCGTAATTAACCACATTAATTATGGAAAAGTAAATGTTAATTATACGGAGTAGCCTTTCGGAATTCTGTATTTTAGGAATGTATAACTGATCATTAATAATTTATAATTAATAGTAGTTAATAATTTAAAAATAGAGAAAAATGTCTAAGATTTAAGAAAATAAATAAATAAATTTTCTGATCATTTAGGCATGCCACATCAGTAGGATGAAGATCCTCCTTTATATATATACTAGGTAATTTACCCGCGCTTTGCGCGACCATAAATAATCTTTCTAAGCTTTTGAACAACCTTTCCAATAATTGACTTATATAAGGGAAAAAAGAGTAAATTTTAGTAGGTTTTAGAACATTTCAATAGAAATAAATGATTTGACATTATCACATATCTCAAGAATTGTAAATATATAATTAATGATTAAAAATATCTTGATATCTAATCATTTTTATCTTTTACATATTTTATCATAATATATGTTTGATGATATAATTGTCTTGTTAAAATTGAGTGATGTTCGAATGTAGCGATTAAACATAATTTTTTTCTATTTTTTTTAACATGAAAAATATAGAATCTGATAACTTTATGGTTAGAATAACTCCTTGTGACAAAACATTTATGTGAAAGTTTTCGATAATCAATATTAGTTATAAATAAGTTAAGACCGTTAAAAAGTGTACACCACAACAACATAAATAAATTTTTTTAGAGACAATCTACTTGTTTGAGGTCAAACGTTCACCACTTTTCGTTATTGTTACTTTGTTACTCTAACAAAATTTATAGAAGGAGAAAAATAAATTTGAAACAACAACAAAATAATATTGTTGACCTTTTAAAAATTCATTCTTCAATAAATTGCTGCTCTGAAGGCCTTTCTAGATGCTTCATCAATGCAACTTTACGACTTGTTCAAAAATATATATGTATAATTGTAAGTAGATAAAAATTTTGGTTTGTAGACTCACGTTAAAGAGATATTCTCGAATAGTAAATAATTAAGAATGAGTCTAACCTAGATAACTCAAACGCTCAACAATGACTTGGGACATGAAGGACAACAAATCTATGTTTATAGACATATCTTTTGTAGTTTAAGATATTACTTTTATTTAGAGTAAGTTTTGTTTCATATTCTTCAAATGAAGTTTGCCGAAAATAGTCATAACTCACACCAAAAATATTTAGAAGAGTCGAATTAGAAGGAAAAAAAAAGAAAAACCTTAAAAGGACGATTTTTTTTGTCCAAGTGAGGTAATATACATACCAAACGAAAAATAATTAATACAATTTTAAGGAAACAACAAAACAGCAAGAAAAACATACTTTAAAGGGAGTAAACTATGAGATGTCCAATTATGATAACAAATTATTCTAACCAGAAAAGTTCCTATGTTTTGGAATAACATACCACAAAAAATTGACTAACACTTCAATCAACTTTCAATCCTTAAAGTGCTCATAATATCCACTGGTAAAATTTAATAAAAATAGATAACAACAACATAAAAACCAAAAGATATGGACATGCAAAGTTATTAACTCTCAGAGAATTTTTTAAACAACACAAAATCGCATCCTTGTATATGAAGGAATGACGTTGTTGATGATGAAATTATAGATTTGTAAGGGCTTTTTTTTATTTTACCTTCAACAATTTCAGTAGAGAAAACTTGCTTGAATACCCAAATAACATTTGTTATTTAATCTGTACTAACAAATACTTGTAACAATAATTTTGTATAAACATAAGCGACAAAGTTTAAAGCATGCACTCAAAAACAACAATTAATAATATAAGCATAAATTAATGAATGTAAAAAGCATACCAAGATCTTCAAAAATAGAATGAAACAAAATGGAAAAAATCGAGCACATTGAATGCATAGTGTTCCCTTAAGGAAATTATTCCCCTCTAGTATCCGATGTTTAAAGGAATAGATCCTCTCAAGATAGAACGATAATATTCACCAGTGTATTGATACAAAAATAATGGTGTTAGTAAGTCATTCAACAGGAGTAAAGTACACAAATATTTAATTGTCCAGAAGAAGAAGAAGAAGAAGAAGAAAAAGTTTGAAATTTTCGTTGTTTTAAAATGAGAGGAAAGTCCTTTATTTATAGACAACAAAGGGTAGTGTGAACAAATAATTATTGTGTCTTATCGGAAAGGTTACAACTCTTTGAAAAAGTTACAACCCTTCGGAAAGGTCACAACTTTTCATAAAAGTGACAACTCTTCATAAAGTCACAACTTTTCGGAAAGGTTACAATTCTTTGGAAAAGTTACAACAGTTCGGAAAGGTCACAACNGTGAACAAATAATTATTGTGTCTTATCGGAAAGGTTACAACTCTTTGAAAAAGTTACAACCCTTCGGAAAGGTCACAACCTTTCATAAAAGTCACAACTTTTCATAAAAGTGACAACTCTTCATAAAGTCACAACTTTTCAGAAAGGTTACAATTATTTGGAAAAGTTACAACCGTTCGGAAAGGTCACAACCATTCATAAAAGACACAGCTCTTCATAAAAGTGGCAACTCTTCATAAAAGTCACAATTTTTCATAAAAGTCACAACTTTTCACGAAAAGGGAAGGCTAGTATTGAGAATAAAACAAATTAAAAGGGAATTCTGGTTTGTGGTGGTGCCATGTAGGTGGGCTTAGGGTTCTCTTTTATATATATAAATATCTATATGATATAGATGGAAAAATCACCTCACACATCTATTTAAGGGTTAATATTAGAACTTTTAGATCTACTTTTTTAATATTACTACTTATAACATTTTAATTATAAGTATTAACAAATTAGTTTTAATTTATAAATTAATTAATTAATCATATATATATATTATAATTAATAGGTGAGAGAAATAATATTAATGAGAGAGAATCAGTTTGTAATTATCTATTACACCTTTTAAGGGATTTTTTAACTTATCACATGTCAACCCACACCCCACCCTCACGTTACTCTTTCCATCTTTTGTTTCTCTTTCAACCTATTTTCTTTGTTCTTTTTCCCCATTCTAATTAACTAAATATATTTTCCATAAATATAGTAATTTATAATTTACAAGATAAATCTTTCCCTTGATTTTCTCCTAATTAGTTGATTCTTATTTTGTTTATTTTATTATTCCCAAGATAAATATTGATTACTATTCAAATATTTTAAATTTATCACCGAAGGTTTTAACATGTAATTTTCTGTCTTTAATCTATTTAATTTTTTATTTTCTTGATGTTTTTTTTTTATTTTAAATTTTGATGTTGTTTTTTATTTTTTTAATATGATCTTTTTAGAAATAAGAATTCTATATTTTGAAAATTTGATTTCGTTTTTTAGTTTATTTAATCTGTAACTCAATTTTTTGAGAAAAAAATAGTTTTACTGAAATTTTGAACTCGTTTTTGATGTGTTTTTCTATATCTAAAATACTCTTTGTGGGTGAAATAAGTATATTTAATTCTGAAATTTGTTGTTGTTATATATATATATATATATATATATATATATATAATCTTTAATAATGAGTTCCTAAATTTCAGCCTAAATATGGTTTAAAAAGAAGGTCACACTTAAATATGGAATAAAAATTGAAGAGAGAGGAAAATATAGAACTTGTATTAATTATTGTAGTTTAGATTTTTAATTACCTGTTTTGATTTTTGGGTGATGTATGTTTCGTTTGCTACAATTTTTGACAACAATATATAATTTGCATTAATTTACATTGTCAGATATATTCTTCCCAGATTTATATCAGTTTGATATCAATTTCATACATTTTTATTTTTAGTCTTTGTTCTAAAATTTTAAGTTGGATACCGAGTGTATATAAATTGGATACAATATTAAATTATTTTAGGCTGTCTAATTTGGTTGAAATATCAGTTACATTTTATTTTTTTCATTTTCCAGTGGGATATCTGTTGGATACCAAATGAATACAACATTAACTTGTTTAGGTTGTTTAATTTGGTTGAAATCTCAACTACATGTTGGTTTTTCAATTTTTCAATGGGATATCAATTCGATACCAAATTTATACAAATTGGACATAACATTAACTAGTTTTAAGTTGGTTATTTCAGTTGAAATCTCAATTACATGTTGTTTTTTCAATTTTACCACTGGGACATCAGTTGGATACCAAATGTATACCAATTTCATACTAAGATTTGACGTAATTTTTCTAGTCGATATCAATCACATACCAACATTACCTAGTTTTTGAGTATATATTTGAAAAATACTGAATACACAAATTCTTAACTAGCACACATAATAAATGTTCTGAAATTATAATTCATTAACTTACAAGATAAAATAAATCAAAAAATGAGTTTGCCACAATAAAACAATCAAATTAAAATAAAAATAAATTATGTCTTTTTTTCAGAAGGGTATTTTGAACATGTCTTTATGTTGTTTCCCTCCCGATGACATGTACTGCACGTAACCTTAGACCTCTTGAATTTCACATCAGCAAGCCATTTCCAGCGTTCAAGTTGTGGTCTCCCTACAGTTCTTTTTGAACCAGGCGACAATAATTTATTATCCGACACTTTGTGAATTGCATATTTTCCTGTTCTATCATAAATTATTGTATCAGTATTACATTATACAAAAGTACAAATAACTTTTATACATATGTTATATCAGTATACAAATTTCATACCATTTTTATGCATACAAATTTCATACAAAAGTAAAAATACATATGTTATTTTTAAACAATTTCATCTGTTATTACAGAATATCAAAGTAAAAATACATATGTTATATTAGTATACAAATTTCATACAATTCTTATTCACACATTTCATACCTATTTTATGTCAAAGTCATTAATTATTCATACCAAAATCATGTCACTAGAATATCAAAATAATTCCAACTTATAAATATTAATTGTCATTTTTTAAATAAACAATATACCAAATTTATTACATTAGTATTCCCAAAATTCATTACAATACAATGCCAAAAAAAAAATAAAAAATCNTAAATCAAAAAATGAGTTTGCCACAATAAAACAATCAAATTAAAATAAAAATAAATTATGTCTTTTTTTCAGAAGGGTATTTTGAACATGTCTTTATGTTGTTTCCCTCCCGATGACATGTACTGCACGTAACCTTAGACCTCTTGAATTTCACATCAGCAAGCCATTTCCAGCGTTCAAGTTGTGGTCTCCCTACAGTTCTTTTTGAACCAGGCGACAATAATTTATTATCCGACACTTTGTGAATTGCATATTTTCCTGTTCTATCATAAATTATTGTATCAGTATTACATTATACAAAAGTACAAATAACTTTTATACATATGTTATATCAGTATACAAATTTCATACCATTTTTATGCATACAAATTTCATACAAAAGTAAAAATACATATGTTATTTTTAAACAATTTCATATGTTATTACAAAATATCAAAGTAAAAATACATATGTTATTACAGAATATCAAAGTAAAAATACATATGTTATATTAGTATACAAATTTCATACAATTCTTATTCACACATTTCATACCTATTTCATGTCAAAGTCATCAATTATTCATACCAGAATCATGTCACTAGAATATCAAAATAATTCCAACTTATAAATATTAATTGTCATTTCTTAAATAAACAATATACCAAATTTATTACATTAGTATTCCCAAAATTCATTACAATATAATGCCAAAAAAAAAATCCAATCAAATCAAAATTTGTACCAAAAAATATTATTGATTGACATACATGTCTGATATTAGTAGTATACAAATTCCAAAAAAAAAATTATGTATTTTTTTAAACCAGAAACATACCAAAAAGTAGAAGAATGCGTCAGACAAATAATGAACAAATTCAATGTTCATACCAAAATATAACTTTATACATTTAAAAAAAAACGTCATAGTTAAAGTTATTATGCACAACAAAAAATCTAAAATCAGTATACAAATTTCACATAATTATTCTACACACTTTTCATACCTAACTCATGCCAAAATTATACTTATTTCATGCCATAAGTCGTCACTTTTTCAAAGAAGAATCTGATGTTTGCGTAATCAAGACACAACTTCCGTTGCAAGTGTCTACGATCGTACAATAGTTTAGCAACCCAACCAAGGGTTGGGATCGTTTCCAAGAGAGTGGTTTTTGAGAATTACCAGAAATTTTTTTTTAGTTCTAACTAATCGTAGCTAAAAATATTTACAATTAAAAACATTGTAAATTAAAGGGGGACACAAGAGTGTCAATTAACAATGGGGTTTTGTCACTAGTAAGTAAAAACAACAAAATAAACAAGGAATTCTAAGTAATGAGAAGGGATCCTTAGGATGTGACGGGAATATAGGCTAACCTAGATTATTGGGTACATGCTTTCGATAGAAGATTCATAGAATAATTGTGACCAGGCTAAACTTTAAGGGGGATAAACTCTCTCTCGAGCAACTTACCCCGTTTCAAATGTGTTCCTCTCGAACACCCACTTGCCGCATGAAGACTAGCCTACGCCTTAACCCACTCACTCTTTTGAGCTGAACCTCATGTCGACCCACTCCCACCGGCCATCAATTTAGTAGTCTTAGTTTTACGACCTCTCTCTCGAGCAAGCCAAAAACACATAAAAAAAACTTTTTGCAACTACAAATTCATTAAATTCATCCACAACTAGTAAACAAAATCACAATTAAACTACGATTAAACTATCAGCAAGCAAGACCCAACAATTATCTTAACCCATATTCGCTAAATCACACCCCAAGAGTTGGGGTTTCTAGCCACACATGTATAAAAGATAGAAATTTATACCAATTTGAGCTCGCATTCAACTGGGTATGAAGATTTAAGTCTTGATACAGGCCAAAATTGAAGAATCCAAGAGACCCAAATCCAAATCTTGAAGATGAAACCCTTTGGATCTTCAAGTCTTCAAAACCCTCTCAAACTTAGAGCAAAAATATCAAAAAGTACTATTCTATATGAAAATTATAATAATTGTTCCACACTTAAAACTACAACTCTAACTAGTACTTATAGTTTTCACAGATTTGTGCTGCAGTGGATCATTTAACGTCTTCAGTTAGAATCGCCGATCAACTCGGCGATTCACCTTTTGGTGTAGTTCATCGCTGTCTTGCACCAGCCTTCAACATCGTCGTGCTCTGGGTCATTGGGTGACATGGTACTGCTTCACGGAACTTCTCGGTGATGCGCCGACTGATCCCTTTTTCCGTCGACTTGATCCTTTCCTTCAGGGATCAGCACACTGGAACAAAAGGTGAAGTAAGACCCTTCGGCGACTCGCCAAGTGGACTCGGTGATCCTGATCAGGCCTGCATTTCTTCGCTCTTTTCAGCCTTTTCGTTCCTTTTTGTGACATAGTGTCCATGCTTTCCTTCAAACTTCAAATAGCTGAAACTTAAGGGTTTTCATTAGATATTGAGATAAAATAAGCATTTGAGGACACAATTTTTATCAAAATATAGCCCTAAATGAGTCAAATTTGTGGGCTCATCAACACCCCCAACTTAAACTTTTACTTATCCTCAAGCAAACTCAAGTTCAGCCGTTCAAAAAGGATGTCTTGAATAGTGCTACAAAAGACTCAATCATGAATGCACACAACAAGACTCAATTTACTTATGCAAAGATCAAATGTGCACTCAAAGATTCAAGTTGTGACTCACCAATATCAAAGAACCTCATGCTTACAATACTTGCTTCAAATGCAAGTTCAAGCTCAACCAAAGTGTTCAAATGCCCTCACACAAGGAATGATTCCATATTCACACAATGGTTCACAGTTTAAAGCTTTGGAATCAGATGCAATGCTCACACTCACAAAGAAGAACACAATGCATAATTTCACTCATAGGTTTACCCGTATTTTCCAATCAATATTTGTTTCAGCTTACTCAAGATCAAAAAGGTCTTTTTAAGTCTTGTAATGGGGCTGAGTGCAAATGTATGATCATTTAGGCACAATGACTTTCATCCTCATGAAATGTGGTGCTCACAACACCTCTTTTCCTTTTCCTTCATCATTCTCTTTAGTGCTCATAAGTCATCCTATTATTCACTTTCCATGGATTGTTTGGGAACCCCATTTCTTTTGTACTTTATTCCACAACTTTCTTTTTCATTCTTTTTCTTTTTTTTT